>NC_134569.1:244419941-244741441 GCF_050947875.1 Dermacentor variabilis
AAACTACGAACCTCACTTCGCATAGTTCTCTTTGCTATCGCCATCAATCGTCCGCCTTCCTGGTGAAACTGCAAATTTTTTTTTTATCAGGACAAGTATGAGCATATTTTTGCACTTTTATTTTTAACTTGTAGTCACCATCTGGAGACGGCTGCATGCACCAAGTACGGTAAGCCATGGCATCCAGGATTTGGGGTGCTGCCCGATGCAGCACTAGCAAATCTCGAACACAGTGCGCCCCGCCTACGCATTGCTCCTGTTGCGACCTGCACCTCATGCTCATAGTCACAGTATTATGGCTCGACCTTGTTGCAATTTCTTTACAAGTTCCCACTGACAAGATGCTATCCACCAGGAAACTTGTGGAAAAATCTTTACTATTGAAACTTACAACCTCAAATGAACAAAGTTCTTCGCGGCAAGCACATCTTCATTATATCAAGGTTTGACTGTAGTTGTCATTCGAAATGACCACAGGATTGCGAGTGAATGGTGGCGTGTTGCAATACGTACTAGGAGTTCCTATGTATGCTTCCAAATTTGCATAAGAACATATTTCTAGGTTTATTGGACAGACCACAATAGAAATGACAAAATTGAGCCACCTTGTGCATATTCAGGCTCTGTTGTTCAAAATATTTTGAATGACTACAAGTGTCAGTTTCTCCAGAGAATGTGGGGCAATACATAATCCAATGCTCTGAGCATGCTCAGCTGAGTGTTTTGCCTTGTTTTGTCTTCCCCCAGATTGCCTCAACTATGCTGTCAACATACACGACGAGGGGAACCTGTTGGAGATTGTTGGGAACTGCTGTGAGTATGGGCTGCAATTGCATCCTTTTTTCTGTAAGGGTGTGCAAATACAGTAGAAACTTGTTGATGTGTTCCCGTTAGGTACGTTTTCCCAGTGCCAATGTTCGCTATCAAGAAAACAAAAAATGGCCCAATAGGGTTTCGTTCATTTTTTACCGGTTGATACATTCCCGTAAAATAAATTTTTTAGCACCAATGTTCAGTACATCGCCAAACTGCAAGCGTAGGATATGTTGCAACAGAACTGCTTGTTGGCCTAGTTGGTGCTTGCTAAAAGACATGTTTTTTGCCGCAATTGAACACTCACAAAAGGAAGACACATAAAGACAACACATGCTGTCTTTATGTTGTCAACATGTTGTCAGCATGTTGTCTTTATGTGTCTTCCTTTTGTGAGTGTTCAATTGTGGCAAAAAACATGTCTTTTAGCGTAGGATATGTTTTTCGGTTGCTAGATCCCATGTAAACAACAAAATGCACGAAGCACATGCATTCGAGAACATATATAGCTGCCCGCTGCAGCAGCTTCAGTGCTATACTCGCCCGCCCGTCTCACGTGAGAACGCTGGCTCACATTTAGTTTGTAATTTCGCTACCAGCAAATCTTCGTCATTCACAGCTATCCCTGCCAATCCTACTGCGATAAGCATTGTCACCTATCTGTTTAGTGCCATCGGTAGTGTACTTCACGCTTTTAGTAGGCGATAATCCAAATGCGCTGCCCTTTCCTGCTGCAGGCGGTGCAATGTGGGCATCACATTTTGCTTCGGCGGCATGTGGCGTCGCTCACTAGCTCGATTTTGTTTCAGTTTCCATTCGCAGTCTTAAAACACCAGGCATTAGGAAAACAACAAAGGGTGTCTCGGGCTGCCGGACCACCACCAGATCGGCGCACGTCGGTGTCTCGTGCCGCAACAATTTGCCTGATGCTTTGCATTACGGAGATGTCAACAATAGTTGAGTCTGTCAAATTTTTTTAGTTACTTCAGATCGTATGTTTTTTCTCACAGTTTTTTCCACACTGTATGAACGAGGTTCTACTGTATTCAAAAGTAAATGGCTATCTGAGAGAGCACTCGTGAACACTAGCTTTCTTTTTTTTCATTTAGCAAGGCTCACAAACAGCAGTGTGGTTGCTTCATTCATTGCTATTGCTGGTCGTGTGAAGACAGCAGTGATTTTTACACTTGTCCCAACCTAACCTGCAGTTTTGTGGTCAATTCTGTGCTACTTTGTGTACTCTTGATTAAGTTGTTGGACAAGTTACAAGAAACTGTTTGTAGGCTGCTTGTAACTTGTCATATTTGCAAGGTAAAGGCAACATTATGGCAAGTGTGCATACATACGGTTGGGTTTGTCAGACTTGTTTTTGCTCTCCATGATGCAGCAGACGTGTGTGTGGCCTAGCCTTCAAGATTAGGGCTGGAGGCACAGTCTCACAAGCCATGTCCTGTGTAGTCTCTTGTTGTCTCTGGCAGAATGCAGTAAGAATTATGCCAAGCATGCACAACAGTGAATAGAAGACGGTCCTGTACAGTGCTGTAGTTAGCAGGTGACGCTGTTATAAAGTAGAACCTCGTTTGGCTGGCGCAACTGTAGTTTACATCTACTTAATGGGAAGTGCTGTTCAAGTCATTGCAGCACGAGACGCCGACACAAGTCAAACTGGTGGGTACCCGGCAGCCAGAGACGCGTGTCTTTATGTTTCTGTTGTGGAATGTTTTAAAACTGCAACGGGAAAGCAAAACAAAATTGAACTGGTGGGTGAGGCCAGAATGTGATTCTGCCAGAGCAAAACTAGATGCTTACTTAGTGCCGCCTGCAGGGAAAAACGGTGGCACATTTGGGCTATCGCTTTTAAAAGCGTGTAGTATGCTTCCAACGGCATTACGCCACATGTGCGTGCGCTTTGAAACAGATGGACGAAGATGCTTATTGCAATAGCGTTGGCGATGATAGCTGTTAATGGTGCTGTGCTACTGCCCGTGAAATTTGCTGGTTGTGAAACTGAAATGAAATTGAGCTGGTGTGCTACACTGGAATACAATGCTGCCAGAATGAAACATGACGCTCTCTTCGCACCGCCTGCAGCAGCAGACAGCAGTGCAGTTTGGTGATTGCTTTTTAACGTGGTAACCTTAAGAGCCCCATGTCGCAGAAAATCCAGCGATCGGCGTCTCACATCTAGTGTTGACCGTCTTTTCGTAAAAAATCATTTCAAACCACGCATACCCAACGATGTAGGCCCTCCGTGTAGTGCAAAGAAGTTACTGAACTGATTGTATTTCTCAAAGTAAAATGTGTCAGAAAAATCGCAAAGTACGAATTACACAGAACCTGCAGACATGATAGCATCGGAGTGTAATTTGAATCTATGAGAAAACACAATTCTGTTACACGGAAACTCAAGCACAAACCCATTTTCCAGCATTTCCACCATTCATACAGCACCACGCCCGGTTCCTTGCTACACCTCCAGATGGCACTCACCTCTGCGCAGTGCGCAGAGGCAAGTGCTAGCTAGGAAAACGATGGAGCATTGTTTTATCAGAATGTGAAGACATCTGCCCAGCGATCGATTTAGGCACCACTGGCCTCCTTGAAGTCCTTGGGTTCAGCGAGAGCAGTGGAAAAGTAAACACGTCCTCAATAGGGATTAGTAAGAGGCGATTAGAGGATTGGTGGAAGAAAAGTAGGGAAACGACAAAAAACGGAGACGTACAAAAGCAAAGTTCGCAACAGGGGATCAGAAAACTTGGTTGTGTAGTTCATAGTTTTTTTTCTTTTTTTCTTGCTTAACCTAGGTATGAAATTAGGCAGTATAATAGCAAGAGCTTGGTGGCGCAACCCACCGCCCCCTTCTAAAGGGCACGCTCATAACATCTATTCATTCCATTCATCCACGCGGCCCACGCAAGTGGCTGCATTTATACCAGAAAGGTCGCCTTCGTGCATAGTGTTCTCTGCCAATTGTTTCTGGTAAAAATTACGGTTACATAAGCTGCAGTTGCTGGGAAGCGTGAGAAGCAGTCAAGCGACTTTTGAATGCTAAAGGGGGCCCGAGTCTTTGGGACTGAAAATCGGCCCAAAATTCGAATTTTCAATTTTTATTCTCTGCATTCCTGATGCGCTTCTGAACCTGTCTGCAAAATTTGGTTACAAAATACCGTGTAGCTCTTCCGTTATTGTGATCTAAAGATGCAAATCTGCCAGTGTTGTCCTTTAAATTAGTGACAAATCGCACCAGATTTTCGGCACACATAACTCGACCACTATGCACTCTGTCAGCGCCATTTTGGTATCATACGAAAGCTCACGTTTCTGGCTTTCTTTATTTGTCAGTCAGCAACATTGCTGGTACTGTGGTCACGAAAAAGACAACATAAAGAAATTTGCGACGCACGCTGCTGTACTTGGCCAGTTTGAGCATGTGACCAAGATGGCTAGTCATGATTGGCTCCAAGGACCACGAGCGCTCAAACAAAGAAAACAGCCGCCATTTTTACTTAGTCTTGCGACTGCGACGCTGGATATGCTGGAGGTCCGGCAAAGTTTCATTCCGTGAATCGTTATGGGCGGAAACATACGAGACACAATAAACTTTCAAAAGCAATTCCGTCGTCACATTCCGAACGCCACCGAACGTCGACACCTCAACTGCTTTGCCGGACCACGCATATCCACACGCTGGTTACACTCGCATAAGAATCGTACATTGCTGTCGTAACTGAAGAGGAAATGGATAAGAGCAGATGATAAAGCTACGCTTGACAAGATTGCATCTATGACAGTCACTTAGCGAAAAATTCGGCTTTTTGTTGAAGATCTGACCGACGATAGTGCTACAGCCTCGGTCGCAAAGCCCGCTGCTCTGTACATTGTCGTCGGACTTGCAACAGTGAATAATCTTATCGGTGTTTTCTCGTGCGATACTTGCGGTAGTTCTGCGTAAGCTGATGCGGATAGAAGAGAATTACGGTCTCACTACTAAACTGACAGTGGTTTGCGAGATCTGCGGTGAAATTCTTTTGGGATAGAGTTCGCGGGAAATTGAGGGCTCGAAAATGTGCAATCCTTTTGAAGTGAACGTACTCGCAGTGCATGCTATGTTGTTGACCGGCAACGGCGAAACTGCCATGAATTAATTATACGTAGTGCCTACTGATGGCCTTTGGTGCCATTTGTTTCAAACTTTCTATCAATATATCAGTTGTGAAATGTTTTTTGTTGTTTTCTCAAAACCACAATTTTGATGATGATGCCGTATTGGAGGTGCATTATCTCTGCTTCTACTTGTGCTATCACTGTAATACTTTTTTTTTTTCAGTAAGGCAAGGCTGTGTAGAGTGCAAATTTATGAAATAACATTGTTGTATTTATTAGAAAACTTTTAAAAAATGTTTCTTTTTTTAGCAGTTACATGGATTTCTCTCACTGAAGTTTGCAATGTTCTCATTTGATATGAAATTAGGTTAGAACACCATACTTGCTGATTTGCGCTCTGTTAGTTCCACATAATTTTTGTATGTCGATATTTATTATGTCATGTATGGTTTGGTAGATAGCTCACCTCCAAGCAAATTATGCAATAAAGTTCTTCATTTACTATGCAAGAAAACTGGATGTACCGTATTTACTCACATAATGATCGCACCTTTTTGTCAAAGAAATTGACGTAAGTTCAGGGGTGCGATCATTATGCAGGTTAAATTTCCCACGAAAAGAACAAAATTTTTTTTCATCCTGCATTTGCTGTGGATGACAACAGGTCAACAATAGGCGGCTGCTGCTGTATGTAACTCGGGACACCAAAACAAAAATGGCGGCTTGCGGAGCAAGCCGAACGCGATTTTTTGTTCTTCTCGTGAGTACATTACGTACATTGAAACAGTTTCTTTCGTATCAGTAATGAATAATATCATTAATATTGCCAAGTTTGAGGTAATAACATAGCCATGTCCACTTCGAGGGTACAGAAACAGATGGGCTTGCTTGGCTGCCAGTGACATAGAAACACATGGTGGGCATGCTGCGGAAACTGCGGCCATTTGTCTTCACTACTATCCTAATATGGCACGTTTCTGCTAAGGGTGGGTGATTATCTTAGCTGTGTTACAAGCATTGGCGTATGAATAGGGTACACTTTTAACGTATCAGTGTAAACGTCGCTACTATCGTTGCCGCTTGCGATTTGTTGCGTGCCTACGAGCGCAGACGAGAAGAATCGAAAGGTGCCTTTTTTTGTTGTTGTTGTTGACCACAACCATTATAAAGCCTACACATAATAAAGCCAAGTTTGGTTGTAGCTTTTTTTTTGTCATAGAAGTGCAAAAAGTGATGAAAGGAATAAAATGGGGCATCTGCTTAAGAATGTTTGGTGCATGCAGACCGCTTGCTTTGTCTTGGAAGAGTTGTTCGCGTAGCGTTCGACAGATGGTAAGCGCGATCATTATTATCTAGACTTGGCACATGGCATATCGCTGCGGCAAGTTTGGGGTGTGATCATTACACGGGAAATTAAAGAAATTGAGTTTTGACGACAAAATTCAGGGGTGCGATCATCATGTGAGTGCGATCATTATGCGAGCAAATATGGTATATTTAAAACTAGCATATTGAAATATATAAATTCAGCAAGTTTCATCAAAATTTAAAAACGCATAAAAAAATGTTTTCAGGTGCAGGATTCCCCTTTAAGGTGAAGCTTAAGCATCCTCAAAATTTTTTTACTCCTTCATGCTCAGAGTTTATTTCGCCAGTATAAAACTGAATTTTACTCAAACATTGACGAAAACCTAGTAAGAAAATTCTGTTCTCAAAACAAAAGAATCTCGGTGCCCTTCCCTTCTGTGAAGAAGGACGACCAGCAAAGCTGTGTACGTGGCCCCCTTAATGACGAATGCACCTCCGCCACGGGTCGGCCTGGCATTGCCCTATCTTCGGGATCGTCCCACGTAGGGGAGTGCTTAACGCCTGCTTCACCTCTGCTGCGGGTCGGCCCGGTATTGCACTATCTCCGGGATCGGCCCACGTGTGGGGAGTGTTTTGCTTGCGACACTAACATTTCCTTGGACGGTAGAGGTATACAGCTTCTCTGTAAAACATTTCTTACACTTTTCACTCGGACACAGTAAGCTGGCCACCTGAGATGACCGCCACACATCTAGGGTCTACAGTCCAAACCCGTGATAATGAATCTCCGCGGCAACGAAATTCTTGCGACAACAAAATATTTTCGTATACCCAGTGAATGCCCATAGGATTCAGTGCATTTCATACCTCTAAACAACAAAATATTGCTGTACTACAATCCCGCATGAACGAAATTTGCCGGAACATAACCCCATATATTACCTACTCGCGCCAGGCTAGCAGGCTCCAAAATGTGCTCAAATACGATTGCTTTGCACTAAAATTGCGTAAAATACCATAACATTACACTTCCGTAGGCGCCACCAGTTTCGTTTTCAAAAACAGCCGAGTGCTGGGAGCGATCACACGCGCCGGAAACACATCATGGCCACCATCTTGTCTGATGATCACCTGTTCTAAGCAGCACGCATGTTGCTACCGGCATGTGACGTCAGTTTTTGCACACCTTGTGCAGTGCTTAATGTGCACCTCTGTTAGCACAGTGCAGCAAAAACAACGAAATCCACGTCTCGCTGACGCGAAATTGTTGAGATATGGCGGTCGCAGCATGGAGTGTCACGCATTGGACCGCGATTGAGCAATGGTCCGGGAACATGCATCTCTTGCTTCAGGAACGCTGGTTTTGGTGCCACCCGACAGGCATCACGTGCGCATTCGGCACCGGACATAGATTTACACAAAGAGGCCGTAATCTCAATCCATTGCATTCGGGTACAAGAGATATGATCACTTTCGTGCTCCGCATCAGATGTCATCTACAGGCGACACAGCATGCGCTGGAGAAATGTGGCTGTTTGCGTGGAGCGCTGTCTCTGCATCCAGCACCCAGTTATGCAAAATCTCGCAAAAGTGATCGTATCTCCGAAAGCAATCGACCAAGAATACTGCTCCACTGCAGTGCTGCCACTGCTGATCGACGCATGCGGCGCACTTTGTACTGTCAGCAATGTGGTTCTATGTCTTTGAGCAAAGCTTGCCAAAGTAGGCTAACGGAATTTTGACTGTAAGGTTTCATTCTACAATGCATTACCTATCTGTGCTGCCTCATTTCCTAAAAACAAATTCTCACTAAAGCGAATTTTTTCGTGTTCCCCGCCGATTTTGTTATTGCGAGGTTCAACTATAGCAGTCTTGTTTTGGGGATGCAAGCACAACTGTCGCTGTTTCCTAGCAGGCACATGGGGACGCTGCATGTCTCGCACATCCATGTCGTCCTCAAAGGCTGGGATTTTGTACTACACATAGCTACCTACTTACTGTGCACCTTTTTGGCTGGTGCTTGCAGAGAGGCATGTGTACTGTAGTATCGACACAAGGCTTTGAGATTATTATCCTGGCTTCCTGGGTGGAGCCCAAAAAAGAGCACATTTCCACTAATGTAGTTGACATGTAGAAATTGAACAGCTGCTGAGCGAAGAGATTCGTCAGTAAGCCTGACATTTGTGTCAATGGCTGCTTCAAAAATAGGCTGAATATGCAACTTGGGCTTCTTTTGTTACTTCTTAATGTGTTCTGATTGGAAAGTGGCACATCATGATAAATAGTTCAACAGTGGTGAAGACTGTAGGAAGGACTCCACATATGCACCTTCGCAGTCATGGGAGGAACATATTCTTTATAAGCTCTTGTATCGAGCAGCCCACACACACTCTGAATGATTTTTCTACTGCCAGCTCTTTCTTTGCTTGTTCTAGTAACTGTGTCATGAGTTTCAAAGTTAGTCTCACTGTCATGTGATTTGTCACCCCTTGCGGAACTACCAGAGTGTGATTGTATCTCCACGAGCTCTTCATATGAAACACCCAGCAACAATTATAAAAAAACGGTCCTCCAAGACCCTTCAAGCATGGTGGTCACTCCAGGTGACCACCATATTGAGCGGCATGACACACTGTAATTAGGGAGTGTAGCAATTCATCTCTTGTACCATATAAACTTGCCGCACATGAATTGCACTGTACTATGCTTACAATCTCTTAAGGTCTGAACTTAAGTTTTTTTTCCACGGACGACTTCTGGGTTCAGTGTGCATCACGTCATGAAGGTCATCGCAGCCGGGAAAAAAATGTTGCCTCAAGTGACAGTGGAGTTGATAGTCTGTGCATTGTTGCGATCGGCCAGCGGGGAAAGTGACCTTCCAGGCTCTCCTGCCCTACTGCGACTAATCGCTTCGTGAGGCTTGCAATACATAACCTCAGACAGACCAGCGGCGACACCAAGGCGAGACACACTTGACAGCTACGGAGTTGACGGATGGCACTTGATCGCCGACCTCGACGCTGGGACCGAGAAAGTCCAGTGAAAGTGTGTTATGCACTGCTTCATTAGTTGCTGCTGGGCCATCCCAGGAGCCAAGACACGCAAATGGAGTCAATCGTGACACCCCTGTCTACGAGCATGCCCTTCTTTCTCTTGGACAGTGAGCCATGTGCGGTCAGGGGTACTTCTCCAGTGGTGTTCTGTGAACAAAGGTGCCAGAGTGATTGTGCGCACTCTTGTCCACAAGGCGACTACGAGCACTCCGATTGGAAGATGGTGTGACCACGGACTTCCCTGGCCTAGGGATCTAGGAAGGACAGAGGAGTTAAAAGTGGACACTTTTGATGTAGCTAGCGTGTGCTCTGGTATGCTCTCCCAGAAACACATAGTCTTGTATGACCTGTAGCTCATGCTACAAGAACGATGTACTGCGCTCCGTGCTCCGGCCTGTACAATGATCCCTTGTTCTTTAAATAAGTTTGCCTCTCCTACATAAGTTGTCGGATTCTCATCCATGCTCTTGGGACAAAGGAATGACAACACTGTAGTGGAAACAATCACAAAGGCATTTATTGCACCTTTCATAGATCAATGCCTGCTAGCCGACTTGCCATCCACAAAACATGCCGATGGGCGCGCGACAAATCGCAAAAGTCCGACTCACCACGACCGGATAACGAGCCAATATGTTCGCCCCATGCTGGACACCAACGCCTGGTCGTTCGTGTGTACGGTCACGCAAATGGTGGTGCGTTCGAACGAGGCCTCGCAAGACGGTCTCCCAGAAGCATGGATCGGCACACGCGATGGACGTCCGCGCCACTTGCCGAACCCGAACCAAAGAGGAAGCGCCTTCTTCTTTCCGCGCCCAAGTAACAACGCCGTGAGGCGGCGTTATCAGCGCAACACTCGCGCCATCTCTTGTACTGCGCTTCAACCACACCGACCGCCGCGGGCATCATGCAGGCCACGTGGCAAAGCCGGATTGCAGGAGACAGGAGCCATGCGGGAAAACAACATCTCAGGGGACGCGTGAGAGTCGCGCATCCCCACAAAGTAAACCCCTCGTTCCACTCCTCCAGTCCTCTCGACCTCATACTCTTCACGAAAGAAACAACCCTCATTAAGCAGGCACGGACAATGGCGTGGGCCCGCTTAGCCTCCGTGTGATGCCCCAGTGGGCGTAGGCCAGCCACCCGTTACGAAACGTACTGGCGGCGCAGGCTATAAAGTGACCCTTTGTGTGACTCCAGAATCCGAGACCATGACACTCGGCTCCTGCAGCGTTACCAGTCTTGATGGCAGACGCTTGAAAGGTTGCACCGCTTTGAAGTCAACACACGGGACTTGGGCGCTTCAAGAGAAGAAAGAAAGAAAACAGAAATGTGGTCACCCCAAGGGACTACTGTGCCAGAAAAATTTAAATGTGTGTAGTAATCTTCCAACAACACTATGACACACACACAAACACATGCTCTGAAACAGGTAGGGGCAAGTTTTTATCTCAATAGGGTTGTTGGTGATAGCTGTGAAGGGCGTTGTGCTACTACCTGTGAGATTTGATGGTGGGGAAACCATAACGAAATCGAGCTCGCAGGTGAAGTCTGAATGTGTGATGCTTCCAAATTATTTAGTTTTTATATGATAATGAGGGTTGATTTGGTTTTATTTTACCTAAATTGAGCTAGAAGGGGCTTATGATGCCATGCCACTGAGAAAAAGGATGCACAGGCATTGGGACATATTTTGTCATTTTGATTTAGTCAGGTACTCGTAAGACCAAGGGTAAATGTAAGCAGTATAGTTGAACCCCCTGCAATAAGGGAATTGGTGGGGAAATCGGAAAAATTTGCTTTCACAAGAGTTTAGTTGTTGCAAAATGAGACCGCACAGGCAAGGAATGTGCTGCAAAATAAAACTTTACTGTCAAAATTTGGTTACCCTAATTTCACAGGCCTTGCTTAATGCTATAGAATCGCACTGCCAACAGCACAAAATGTGCCTCAGCATTGGTCAGGGATGGTGGCACTGCCATGGAGCGGTGTTCTCGGCTGATAACTGATGGGGATATGATCATTTTCATGAGATTTCACATACAGTGAAATCTCGATATAAAGAACTGCGGGGGACTGCGGTAAATTGTTTGTTATTC
The DNA here is from genome assembly GCF_050947875.1 of Dermacentor variabilis. Lineage (NCBI taxonomy): Eukaryota > Metazoa > Arthropoda > Arachnida > Ixodida > Ixodidae > Dermacentor > Dermacentor variabilis. The sequence goes on from NC_134569.1 coordinate 244,431,319, forward strand.
TGAAAGATGGTTATAGTGAAAGTCCCGAAATAAACCATTCTGCCCATCAACCCATCAGTTGATAAGTTGTCACGATACGAGCTATCCATGAAGACGTCACTGTTGGTTCTCGGCACGTGCTGATGCTATTTTTCATAGATTCTGCCGCCATGCACTGCCGAATCACCGCATAATAAGAGTGAGGCACGCAAAACGGACGCTGATGCCGAGAAAACTACTGACAAAAAGGTAGCTCCATGTCACCTCCAAAGTGCAGTGTTTCTTGCTCTTTGTTTCCTTTTCACATTTCTTGCTGTGGACACCACAACTGTCCTGCTCGAGGCAGACACCTGAACTGTGTCAAAGTGCAAGCGCGCGTAAGCGACACTATCTGGAAAGTGCAAAGTGTGAGTGTGTGGCATTCCCGCAGTACGGAGGTTGCATTTCACCGTTCACGTAGCTAGTATGGCCGCAGATAGAAGCGCTAAAGGAAGAGGCGGGCACAGAAAGAAGAGTGAAAGGAAGAAGAGACATGCTTCCATTGCTAGGCTACACTTTTCTGGGCGGAGCATGCGCTCACAAAACCTGATACGTGGTCGCCTCTGCTCGCCCGTGTTCTTTTCTTCTCTTGTGCCGTCTCAGGTTTTCCGAACCCATGTGCCGGGACGTCCGCTCCCTGCGCCTTGTTTCGCCTGCTGTGAAGGATACATGGAAATCTAAGAATCCCCAGATTTTGGAATATTAGTTTGTAGTACAGAGGCATTGTTAGCATGACAGGGAAACTGCATAACGATTGTTATTCTGAAAAGCTTGGTATTCTGAAGTTCGTAGTACTGAAATATTTTTACATTGAAACTACAAAAAGTCAGCAGGGGATTTCTGAAAAGTTTGTTAATGTGGGGTTTGTAGTGGCGAGGTTTCACTGAAGCTCAGCACTGTACTTGTTGGTGTCTATGAGCAATCATGTTTCGCACACAGATTTGCCCGAAGGGGCTGTATTTTTGATCGATTGCTTTTGAAGATGCAATCACATTTGTGAGATTTAACTTGGCACCGGATCCGTCAAAGCCTACGGGTGACGGGGAGCACTGGAGGAACAGGATTGCCTGTAGATGCCAATGCATACAGTACGAGCAACAGGGTTGTCACAATATGGCCCCAGATCACAGTGACTCAAGACGTGGCGGCCCACGCTGTGACTGCCATCTCAGGTGCCATAAATAAATTCACGTCGGTGGTACATGTACTTATTTTTAGAGGGATGTGGCCATTCCATTTAAAATGAGTTATTGACAAAAAAAATGGCTGCTGTGATGTGTGTTTCCTGTGCATGTGATCGCTTCCGGCACTTTGATGTTTTCGTAAGCAAAAATTGCAGCAGCGTCACAAATGTGCTGTGATGGTACTTTACACAGTTTAAGTGGGGAGAAAATGTCTGAGGACTTGTGCTACTCTCTTAGTGTTACATGTGCGGATAATATGGGGTCTAATGTTCCGGCAGATTTTGTTGATGCAGGATTGCAGTTTAGTGATGTTATGAAGAGATACAAAATGCATATAATTCTATAGGCGGTTGCTGGGGATAGGAAAACATTTTGTTGTGGTGAAAATTGTGTTGCCTGGAGTTTTCGTTATTGTGGAGTTTGACTGCATTGTTATTCATGCCTGTTGTGACCCATCAGAGGAGAAAGCGTAACGTGTTGTAGGCAAGGACAGACAAAGAAGCTAGATGCACTTTATTGCTTCTTTGTAATGCTTCACTGCAATGGGCTATGTTTTCTTCTATTTGCGAACATTCTGCAAGTAGGTTCTTATGTAAAGACAGCCTGTTTGCATGCAAGAGCTAAGGCAGATTGTGGGAAACTGTATATTGCTCCTTTCGCCATTGTTGCAGCCACACATGGCACCCACGTGGCATGCATTGCTGCTGCATGCTTCCCGGGCTGCCCTGAGCGCAACGGTGTGGCCCCTGGTGCACAGCTGGTCAGTGTGGCCATTGGGGACCTGCGGCTAGGCTCCATGGAGACCGGCACTGCACTGGTCCGGGCCATGGTGCGTGTCCTCCAAAAGGGTTGCCATCTCATCAACATGAGCTACGGCGAGCACGCACACTGGGTTGGAGGGTGAGTGATCCTTCCTACCAGATTGGTTTAACCATGTGAGCTGTCACCTTGTTGTTTGCTTTATTGAATGGTAATTATTAAGCCTGTACGAAGCAGGTGATTTCTCTACAGTTTGCATAGGAGTGCTGACCACCAGAAGTTTGAACTCAGTGATTTGCAGAGCTGGATCTGCTGTTGCCATGCATAAACCAGTGTGCTGCAGTGAGCATGCACAGCCCCATGCGCTGTCCCTCAAGGTATGCAGTATGGCCCAAATTATTGAAGCAGAGGTTTACCACATATAATCGTACATAAGCCGCACTTTTTTTCATCAAATTTTCTTGGGTGTGGGTTATACACAAATAAGGCCTACTGCTACACATTAACACACTGTAGTGTCAGTGCGACTACTGTGTCAAGAGAATTAGAAAACTGGTGACAGACATCAAAAATTTTATTTCACTATTTATCACGGCTTTCAAGCTAATCACTCACGACCTCAGCTCATCGGCACTCTCACCACTGTCGGATGAGCTTGCTGCATCGGCACGCTCCCAAAGCGGGTTGTCCTCTGTGCCGTCCATGGCGTGTTTTATACTTGTGACTCTAAAGCTCTTTGCTATGGTGTCCACTGAGGCGGAACACCATGCGTCCAGGATCCAGCCTCGCACTTGCTGAAGAGACGCTCGCTTTAGGCACCTTGTCGGAGTTTCATGGTTGCCCGCGTCCATCCACTCGGTGTAACACTGGCGAAATTCCGTCTTGAACGGCCGGTTTACGCAAACATCGAGCGGTTGCAGCACGATTGTCAGGCCACGGGATGAATCGCTGGCAAGTCCGTAGGGCAGTCAGCCAGCCGGGCCTTCACTCAGTCTGTTCGGTCAATGCGCAACAATATAAATGGTATTGCGGTGAGTGGGAAAAACTAACTGGTGCCATCTTGTAGCACTTTGAGGGACTGGGCACGTTGTTGGTGCATTTTTTTTTTTTTTTGCTTCCGGAAGTGGAGGGTGCTGGCTATACATGGGGGCGACTTATACATGAATATATACGGTATTTGAAGCCAGCCTCTGTTGATGCCAAACACTGTGCAAATGCCCACTTTTGGGTAGCACGGGATGCAAACACCCCTATGCGAAGGGCATATGACCAGAATGTGCGCCACTAGCACATTGTTGTGGGGGCAGCTCCTATTACTTTTCTGTCATAGTGGCCATGGACAAGGTTGCGAGAGCATAGGGCATGCATTTGCCTCCAACGAGTGCAGCTTGGTACCGTAGGTCCACCATTCCTCAGCTCAGCATTAAGGAAGAAGCATTACAAGTTGCATACTCGCTGTGGGCTGAAAACACATAAGGATGAGCAATTCACAGAGTTGGACGAGAGGAAAAGCATGTGTGCTCTGTAGGCTCTCTTGAAGAGGATTGCCGTAGGCTTACCTTGTTTACCCGAATCTAACGTGCACCTTTCATCCGAGGAAATGGGCCCGAAAATTGCCTGCACGTTACATTCGGATGTGATACCAAAACTGCGTTGGCACTATTGGCCTACCACCAAAGCCCTCAAGACAACATTGCAAAACGGCAACCGAGCACGTTTTTGTGAAAGTTGCTGTTGATTCATTTTGTGCTTGACTATGATTTAGAGTGGTATTCTATGCAAATAACTTTCGCGAATACTCTCACTTTTGTGAGCTTTCACCTGACTCCGCAACCACCAGCGTTTCGGGCACTGTGCCAAGCTCCATATATGCGTTAGAAATGCTGTCATCCGCATACTTCGATAAGTCCGATGCAGTGTCTCACAAAAGTGATAGCAGTATCTGAAGTTATTGCTTGAGAATACCGACCCTGTGTGTTTGCCATCTTTGGGGAAAGACTTGCAAATGTTGATGACGACATGCCACTTTCATTATGAAAACTTATTTTAAAAAATTTCCATCTGTGAAGGTACATTCTGCTTGTCTTACTTTTTCTGATCATGAATGGAGGGGTGTGTGCTAGGTATATATCTTTTTATGAATCGGTGACATGTTATTCGGGCATCATGTGGCGCACTTTCAATCGTGATTGCGCCCAATCGAGATTGAATTTTTTGGTTGAGATTTGGCTCTTTTGGTCAAGCTATAAGAGGGAGTCAGTTGCTGTCAAAAATTTTGATTGGGATCGGGCTCGATCATCATTGGGAGTGGCTGCGTGACAACAGTGCTGCACTTTTATTTTTGTACTTTAAAGGACTGACAACCAATACAGTGGAAACCCAAATATACGACTTTCTTGGGACCGCAAAAAAGCGTCGTAAAATACGGGCGTCGTAAAATCCAAACATAAATTATGCCTATAAAAATACTACTCATCTCGCATGACGCATTTACGAGAAACTTCAATGTAAACTACTAACATACTCTGCAAGGCTTGGAAACCCAAATTACCAAAAAAGTAAATGCGGTAAAAATTAAGGCTGCGGTGCAGGTCCCAATCATGCTTCATTCAAACGAACCTTTACGGCACTCCACTGCCCACTGCTGTGATTCCCGCCAGCCAGCGCAAACTTTAAAGAAAGTTGGTATGTTTCGTTTGGACCTTGTTTGATCCGTGAACCGAGAGCTTTCGCTCAAGTTGGGCAACGTCCAATAGGAGGTCCTCTGTGGCATCGTGTGAACAGATGGAGTTCCGCATTCCGTCTATGTGCTGTAGCACGTCGGCGAACGTGGTAGGCACAGACACGATATCTGTGGCGCCGTCATTGTCCTCGTCCAATGTCGGAAGTGGTGTCGGCACTAGGAAAAGCCTCCTCAATGGCGTCATCCAGTTACATCTCGCCGCAGATCGCAACGTTGTCATCGGCTTCCACATACTCGGCGAAGGTTGTGGTGAGGTTTAAACCCTCGAAATCGTCTTCGGCGAAGCCTGCATCGGCCTTGAGCGGCATCGAGGTTGTAGTCTCTTGGAAGCAGTCTCTTGCTTAAAGCCACAGTGCTTGAACGAGTTAGCGATTGTGCTTCGCAACACTGCGTTCCATGAACTGGCAATAAAATGCATGCCGTCGAGCACAGTGATCTTTTTTTTTCCGACCCGCTGCGCTCCATAGCTGCCAGCTGATGCTGCACTAACCGCTTCCAGTACCCTTGCTTGCCACACTTAATGATGCCGGCTTGTGCAGTTGGGTGGAAAAGAAAACAATCTTTATGTTCCTCAGGCTAGACGTATCGGGTGGGTGGCACGGTGCATTGTCCACGAAAAGCAATATTTTCCTTGCCTTAGCATCCATTTTGTTATCCAGCTGCTGAAAAAAATTGCTGAAGAACGAAGATGTCATGCACTCCTTTTTGTTGAAGTTGTAGCTGCACGGCAGCGTCTTCAAGTTCTTAAAGCACCGTGGCTTTGCAAACTTTCCAACAATGAGCACGGGCAGCCTCTTGGAACCGTCCTCGTTAGCACAGAATAGTGCCGTCACATGCTCTTTACTACGCTTGCCACCATGACAGCTGTCATCCTTAAACGCAAGGGTTTGCTTGGGCTGCATATGGTAAAGAATGCCGCTCTCATCGGCATTGAAAATGTCGCAGAGCTTGTATGCAGCAATCATCTCCGGCAGCGACTCCATCCACTCGTTCACTGTCGATTTTGCATTCCATTACCTTTCTGCACAGGCACCCAGCAGCTAAACGATAATGCGGCTTGGGGACATTGTAGTAAGCAGGTTATTTCTCCATAGAAAGCATACAAAAGTGGACGGTGCATCCGCTTTTCATTGTTATAACCGATGTAATGTTAAAACTGGTATCGTTATAAGTGGGTTCAACTATATTTCCCAAGTGGGGTGCACAATTGTAAACATGGAAATAAGACAGCTTCGCAGCCTGTTGAACCGTTAGATGGCCAGGCATGCCATGAGATTTGAATGAAAGAACAAAAGAATCTTCGGCATGTGCAACAGGCGACTTATTACCTGACGCAGCAGCCTTTAGATAGCTGCCATCTGTTCCATTGTGGTGGTCTTTCGTGCCCGCTTTCAACTTGGCTTGTCACAGTCGAGCAGCACATAGCACACAACACAGCGTTCTGCTTTGTTATCGAGGAGGCAAGCAAACTTCACTGCTCTGGCTTGGTTCGGCCGACTCGTGGCCTCCAAGACTGCACCGATGCCAGTGCGATCTCTGAGGCCATGACCAGCTGCTAGCCCACACGGCGCGTCGCAGGAGGAGGAAGAAGTGAATGCACAGCCTGGTTGTGACCCTCAAGATTGCGCCCGGAGGTCTCTGAGGCCACGCCCCACTACACTTGCCTGCACAGCGTGCAGAAGTGAATGCACTAATCTTTTGCACTGCGGCGCATAGCTGCGCAGCTCATGCCACCAGGCACGTGCAAGAGAGAGAAGTCAGTGGAGAAGTGCGATAGTGAGCTGATTTTTATGCACAGGTGTGCAGCTATGCACAGCGGTGGAAAGGACCAGTGTTGCTCGACGACGTATTCAACGCGGGTATGCGGGAGTTGTGAACTGCCGCGGCAAGCGCGTGCCGAACTCCGCAGAAGGTGATGTAACCTGTGTGCAACAGTTTAGTATTTTTTGGACAGTTTCACTTTAATAAATTGAGGCTTTAAATACGTGAATTTCAAGGGGGATTTCAAAGGGGACCTTTTTTACTTCATTACAGTCGCCGACCGTTTATTCGGACCTCACGGGGACTGCAGAAATGTCCGAATAAACAGGTGTCCGAAAAAGCAGATTAAGAAAAAAAAAAAAGGAATCCTTTATTTTCACGCACTTATTCGGGCTCGGCAGTAGGCTTGAAGAAATCGTGAATGCGCCGTTGCATGCTGTTCCGTTTACGCGCAGTCAGATAAGCCTGAATCTCGGGAGAGGGTCGTACGGTCACTATAGGCAGCTGAAAGCACAGTCACTGCTTGTACACACTCTGCATGCGACGGCAGCGTAGCACATGGTTCGTCATCTTCCGACTCGGAGTCATCGTCCAGCGGTGCAGCAGAAACCTGACGAATGATCACGCCATCGTTGAGTTCTGCGCATGTCAGTACAGCAGTGTCAGCACCTGTGAAACTGTCAAATGAGACTGCGTCCGGAATCGCAATGCAACCACTGCGCAGGTCTCGGCAGAACATTTTCCGCGTCAGTAGGGAGCTCATCGGAAGGCGACAAATCTTAGGCCTCCCGGCACCCGCTTGCCGGCATTCCCCAGCGCAGTCTGTGCAGTCACTGTCGGCGCCATTAGACACTCGACGCAATGTTTCCGTATGCAGTGCTGCATCACCGCAACCTCGACACAGCACACAATGCAAAACACCACCATGCTGACACCAGTCGCACAAACGAAAAACGTGGCCTACTCGCAGCGTCGCGCACGAAGAAAGAAACAAATCAGCTACTGGATTGTCTTGACATGGCTTACTAAGCTGAGGCCAGAACTGCTGTAGCTATGAATCAGGCAGAAACGATGATGATGAGCGGGGATTGGCAGTAGTGCCACTTCGAAGGGCAGCAAGGCAGCCCCATTCAAAACAAAAATGGCGTTCAGCAGGTCGAACCATGCGCCGGTCAGAGTCGGTGCATGGTGCTCTCGATCGAGTTGGCTCAAGGAGTGTCCGAAAAATTAGATGAGAGGTTGCAAGGTGTCCGAACTTTCGGCAGTTGTTATACATTATGGTCTATGGGTAGAATGGCGGTGCCGCGAAGCAGACCGAATAATCGAACATGTCCGAATTTTTGGAGTTCAAAAAATCAGTCAGTGACTGTAGACGTGCGGGAGCGAACTAGCGCTAAAACAAACGATGCAACCAAAACAGAGAGAGGCAAGCGCGCGAAAGAAATTTCCTGTATTCCCACATAGTGGCAGCACATGTTAGAGAAGAAGTTAGGAAATTGGCGCGCTTTTTAAACGTACAGACGGCACTGTAAATATACGGCATCGACCATTTTTGGACTTGTTCACTGCGCCGTATATTTATGTCATTGACCCTCAAAATGTTAAAGGGACACTAAAGACAAATAGTAAGTTGACGTGGACGGTTTAAATACCATCCCAGAAACCTCACAATGCTTGTTTCGTGCCAAGAAGGGACTTGGTTTACGAGAAAATTGCATCTGAAGGATCCAAATACCATTTTCTACATTTAAATCTCCTGCCTCCCAACCAGGGGAGTGGTGACGTTGCATATGCCATCGCCACCCTTTGCTGCTGTCGGTAAGTAAAACAGCACCCAACATATGGCGGCACCGAGCCAAGACAGAGCGATGGATTCGCCGCTGTAGCTACTTTTTAATCAAGTGGCGTAGACTGTTTGGGCATCCCGTGACATAACATGGAAGTTGAATTCTCCGTTACTTGCTGTTTGTGCGGGTTTCTTGAGCCAGCAAAACCAACACAGCACTACGTGATAATGAAATTGCTGAAATGCAAAAGCATGGGTGACGCAGAGTCAAGCAAAAATGAAATCTTTCGACTGCCCACGTCATTGTCAAGAGTAATTTTAATTTCAATTAGGTCTTTTTTCTGAAAATGAAATAGAACGGGATAAGTAGAATTTTATTTCGTCTTATAAAACAATACAATGATGTTTTTTGCAACGAGTAGTTGAGTACTAGTGACAGAATTTAACTGAGGAGTGCTTTTGTCATTGGGCAAGTGCTTGAATGTCCTGGGGGAGTCTCTAATGTCCTACATTTACCTCAGTTTCTCGATTATTAAAGCCCGGTCCGTGATAATATCGACGCCTAAGAGATTCTCAAGCACTAATCTATCACTTTAGCTTGATTCAATATTTGCCTTTAGTGTTCCTTTAATATGCAGAAGACAAAGATAATGAAGAATAGCCGGGCAAGGGAGCAAGAGTTCAGGATTGCTAGTCAGCCTCTAGAGTCTGTGAAGGAATACGTTTACCTAGGTCAATGAATCACAGGGAACCCTGATCATGAGAAAGAAATTCATAGAAGATTAAAAATGGGTTGAATCGCACATGGCAGACATTGTCAGCTCCTGACTGGAAGCTTACCATTATCATTGAAAAGGAAAGTGTACAATCAGTGCATTTTACCGGTGCTGACATATGGGGCAGAGGCTTGGAGACTGACAAAGAAGCTTGAGAACAAGTTAAGGACCAAACAAAGAGCGATGGAACGAATGCTAGGCACAACCTTGAGAGACAGAAAGAGAGCAGTTTGGATCTGAGAGCAGACGGGTATAGCTGATATTCTAATTGACATGAAGAGAAAAAAATGGCACTGGACAGGTCATGTGTTGCGCAGGTTAGATAACCGTTGGACCATTAGGGTTACAGAATGGGTACTAAGAGAAGGGAAGCGCAGGTCGAAGATGGCAGAAGACGAGGTGGGGCGATGAAATTGGGGAATTCTTGGGCGCTTGTTGGAATCGGTTGGCGAAAGACGGGGGTAATTGGAGATTGGAAGGAGAGGCCTTCGTCCTGCAGTGGACATAAAGTAGGATGATAATGATGATTAGGATGGTGATGCTGCTGCTCATGATGATAACAAAACATTTTTGCTAGTGCGGGTCTCTTTAAGCCTGCCAGAATTTTGTGCACGTTGGATTCAGGAGCACATTAGAATCAGGCAAATATGGTACTCCTGTGGCGATGACATGCACAACTGCAAGTGCAGGGCTCACTTCCCATGAAGAATGGTGCAACAGAAAGTAGTGGCAAGGCAGTTTGCTTGTACATGTTTTTCTTCCTCTTATGTTAGTCTGACTCACTGGATAATTTGATCATTTTCGTTGTTCCATCAAGGTCAAATTAACAGAAGTCAACTGTATTTGTGCTGCACTACAGTCTGCTTGGACGGCTCTTCCTTGTCATTAACAGCAACACCCATGGAGTTTCTCGCACTGCACATCGTGTAAGCACCATAACATGACAGTGATAATTATGTCAAAAAGTATTCACTGGAAAAGAGTAAAATGCAAGACATAATAAAACAAAATGAAGCATGCATTGAAATTTATACACAAAGGCTTTTTTCATAGGGCCTAACATAGATGGAGATGTATGTGTTTGGCACCTTCAGGTTTACTCTGCACTCTTCCATTCCCCATCAGTAGGGATGAATGCGCATTGTGTGTGCATTCAAGTAACACCATGTTAGTGGTGGAACTGTTCTGGGTGCTATTGTGGGAGGTGGCGGGCCGGAGCTGGGAGGTGGCAGGGTCAAACACCCTGTAGGGTACTGTGAACCGACTACCTGTGGAAGTGTGATTAAAGGGCCCCTCACCAGGCCCTGTAGCAAATTTTGGTTATACGCTGGAAGTTGTTACGCGTCCTCTAGGGAGCGTTCTGCCATGAAAATTTTTCAAATCGGCTCATTAATAACGGAGATAAAAATATTTCAGTGTCGCGAACCCATGATTTCAGGAGGCGAGCTTCACTGCAAACTCACTCCACTTGCCCTGTCTAGCCTCCGCAAGCGAAATTCCTTCCTTGCGTTCTCCCGTATCGGACCTTAAGGATTGCATGGCGGGCCCGTCACAGGCCCTGCCTTCATTTTTCTTTTCTCCTCGCTTTTTTGCAGTGCAGCACACTTCCGCTGACGGCGTAGCATGTGAGGTCACGATTCTCTCGTTTCACACAGCACACGATTTTGTGCATGGTGCACAGGGACACCTAACTAGCGGTATAAATCAGTACCACAGGAATAGAGACAAACACAAGCGGATCACAGAGCATGATCCCGTGCTGCAACACGATAGAAAATGACATAGTTTCGGTGTCTTCATGCACGGCTGCATGACGTGAGAACAAGCAGGCGAAATGGAAGTACATCTCTCTTGCTGCGGTGCGAAATAAAAAACCTGCATACATTCGGTTTGTGTGGTTTGTTATTTCTCTAGCTTTAATTCGTCTATTCAAGCAACATATTACACAAATAACAGACGTTGGCTTGAATAATTGTCGAAGTCACATGTCACCACGAACGACGTCACAGCACAAACACGTCTACGTAGGCGCACTGGCACGTGTATGTCATCCTCCAGCTTGGAGTATGGCGGTTGCAAGGAAAAGGGAAAATGGCGTTTAGTTTGAAATTTCAAATCTTTCAGCTGCACATAGTGATGTAATACTTCGCAGACACGATCGTTAACGCGCATATTATGCTGTGCGCTTGTCAGCTCAAAATGCCCAGACCTGGTAAGGGGCTATAAGTGAAGCTATACCACCACGTCCATGTGAGGGACGCATTCGTCACACGACTAACAGCGAAAAAATATTAAGTTTTGGTTCTTATTTTGTTGTATGGCACAAACACCGGACTCCATTCACTAAGTATAGTAGAACGTCGTTATGATTCCATTACGCACAATTTTCTGATGGCAACGTTCGTGATCGAGAACACAAAAAACTACTCAATGCAGCTGCACTTTCTTTTGCTGGTTCATACATTCCCGGAAAGTACAATCTTTTGACACCAACATTCACTACATCGCCAAACTGCGATCGTATGATATGTTTTCTGGTCGCTAGGCCTCACACGAACATGAAAAGGCATTATGCACGTATTCAGAAAAATAGCCGTCCGCCGCATCAGCTTCCCCGCAATACTTGCTTGTCTCTCTCACGGGAAAATGCCGGCACCCGCTCGGTTTCCTATTTCGGTACCAGCAAATCTCCTTCCAGCTCGTTGCATACCGCATTCACAGGTATCGCCACCAACCCATTATGATAAGCATCTTCACCTATCTGTTTCACAGTGCGTGTGGTAAACTGGCATACTGCATACTGCAGGCATTTAAAGGCATACTGCATGCCTTTAAAAGGCAATGACTCAAATGGGCTGCTGTTCCCTTCTGCATGCGGCGCGAAGTGAGCAACATGTTTCACTCTGGCGACATTATAGGCATTGTATTCAAGCATTGACCACCAGCTTCATTTTGTTTCTATTTGATGTCACCATCAAATACTAAAACACAGAACAGGCAAAATAGAATGGCGTAATTTTAAGCATCTTTGATATCATACATTTAATTTGTGGGGCTGGTGGCAATGTCGCGAAGCTGAGTGTCATTCGCTGGCTAACAAATGTTCAGAGTTATCACCCAGCACAAGATGCGCCTTTCTGTACCTGAAGTTCCTGGAATGTTATCGCTGGTTCTATCCATTTTCTGTTGTCACCGAACATTGTTTAATCTGATTGCATGCACTACACAATTCTGGAAAGCATGCAGGCACCAGTGATCTTGCCGGAAACTTCGATGAGTCATGTATAAAAGCAGATGCACTTGACCCGCCCATCAGATTTTGAGTATTGCCAGCTGTGCTCGCTGCTATAGTTGTGCTTTGAGTGTCACTTGCTTTTGTGGGCACAGGTTTGCCCAATAAAGAGTTCATTTCATGATTCACAGTTTTGCTACTGTGTTCTTCACTGTCATTACAACATGACAATACGATAAAGCACGTCCACTTTTTGTTTGATAACTCAATTGGTAACTTTCTTTGACAACTTGCTTGGCATGTAAAAAACAACTGTCCTGCTTTTTTGTACCAGCGATGTCTTCACTGATCATGTTGTTGACATCTCCTCTGACAGGCGGCTGCTGGACCTGATGCATGAGGTGATCGACCGGCATGGTGTGATAATGCTCAATAGTGCTGGCAACCACGGACCAGCACTTTCAACAGTCAATGCCCCGAGCACCATGCCCACTTCCTCTATTATTGGTGAGTGGGCCACTTTCATTGTCATGAACTTTACGAGTGCCGCTGCCTCTAACCACTTTCTGTCGAGGAACAGGAAAACACAGCTACGGGTTGTGGTATATCCCATGTGTCTGCAGGCTCCTTTAGCTGCCTGCAAACATAGTATTATGCCAGTTTTTGTACTAACTTGATCATGCTGTCATTTGGGCTGCAAAGTTTCCTAATCTTAGCGTGGACTTCCCGACTAAGTGGGGTCCTATTAAGAGGGATACCCTGTGTGATGTCGGGTGTAGTGTTCTGATCTTATTACAGCAAAATTTTATGACATCCATCAGCTTTGTCAGTGAGATTACGTGCAGCATGCTGCGGGCACATTCCAAGAGACACACCGTGCCATGCAGCAGAATTTTTCATGGCTGTCTAAGTACATTGAGAAGATGCCGCATTGTGATTGGTACAGCAATGTACAGTCGTGAGAAAATGTTGAGAGAGCACGGCTCTGGGCGTGGTAGCAGCTGCGGGGCCGCGATGCGGCACTGCTAACTTGTGTCGCGCGCTCGCTTCGAGAGTGCAGCGAGTGACGACAAACTTCATCCTCGCTCTCGTGCGGGTGCTTATCACGCTTTATAAATCTCTAGTGCACCGTTCAGTTGCTCTGCTGCTGACGGTCACGGCAAATGGGAGCGCACATCGCAAAGCGCCTAAAGTCTCTGAAGGGAAAGTAAGGCGAACTGCTTCCCTCCTCCTCCGTTTTTGGTGCCCCTTGATGGTCACGCGTCGATGCCATGCCTGTATCAGCATGCTGTTGAAAGACCCATGCGGCTTCCACTCGAGTCCCGAATCATTAGGTAGTGTCGAATACATCGAGGCATAAAATGCAAAGCACTGGGTATCCTCGCTTAGAACACCCTTTTCAAATAAGTATTAAAAATGTTTGGCACTCACAGGCTCTTTGTTGCCATGATAAATAAACAATCTGAACGTAACATTCAACTAATACTTAGGGAAGTTGCCATTGACGGTAATAACACCAGCAGCTCGTAGAACGCGGAGGTAGAGCATCTGTAGAACACTGAGTTCTATCATAAATACAACGCTAAAGTGGCCATCAGTAGGTACAGACCTGAACCCCATTGAAAACGTGTGGGGGCTGATCAAGACATAACTTGCAGTCTGGGATCTCCGCATGGCTACAGTGGATCAACTGTAGACGGCCGTAAAACAAGAACGGCAGACTCTTCGTGCTCGCCCCGACATTGTGTCATCACTGTATGATTCGATGCCATGCCGAGATGATGGTGTTATTGCCATTACTGGCAACTTTCCTAAGTATTAGTTCAATGTTGCATTGTTTATTTCTTATGGCAATAAAGAGCCTGTGAGTGCCAAATATGTTAAAAAGGCCGCTCGCCAGGCCCCATAGCAAATCATGGCCATACGGTGCAAGTTGTTACGCGTCTTCTATGGAGCGTATCGCTGAAAAAATTTTTCAAATGGGCTTATTAATAGCCGAGATAGAAATATTTCAGTGCCGTGGACCCATGATTTCAGCAGGCGGGCTCCACTGCCATGCAAGACGCTCTCTCCACTTGCCCTGTCTAGCCTCCGCAAGTGAAATTCCTTCCCTGCGTTCTCCCATACCAGGCCTCGAGGGTCACGTGACACATACGTCACAGGTGCCCCGCCTCCATTTTTTTTTTCCTCGCTTTTTTTTGGGGGGGTGCTACGCGCTTCCGCTGACAGTGTCGTGCACAAGCTGTTGTCTTGTTCATGCAGTGCACGATTTTGTACGCTGTGCACAAGAACACATGACTAGCGGTATAATTCAGTGCTGCACGAATACTGAGGCAGAACAAGCGGATCGCAGAGCCTTTTCACGCACTGCAACATGGTAGAAAATGACATAGTTTCGGTACCTGTGCATGTGACTGCACAACTGTGGGAACAAGCAGACGAAGCGGAAGTGCATCTGTCCTGCTTCGGCGCGAAGTAAAACAAAAAACATGCAGTCATTCTGTTTGTGTGTTTTATTATTTCTCTAAACTTCTATTCTTCAATTCAATCAACAGAACACACAAATAACAGACGGTGCCTTGAATAATTCTCGGAAGTCACGTGTCGCCACAAACGATGTCACACGGCGGACCCGAGTACGTAGGCACAGGGACGCGAATATGTCACCGTCCGGCTTGGAGCGTAGCGGCCATGAGAAAGAAAAATGGCATTCAGATTGAAATGTCAGACCTTTCTGCGGCGCATAGCAATGTACTTCTTCGCAGACATGATTGTTGGCACGCATTGTATGCTCTGCACTTGTCAGCTCAAAATGTCCAGACCTGGTGAGGGCCCCTTTAATACCTTTTTGAAGGGGGTGTTCGAAGCGAGGATTCACAGTGCCTTGCATTTTATGCCTCTATGTATTCGACTCTACCTAATGATTCGGGACTCGTGTGGAAGCCGCATGGGTCTTTCAACAGCATGCCGATACAGGCATGGCATCGACGCGTAACCGTCAAGGGGCGCCAAAAACGGAGGAGGGGAAAGCAGTTTGCCTTACTTTCCCTTCAGAGACTTTAGGTGA
Organism: Dermacentor variabilis; assembly: GCF_050947875.1. Lineage (NCBI taxonomy): Eukaryota > Metazoa > Arthropoda > Arachnida > Ixodida > Ixodidae > Dermacentor > Dermacentor variabilis. The sequence continues at coordinate 244,446,645 of NC_134569.1, forward strand.
TTTGCGATGTGGGCTCCCCTTCGCCGCGACCGTCAGCAGCAGAGCAACCGAACAGTGCACTAGAGATTTATCAAGCGCGATAAGCACCCGCATGGGAGTGAGTGTGAAGTTTGTCGTCACTCGGGGCACTCTCGAAGCGAGCGTGCAGCACGAGATAGCAGCGCTTTGTTGTAGCGCCGCAGCTGCTCCCGCACCCGGAGATAGGAACAATCTGAGAGCTTGGGTGCTGGCTGTACGGAATCTCATCAAGAATGCTGATGCCCGAATGTAGAAGTGTCGAAGTTACAATGTGCTTCCATATAACTATTTCAGTTACATGAAAGCACATGTAACATTTTTTAGTTTTCACAAGAAGTAACAGCTCCTCTAAAGAACCAGAGATTTATTCAGACTTAAAGCCAGGGAAAGGCGAACTTACGCCACTGTGCTGAACACTTCTATTAACCGCAGTTTAAAGTTTTTAGCTGTCCTTAATATAGTTTTAGTAATGGTGCGTGTGTAAAGAATTGCTTATCAGTTGCCCCTGAAGATTGTCACAGTTGGAACAACATCTCCTAACCTCTCACAGCCAGTTGTTATGGTACAGTATTACGAAATACTAATTTGGTGCTTCTAATTAGACTGGGACACCTAAACAAACGAAAGTCGGTTTCTGATGTCATGTATGCTAGTTGTCGCACAGAAATACGTTGACGTGTGGTTATCTTTTACTTGGTAAATACTGCTATGTGCACCGACTTTTCAACAACAGTTAACATTCCAAGGAACTCGTGCAACTGCATCTCTTCAAGTTCACAAATTCCATTTATTAATCTCTGCAACACAGTTGCCAACTGATAATTTGGGCACTGTTAATTAAGCCAGGCTCCATTATTCGGACAACTTACATAAGAAGGACCGAAGTTTGGGACATGCCACAGTGCGCTGCAGTTAATACCAACTCCTGCACAGCAGTATGTTAACTTGGCCACCGAATCAAGCATCAAAGCCTAGTGCCAGCTGCTTACCATGCCCACACCATGGAACTAGCCAAGTAAAGTTGTACCTAGCTTGATGGCTTCTCTGGCTGCTGTTAATAACTTTTGTTGCTCAGAATTGTCAGGCAACTTCAAATGGAGCCAACCCCACGCCGCGCCAGTAAGGGCGGTGATGAAGTAACAGAAGTGTTGGGCAGTGACTGTTGTGAAACAAACCCACAATTATTTGGCTATCAGAGCTTAGTCAGCCTCTGGTGCCAGGGGATGGAGATTTTGTGCATGCATTGACTGGTGCTTACTTCTATCTGTAGTGCCAGAATGGGAATGGTTGAAATACAGGTTGACCAGGTGGCATACATGCATGTCTTCTCAGTAAACATTAACAATTTCTTCAGGCCACGTTTGTAATAGAGTCTAGGCTTGTACAAATACTCAGTATCTTTTAGTACAGTCGAACCCACTTATAACAATCTCATATATAATGCTTTATCGCTAATAATGACCATATTTCAGTGCATTTGCAATTTTCTCACCCAGCCTTCATATTGAAATTGCTTCCAGATATACAAATTTTTTTTTTAAATCACTGTATTGTTACAACGAATGCTGTGAAACTGGTCACAGTAAAAAGAGGGCACAGGCGAAGTAGCAAAACGTGGAAATGCGACCAAACTGGGCACATGGCAGTTCGTGCCCCATCCCTGTTCAGCCACCATTATGATAGGACCATCAAGATGAGCATGCTACTGCTGCCCGCGATTTTCAGAGGCCGTGAAGTAAGCCACTCACTTTCAAAGCATGCCTCCAGGGAGGAAGCCTACAGCATAAACAGCATGGCATGGGATGTGCACTGGCATGTGTGCCGGTGCGATATCGGATGTCACGGCGGTGGTACTCTCAGTTCTGCACAATTGTTTGTGCAGCACCACTTGTGTTACGCCTATTGCAACAATTTGCAACGACCATTTGTCAGGGTGTCTACCAACCGGGCAAACCGGGAATTCTCAGGGATTTTGAGTAGTCTGGAAAAACTCAGGGAATTTGTGCCTCTGTCAGGGAAAATTAGCTGTAATTTTATTGAAAGAGTCGAAAGTCGAGGTAATGCTGGCTTGAGTAACAGACAGGAATCGCAATGAATTGTCTTTGACGCCCTGTCGTTGGCTGGAGGAGCTGCCAGTGCACAACCAACGACCGACTTTCTGGATTCCCGATAATTTGGACTGCTTCGCAGCCCCACCACGTACCTCATAGAGTCAATGTATCAGAACGTCTGCAATTTCAGACGTAAGAACTCTTCGCCGTCCGATTTTCCGGAGGTTTTGCCATGACCGCAGGTCCAAAACGACATTAATCAAAGCCACCACCGCTGCCAGTTTATCTTGCAGCCTCGAACCGGCGCTCTCGCACGCAGATCCGCTGGCAGCCGTAGCCACCACGGCGGCAACGCTAGTCCTAGGTGCTTCGACGTTCGCTATGAAGCTTTGCCGTTGGATACTGTGTTTTTTATTGAAAGAATTCGCTGCTGTCAGCAATGGCACAAACTCCACCTTTGTGGTCCTCGCGATTGGCTTAGAAGCTTGGAAAGCATGGTACGTTACATAATGCCAGCTCCCGAAATTCAGCTTCACCTCTGTACACAAATGTTACTTGGTGAAGCGTATGCAAAAGTATTGCAGTGAAGCATAACAAGCTTGTGAAGAGGCTATTTCCATGGGACACAGTATGTATTGCTTAATTATACACGCGTGCACCCGGTATTTCCTGTCACAGTACAAGCACCAATATGGCTAATACATGTACCGGCAGGCCTTCAGGGCATTTTCAAATGTGCCTGTGGTGGTTTGAGCCCTTAAGGGCAGTAGATGTCATGCATTTATTTCTTCCAACTGGCCGATTTTTCTGACGTTTTCGCAGCCTCTAGGTATTTCTAAAAATCGGATGTGGACTGTGCAACTGACCAAGAAGATGCTTCAAGTAGTCTGTGGGGCGAACGAGTGGCGGAAGGAGGACAAGAACAGAAATGACCTAGCGCATTGAGGAATGAGCGGGAAAGGAAGCGTGCTGCCACTGTTTTGAAGGAGCTTGAGCTCAAAAAACAGTGTTGGCTGAGGCCGAGATGCAGGTGTCCCTCATCCAAACCAAAATAAAATATTTAAAGCAGTGAAACACAGCACTGAGGCATCGTGCGCGGGCTGAGAGTATGTCAGGGCAATTAGTTTGACTTACGAGTTGTTGAAAGAGAATCTGAATTGTGACAGCGTTTGGGCCTTATACCACTGAGCTTGCTATCAGTTTGTAGAAATAGCTCATATTCGAAAATATTTGCTTCTGTATGGATCTCCTTTTTATTCATATTTGAGAATGTCCGACTCGATTTTCAATTTTTTTCGAAGACATATTATTTGCTGTGCGTTATACTAACCCATCCCTTCTATTCTCTTTTTGAATAACATAGACACTACTCTTTAGTATTCAAATTGGACTAAGTCGTTTTTCTTTCAATTTTACGTATGCTTATTAGAGAGTGACAGCATCGGGCGATATGGTTTCAGCCCGTCTTGACATAAAACATAGTTCTGCATCACTCAGGGAATTTTGCAAAGGCACCCAGGGAAAACCTGGAAAACTCAGGGAATTTAGAAATGCCAACTTGGTAGACACCCTGCTTGTCTTTCCACCATGGGAACAATGTTTCTGTCGTTTTTGGTGGGTACGCTGCACCACGTGCTACCACCATGCAGTGTTGCAAAGGATCGGCGTTACTATGCTGTTATCAGGAGATCACAGCTCGGCAGTGCTTCGTTTACGCGTTGCTGATTACTGATAACGATTCGTGGTGAACATCGAATTTTTTCGCCCGAAGCAACATAAATAGTGTTATTTTACGGCTCTTGTCTGTCTGATGCACAGTCGTAATTCCAGGACCACAATGTCTGTGACCTTTGCAGGATGGCGGCATGCTGCAGTAGTTTGCGAAGTTTGCGGCCAACTAGAACGCTTTGCACTTGTGCAGAATACAGTCATATTTGCTGGCAGTAAGATATATCACAAGCTCTCTAATGAAAAATGACGGTTGTGTTTGCACTTTCAAAATGACAGGTGATTGGAACCAGGCAGTGTTTTGAAAGAGCTGCACGACGCCACATTTCGTTCTTTAGAGCGACATTCCTGACAGAAACTTCCAGCTAGCTGCGGGAGGGAACGCATTGGGAACAAAAGTACTAAAAATCTGGTTTTCTGACCAAAGTGCTGTTGAATTGTAACTGCTGATGCCAGCTTCAGTGCATTTAATTTTTGAGCGTTTTTAAGGGTGAGTCGGCATATAAAAAACAACTGATACAGTAAAACCTCCTTAAACTGTAGCCACTTAAACACTAGTTTCGTTTTAAAAGTAGTAAGGTCATATCTCCGACTCAGCGGCTATTGAACATAATGTGTTTTGTATTTTCATAAACCGTACCAGCTTATTGCGTACATATCTGTTAACACATAGTGTCTCCACTTTTCGTCGCACAAACACGTGGTGCGTCGTCTCCATCGGGCAGCCTGCAGAACAACAAGCCTCAGAGATCAGCACAATAGCCTCCAAGCGCCCTGTGCGTTTACGCGTGTAGCCACATCAACATCAACATCATTTCAGTGCCGTTCCAGAGCATGTTGTGGTGTCGTGCAAACAAGGGCTTGCGTCAGGCCAAAGCTCGGATAAAAAATATGCCAGGTGCTCAGCATAGAAGAAAAATTAGACATCATTTGTGCTATCGAACGTGACACGAAGTAGGCGCTGGCACTCAACAGGGATCTATTGTTGACTATGGTGTGTGGCATGTGGAATGTGAAGAAGCTGCTCGGCAGCACTGCTGTGACCGTGAAGAGATGTCGGCTACGAGGTTCGACTTTTTGTCATCATTGCCTCTGTTGTTGCCGAAGTGTCTATTCAGGCCCGACAGTGGCAGAAGCTGCGCGTGGCGAAGCTGGCATGGGCTGAAAAAACTGTTCGATTCTTGCTTGAAACCTACTGCAGGAAGGACATCTTAATGCCGATGTGACTGGGTTCTTCCAGATGTTGCCAAACAAAACGCTAGCCCTAAAAGGTCAGTTATACAATGGTGACAAGCACAGCAAACAAAGGATTATTGTACTTCTTTGTGCCAATGAATGGTGCCTAGAAGTTGCCGGCATTTGTTGTAGGCAAAAGTGCTTTTCCTCAATGTTTTAAAGGAAAGTGCCAGCTTCCAGTTAAGCACGTCTTGACCCAAAAGGCATGGATGACATGTGATATCTTTTCAGAATAGCTGTGGGATGGGACAACCAGCTACAGAAGAATAACCCCAAAGTGTGCCTGATCCTCGAGAAATTCGCAGCCCACCACCACAAGCGCTAAGCTACGAAACATCAAACTTTGTTCTTTTGCGACCAAACTGGACTTTACTAATACAGCCGCTTGACCAAGGCATAATAATGTTCGTTCAGGGCAGCTTGCCGCAAGTGCTTGATTGATCGCCTGCTCCTGAACATGAGTTTGCACCAAGAAACGAAAATCAATCTCTACAAGGCAGTTCAAATGCTGCAAACATCATGGATAAGCGTTTCCACAAACAGTAGTGAACAGCTTCCACCATGTCTTGTGTCAAGTGACAATGTGCGACTCTGACAGCGCTGAGTCTGATGATGCTGCCACTGCAGCATGTCATAGCCCAAGAAGTAGAAGCGTCTTGCAAGGTGCTCAGGGACGCCAGCTTCATTGCGGCAGAGGAATCATTCTGCGATTATGTCATCACCGGTGCCAGTGTAGTGACGATGGAAGAACTGTCTGACAACGACGTTGTGGCTGCTGTCACCGCACAATGTGGTGAGAGTGACGATGAAGACACCATGGGCGTGCTAACATCAATCCAGGCACTCTATGCTGTCAACCTACTGTGCCATTTTTTTCAGCGCTCATGAAGACGGCGAAAATGGCATGAACTGCTGCGAAAGGGCCGCTGCTGAATAGGAGGCCTTCCACTTGTGATGTACGAAACAAAGAAGCATCACAGACTTCTTTCCCCAGTCTAGCCAGGAATAAAAGAGATACTGTATACATTTATTGAATTGAATACACATTTTTTTTTTGTCTTAGTTTAGTTTCATCGCATGTGTGGCTGTGTTCCGGTACGGCGGGTTGCATGGCAGTCTTTGGCGTGTGTAAAGTTGTGCACTCGGTTGGGCATATATATTGCAGAAAAGGTCAGTAATTGGTATAACAAATCAATTGATATAACAAAGTAATTACGGCTCCCTCTTCAATCTCGTTATGATGAGGTTTGAGTGCAGTTTCATTTTGACTTGAAAGGCGCATTGGCCCTGTGCCTTCATAACTATGTAGTTGCCATCCGTTAGCACATCGAAAGCAACTTCAGTTTTGTCCGCAGTTGTTGCAATGAACGGTACTTTTGTTTTGACTCGGTGTGTGCGTCAGCCAGATGCCTTCAGAACCACAAGGTTGTGTGGATAGTGACTGCGGTTGACTCAGTGCAAAGCTGTCAAGGATGAAGAGCACCAGCTACATCACAATGTACAGACAAACTGTTGATGGCCAGCTCACTGGCGAAAAAATAATCACCCTCGATGTTGACATCGCGAAACTTTTAAGTAATCAGAACACATAAAAAATATTTACTAAATGAATTTTCTTGACTGTTAGGTTGGAAAAAAGGGTTGAGCTTGCATTTTTCATGAAAATGTCGAATAACAGTACTTTGAGAGTACGCTGATTCTAGGGATGAAACTGTTTCATTCTTTAGTAAACAAGCAAATTAAGTTTTTAGATTTGTCAATGAGTGGCACTTGTTGTCAAGGTTTTATGGAAATACCATTATGCAAACTATTTACTTTGAAATTATTTGGCGCTTGTTACTATACGCTTTGAACCAAAAGAATTGATATTGGTACAAGCCTAATAGAGTAACTTATTTTCGTGTGAATCCGTTATTCCAGACTCCTCCCAGTTATTCTAATCTTTAGGCAGCCCCTACTGAGTTCAAATTATCAGTTGTCAATTGTTCCAACTGTCTTACTTTCTTCCATAGGAAGTAATATCTCACAGTAAAAAGACAAGTAGATTAAAGGCATTCTTTCATGCCAGAAGCTTGTTTCAGTTTTTTATGACTTAATAATTTGTTATTTTCTCCGTGGGATAACAAACGAAGTGGACATTTGTATATTCTCACATCATGTGCAAAGATACTTATCTTAGGGTGGAGGGGGCACTGCTATTGAATTAATGCTCACCTTTTTTTTCATCAGTAATTAATGAAAATTTCCAGTTGTAACTTTTTGGGCTGATTTTGTTGTAGGTCATAGTTATATCTAACATTTCACTTCCATTGTTTCACGCCATAACGTAAAATGGCACAATAAAAAATTATTTATAAGGCATGGTTAGATAACACAAAGAATATGGAATGAAGTATAGCAAGCACTTTTTTTTGTCTGACCAATAATAGATATTTTACATCCTATTGAATATAAGACCAGAAAAGGTGGCAACCATGTAGCAGAACACGTAGTAAAATAATTAATTTCTGACATAAAAACAAAAATTCTGCTTGCTATACTTCATAGAGTACACATTAGGCTCCATTCGTCAGAAAAAACAACATTTCAGTTATATCTGTTGTTGGTGTTGAGGTGTTGAGGCCTGAATGTTGGATGGAGCCCAAAATGTTGGATGGAGCCCAAATTTTGTGTTTTGAGGAAAGTGTAAAAAACAAACGGCACTAAATATAGGTGGACATGGCATCTGGAACAAAAATATTTGTTATTTGCTCTAGATACATGAAATTTTCAGGACATATTCAGTCTTGTGTGCCGATTACAAATATGCAATTAGTTTTAGTCAATAAAAAAAGAAGGTCACAACTATATTTGTGTTAAAATTTTAGCATGTGGCTTGCAAGAAATGTAGTATAACAAGAGAGCTATATTTAAGAAGATATGTTCCTGGATGTTCAAACACTGCAAGTTGGCATTTTGATGTTTGTATCTGCACTTTAGCCAAAGCTATGAAATTCTAAATTTGCAGCTTTACAAATGTGAATTGTTGTTGGTGATTTCTATGGGAGTTCAAAATATTGCAGTTCCTTGGACACTGTATCATAGCTTTTGTCTCTCTGACTTTTGACTCTCTTTTGACTCTCTGACTCACCAGCATTCAGGCTAAAAAAAGGAATGACAAGAATTGAATGAGTATAAAGATGCAGTGCCGATCCCAAAATTTGATACTTCAAAAAAAGAAGATATTTGAGAAAAAAAGCAAAAAAAAAAAACTGGGAAAATGTACATTTCAAGCTTCAAAACTGGAAAATAATTATGCACAAAATAATGAAAACACAAAAGCATCTCCGCTGATGTTGACATTAGGGGCACACATAGTCTCGTAACAGGATCTGGAATGTGCCGACGCGAATCCCTGTATGCGTGACAGGTGCGTTAATAGGCATAGGCACATCGTTTGCCACCTTCGAAGTGAAACTATGCACAAGGACAAAGGGCGATGGTTAGCTTTGCTGTTGCTTTGTTGCCGATGCGGTAGATGCAGTATAAGATTGCAGGACAGCTCGACAGCTTATGTGAACCTTGCGACAACCGCCTCCTCTTTCTCGCTGCAGGAAGCACAGATGACTTGCGATTTACTTTTCATAGGTGCGTGTCCGGTTTCTAAAATTTTTTTTTATGGAGGGTAGATTAGCTTCTTCCATTTGCAATGCAATCAACAATGAAATGGTGGATCAAAAGTTTTCAACGCGGGCCCACTGTAGCAGGCGAGCACTGGGCCAGCAGTGTCAGGGTACCAGTTGCATTAGCAACAGCCAATCAGAGGGCACCTCTCAGGGTGCTGGTATACAGAGCCAATGGGTGGGCCGCATGCGTTGCAGTGGAAATGTGCATGCCGCACATTTGCACTTTTCCTATGCGACCATCGTAGGTGAGGATGCAGGGAAGTCAAAGGCGGAACTGTGAGCTTTTGAACGATGACAAAATGGCAGTGCTCAGCGGTGGAAAAGGTGAGAGATAGCTCAGTGAACTACGGTGTTTCTGCGTGATTTTGGGCGACTTTCTCACTTTCCGTGCTGACAATTTTTTTTTTTTACGGTCTCTTATGGTGCGTTTTTGGGCAAATTGTTTTGATAGTGTACAGTGTAGATTAGGCATTGCAGATGCTGAAAATCTCCCTAACTCCCAAAAATATTCTTTATTTATTTTTATCTTTTTTTCGATTTTTGGTTTTCAAAGCCTGTGTCTTCCCTTAAGTGCAGCTGAAATGTTTTTATTTAGACAATAAACTTCGGGCAAAAAGAGGTTCAGAGAGAAAGCGAAGTTCACTCGGCATAGTCTAAGAGCTGCTGAGATGGTGAGTGATGGTTTTTTTACTTTTCGTGATACAGTAGTGTAAAGAACAAAGAAGAGCGGGATGGACTCATTGCAGTGAGAATGAGTAACTGCTGGCTTTTCCGGCACCCTACTTTCAGAGTGTCAAAAAGGAAGTGTGATGCTTGCGAGATCTGCCAGTAGCACTGAGTGTGTCTTGTTCTTCTCTCCTGTCTCCCGCTTGTGTGCCCCTCAGCGGTGGGAGCTTACGTCTCGCCAGACATGATGCTTGCCGAGTACTCGCTGCGGGAGAAGATGCCGGGCCTGGGGTACACGTGGACCTCCCGGGGACCCTCGTAAGTCACAGACTGCTACACTTCTCGCCTAGGCACTGTTGCTGCGTGCATGTTTAATTGTGACCAAAATTGAAAAAATGGGCAGAAGCAGGACAGCTGGATGGGCGAGTTCAATAAGACTCGTTTCAAAGGACTCAAAACAAGGATAAAAGGATAGGAAGGTGCACACTAGTGCTGTTTCATGAAAGCAGTTGGCATTTTTTACTCTTGCAGATCGGTCGACCCTAAGAATGAATGAATTTACTTCTCCTGTTTAGAACAGAAAGGAAGCTGAAGCTAAAGGCGGTGGGGTGGGGTGACAGAAGAGCTATCGGCCCCGGGTGCCAGACGACCTAGCTATGCCACTGCATACAGACATACCGAAATCAACTGGAGTGTTGCGATACGAAATATTATTTTCATTCAAAGAAAAGTCTACAAAAAATATAAAAATCTGACAAAATACACTAAAGATACATTTTGTTTCAAACTACAACTATAACCTGAAAACAAAAAAACAGTAGGTTGACAATTTATACTGTGGTTCTAATCGGACACTATCAATATTGTTTGCAATGAGAAAAATCTTGTATGATTTATTCGAACCTTCCGTAATTTCATCATCAAAATCACATAGGCCACTTACTGGTCTGGGTCCCTGGTAACTGCCTATTTGTTTTCCATAATTGGTTCTTATTTTGGTTCATATTATGTTTGCAAAAGCTGTAGCGCAGATTGTTGATTACATTCAGGATATACTGTCAGTTGTCTTGTTTAATTTATTGCACCAACTTGTAGTAATAACACCTGGTTTGCTTCTAACATACAACATTTTATAAAAAATGGATTGGTTCTAAAGTTTTGTACAAGGCCATGATATCCCTCAAATGCGATCTGCGGCGAGGCGTCGCTGGATGACGCTGTCAAGGAGGCTTTGCCTACATCAGACGAGAACAATGACAATGCCACAGATGCCGTGCCTGTGCCTACCACGTTTGCCAAGGTGCTATGGCACATAGACGGTATCGGGAACTTCCCCTGTTCACACGATGCCGCAGAGGGCCTCCTTTTGGACGTTGCCCAACTTGAGCAAAAGCTCTTGGTTCACGGATCAAACAAGGTGCAAAAGAAACTTACCGACTTTTTTTAAAGTTTGTGCCGTCTGGCGGGAAGCGCGGCAGTGGGCAGTGGAATGCCGTAAAGGTTCGTTTGAATGAAGCATGATTGGTACCTGCACTGCAGCATTAATTCTTATTGCATTTACTTTTTTGGTAATTTGAGTTTCCAAGCCCTGCAGAGTATGTTAGTGGTTTACATTGAAGTTTCTCATAAATCCATTTTGTGAAATTAGTATTTTTATAGGCATAATTTATGTTTAAATTTTACGATGCCCACATTTTACTATGCTTTTTCGCAGTCTCAAGAAAGTCGTATAATCGAGGTTCCACTGTATTAGTTTATTATGATTTCTTTGGAAAGTAGTACCCCAAATTAACATGTAATAGGTTGATCAAAAATAAAAAAGGACATAGTGCAATAAACTTTTCAACCATGGAGGAACCAAGGTACCCGGTCTGTATAAGCAACCAATAGTTGTGCTTAGTTCCATAGCAATTGTGTCAACGTGCTGGCTTGTGCAAGCGGCTTTAACTCAAGTACTGTCAGTGCACGTCTCTGTACCTTCTCTCTCCCTTCCCTCTCTTCCCCCAGCACAGGGTAGCCAACCAAACTCTTGACTGGTTAACATCCCTGCCTTCCTTACCTTCCTCTCTCTCTCATCAGTGTGCATGTTCCAAACCATATCTTCTGGGAACTACACTCCGAGAAATATGTGACATTTTACCTGCTGTATTATCCCATCTTCAAAAAGAATAGCCGCATTGCAGTTACGTGGTTTATTAGTACTGTCTATGTACTGTACTGTACTATGAATGCATGAGGTGCAGAACATAAGAATTAGGCACAGTACATGCCACCTAATCATTGGTGTTTCCTCATGTAACAGAATTATTTGCATTACACACAATAATAATGTTTAGGACCTTATCCTATGCATGTGCAATGCTGGTCTTGCTCTTATTTTGTTTTGTTTCTTTGGTATGCTCTCAGTATGCTTGTTATTTTCTGTGGAATAATCAGTTCAGTGTTAGTGTGTATTTCTTTGTTATTTGCATTATTCTCGCATGTTTTTTATCCTTTGTAATGAACTGCACATTTAAAATGTTGTGTACATTTATGTAATCATAATCTGTCTGAATTGTCACATTTTAAAATTTTCTATGCTGACATGGGCTCTTCTTGCCATTTGCATATGTAAATAACAGTGTCAGCCTTCTGGTGAAGTGTGTGACCTGCATCGCGTCAAGCACATCCAGTGCGCTCTGGTTGTGCTCTATCTCGCATTCATTGTGAGCTGCAAGATGCGAGCTGTGGCTGGAACGACACTTTCTAGAAAAACAATAGAAAGGGTTTGGCCATTCCAGCAGTGTGCATACCCTTGTGCTTTCGCGTTGCATGCTTCTTCATGGCGTGCTTCTTCATGGCATGCCACTGCTCTAGCATCCGAACTATTTTTATTTATTTCAAGTACCTGCAGTGCCCGAAGGCATTATTGCAGGGGGGAATACACTATTCTATTCTATAATTATTCCAGTCTTTTTTTTTTCTCTTTTATTTTTCGTGATCGAGTGACAGCTGCTCGGTGGCGAGTCGGTACTTATTGCTCCGCGAAGAAAGCAGACGACAGAAACCATAGGGTGCGTGCGGTGCTGGAAGGCAAAACCCTCTCCACTTTTTTTCTCGGGAGCACTGCTCCGGCCACACCTCACGCGTAGCACTCACATTGAACATGATAGTACAATGTGTAGTAGTACTGGGGTTTTGGTGAGTGACTGTGGCGGTGGGGGCGGTGGGGGGCAGCCCAGATGGTGACCTAGGCGTGAGTGTGTGTGCCCCCGGTGGTGCCATCACGTCGGTGGCCAGCTGGACCCTCAAGGGAAGCCAGCTCCTCAACGGCACCTCCATGAGCTCCCCACACGCAGCTGGGGTCGTCGGTGAGTGTGTGACATCTGCCTGCCTAGGGGGGGGGGGGGGGGAAAGCAGGTTGGGATTGCTGCCTCTGAACTTGTGTTAGGTGGGTCTGGGTCACACCGGACAGGGTTGTTGGAGATTTTGGAGCCTCTGTCCTGCCATGAAATTATTTGAGCTGGTGGTGCTGATGAGGTGATTTGTGTTCAATAATTTTGCAGTGCTTCATGTATATTTTTGTTATTTTATTTTTTACAGCACTGTAAGCTCAAGGTGGTGGGCCTTTGCAGGAGAAGTATCAAAAAGTTCATACAACAATCACTGTTGTAAAACAGCAAAGCAGTACTGTATCACAAACCATGAATAATGTTAAAAATTACATAATGACACAACAGTGAGTATGTGGTTAACTGTGAGAATAAATGCTCCAAACAAATTAGTAGACATCTTGAAAAAATGCCTGTAATTATCATATTTCTGTGTAATTGATGACAAGATTACAAACAATACTTTAGAAGAACTTCTTGCCAGGCGAGTTGGTGCATGGCTATGTTAGGAAAAGTTTTGCATACAGAAGGACAAACGCATAAAAAAAATGAAGTACTAGACGGAAGGAGTTTAAAAGAGCGCTCTCTCTGTCTACTTTTTTCCTGTGTTCGTCCTTTTGTGTATGCAACCTTTCCTAACAAAGAATACTTTATGAGTCAGAACTGATTTAGGGCTTTTTTTGGTGTCCTGTAATGGTGTGCATGAGCTCCTGCTGTTGTTCGTATGTGAATTGGCCAGTCGTACCTTTGTCACTATGTTTTAAGGAGGTTCAAACAGTATTCACTCAAATTTTTACTTTGCTCCACAGACAATGCCACCTGCCATTGAAGGAATGTGTTTTCCAGTGGGACACTTTTGTTCTTATAGGCTTCAAGATGTGTTAGAATTCTTTCATCATCACCATGGTTACGCCCACGGCAGGGCGAAGGCCTCTCGCATACTTCTCCAACAACCCCGGTCATGTACTAATTGTGGCCATGTTGTCCTTGCAAACTTCTTAATGTCATCCACCCACCAAACTTTCTGCCGCCCCCTGCTACGCTTCCCTTCCCTTGGAATCCAGTCCGTAACCCTTAATGGCCATCGGTTATCTTCCCTCCTTGTTACATGTCCTGCCCATGCCCATTTCTTTTTCTTGATTTCAACTAAGATGTCATTAACCCACGTTTGTTCCCTCACCCAATCTGCTGTTTTCTTACCCCTTAACGTTACACCCATCATTCTTCTTTCCATAGCTTGTTGCGTCGCCCTCAATTTAAGTAGAAACCTTTTCGTAAGCCTCCATGTTTCCATGTACGTGAGTATTGGTAAGACACAGCTTTTATGCACTTTTCTCTTGAGGGACAATGGTAACCTGCTGTTCATGATCTGAGAGTGTGTGCCAAACACACCCCAGCCCATTCTTATTTTTCTGATTATTTCAGTCTCATGATCCGGATCCACAGTCACTACCTGCCCTAAGTATATGTATTCCCTTACCCCTTCCAGTGCCTCGCTACATAAACTGCTGTTCTCTTCTGAGACTGTTAAACATTACTTTAGTTTTCGCACATTTCGCTCATATTCTGCACATTTCTCTATCACCTGATTGATAGTGTGAATATGGCCTATTGTTGAGTAGCCTTTACGGAATCCTGCCTGATCCTTTGGTTGACAGAAGTCTAAGGTGTTCCTGATTCTATTTGTGATTACCTTAGTAAATACTTTGTAGGCAACGGACAGTAAGCTGATCGGTCTATAATTTTTCAAGTCTTTGGCGTCCCCTTTCTTATGGATTAGGATTATGTAAGCATTCTTCCAAGATTCCGGTACGCTCGAGGTCATGAGGCATTGCGTATATGGGGTGGCCAGTCTTTCTAGAACAATGTGCACAGCATCCTTCAACAAATCTGCTGTTACCTGATCCTCCCCAGCTGCCTTCCCCCTTTGCATAGCTCCCAAGGCTTTCTTTACTTCTTCCGGCGTTACCTGTGGGATTTCAAGTTCCTCTAGACTATTCTCTCTTCCATTATCGTTGTGGGTATCACTGGTACTGTATAAATCTCTATAGAACTCCTCAGCCACTTGAACTATCTCATCCATATTAGTAATATTGCCGGCTTTGTCTCTGTGATGACCCACTGATGGGCAAAGGTTCGTGTTCTCAATGGTTCGGTTGGTTCTCTTAGGCGGAGCCTCCGAGAACCCAATTGAGGACGAAGCCGTTGGTTTGGACGCACACACAAAGACTTTTAATCAAACAGAAAAGGCAAAAAGTAAATAGAAAGAAACAGAAAGCATGCATAAAATAAACACTCAAGAAAACATTATGGTAAGGAACACACTTAGGGCTTTAACGAGGGTGCTAGTCCGGGCCTGCCACGAGGGCGGGGACGCGTCGCAGTCTCGACGCGGCAACGCGGCGACAAGCTGGCAGAAGGAGTAGCGCCGGCCTCACCAAAGGTCGCGGCGTAGGTTGACTGACCGGGCGCCGGGAGCTCGCCAGCTCTGGCGAGGCGAGGTAACGCTGGCGGCTTTGTGGCAGGAGTGAACGGCGGCGGCGTTCTGGCCGGGCAGAGAGCTCGGGCCCGTAGCCCGACTGCTCCCCTCTCGCCCACGGGCACGGAAGCTCGAACGCCGGCCTCGGGCAGCAGGCGGCACAGCAGATGGGGCGGCGTTCTGGCCGGGCAGCTGGCGTAGAACTCGGGCCCGTAGCCTGACTGTTCTCGTCCTGCCCACTGGCGCAGAAGCTCACCGGCCTTGAGGAGCTGGCGGCACGCTCAGGTGGACGGGCGACGCACAGGAACAGGTTGGCAGGAGGCCCCGGTCGGGTGAAGTCCTGGTGGGCTCGGGTCCGGAACCCGACGGCCCGTCTTCAACGCCCGCTCCGGTGGTTGACCCCTCCTGCCGTCGTTTCCTGGGACTCTCCTGGCGTCTCCCGGGCGTCTCCCTGCGTGTCCTCTTGCGTGTCGCCCTTGCGTGTCGCCCCCCTTCTGCCAGCGCACCACGCTTTTTCTCGTGGTCTGGCCGATTTGGCATTTACTGATTGGCTGCCCGACGCCCCGTGGTCTTTTCTAATTGGTTGCTTTTTTCCTTTTGTTGTCTTTCCTGCGCCGCGCGTTCACGTGCCGGGCGCTCTTCGGCGTCGTCGTTTTTCCTCCTTCCAGCTCGGCGCGCGTGCACTCAGCGTCGTCTGCTCTTGACCGTCCCGAGCCCCGCACCACGTCGCGCACCACACATCACAGTCTCCTAACGCATACATCTGATTCTTGCCTATTCCTAGTTTCTTCTTCACCGCTTTTAGGCTTACTCCCTTCCTGAGAGCTTGTTCAATTCTATCCATATTATAGTTCCTTATGTCAGCTGTCTTATGCTTGTTGATTAACTTGTTGATTACACTTGTGGATTAACAGGAGAGGTTTGTCGTGCGAAATGCAACTGCTTGAATTTACGACAGATTTACATTTTAACATGGACTCAAACCTTCAAACTGACAGCATCTTTCTAGATTTTTCTAAAGCTTTTGACCGCGTAGCTCATTGTCGCCTGTTTTTGAAGTTATCATTAAAACTTGGTGTCCCATTATCTCGGACCCATTATCTCGGGCCTCATCATTTAAATATCTAGGCGTAAATCTTTCAACAAACCTCTCCTGGTCTTCTCACATTACCACCATCTGTGCCAGTGCTTCTCGATCACTGGGTTACCTGCGACATAACCTTCGGAACTCACCTCCACTTATCCGCAAACTGGCATTTCAAACATTTGTTCGCCCTTGACTTGAGTTCACCGCTCCAGTCTGGTCTCCCCACCAAAATTGCTTAATTAACATGCTGGAATCAATCCAAAATAGAGCCGCACGTTTCATTTCCCGAAATTATGACTACCGTTCTAGCGTAACTTAAATAAAGATTCACCTTTCACTTCAGCTGCTAAGTAATTGTCGCGACATAGCCCTTTTGTCATTATTTCATAAATACGCCCACCACACTAACGAGTGTCACCTACACCTAGAAAGGTCATCGCACACCTTCGCACAGATTATATAATCATCATAGCTTCACGCCCATCTATGGTAAAACAGAAGCATTTAACTGGTCTGCAATCCCATGTGCCATTCAGCTCTGGTACAACCTTCCCGACAACATAGTTGTGGAAAGTGACCGCGAAAAATTCAAGCACTCACTGAACTCGCTTAACCCTTGTTAACCGTTAATATCACACTCACTGTTCTGTGTGATTTTTTCTACCTTTTTCTTGCACTGTTATACGTTTGTCACAAACTTATAGAGTTCCATTTTATTGTACTCATAGTCAGCTTTATGTAGCTAATGTTCCCGTCACTCTTAGGCTGTGCACTTGGCTGCTGTTTTTTTTTATTATTGTTGTTACTAGATTGTATGTACTTGACTGTATGCTCCCTTTACTCAATCCCCACATAGGGGCCTTGTAAGGTATTTTACGAATAAATAAATAAATAAATAAATAAATAAATAAATAAATAAACAAACAAATAAATAAATAAATAAATAAATTAATTAATAAAATTTGACGTTTTCACGTTAGTAAATACAATGAAATACAGTAAGCACAAACTTTTAAGTAGTGAATTGCCAATCAGTAACGATAGCAGTCTCTGCAGCCGCTGCTTCGTTGGGCGTTGGCGAATAAAGTTATAGTTTGATGCTGAATCGATGCAGATCTAGTATTTGCAGTAGCCGCACGACACTGGGAAAGCGACAAACTGCCTCGCAAACAAAAGCCAGTGTGCAGGATGACAATGAAGTTTTCCATGGCCACCATCTTCGCGACGCACGGAATGGCGGTCTCTCATTGCCGAGCATTGCACGAACTTGCAGTGACCCTGCAGGTTGTAAAACCTTTGACAGGTGGCAGATCATATTGAACCTGACAATGTAACGGAGTAGATGGCACCTGCTCTTTATTGTTGGCATGTTGTTAAAGTTGGGATAGCCTTGTTTTGGTGCGCTAAACCTGAGCGTTTAATTTTTTAATCATTGGTATTCAGTATAACAGAGCATCACCAATTCATTAGTTTCAGAGGGAAAAAAATGCGCTTGATTCTATTCAGAAATTCTATAAAAATATTTTGAGATCTTCATACGGAACTGAGCTGTAATTGGTGCTGGCATACTAATTTGGGGTTCCCTTTAATAAGAGTAGTATGTGCTGTATGTCTTGCTTTCTATATTTGTATGTTGCTGATAGCTTGCTAGATTCTCATTATGAAATTTTAGGAGACTTTCAAGCATGGGCAACACCCTATTTTCTTGCCCAAAATTTGTAAGCAATAAATTTTGTGAAAAATTTTCTATTAAATATTCGGCTTTCCTTTCTTGAATTTATTCGCTATTCGATTTGAAACCTACTTTTCGGTATTCGCACACCCATAGTCTTTAGGCACAATCTAGGTACTTCGCTACAGCGATGCGTACATGCAGCAATGCACTCCACACAGTTATTTCCGCCCACTTGCATAATGTGCAAAACTGCACTTTTTCTTAAGGAGCCACCACACTAGTGGCAAGCTTCCCATAATGGTATGCCCCATGCAATGCCCCGCTGTATAGCAAAGTTGCAAATCTAGCAGCCTAATAAAACGTGCTGAGGTACCACAAGTGGCACTAGGCTTAATCTGCTAAGCGAAGCCATAGGGTACGGTGCTTCAAAAACAACCACCGCCTATTACAGAGTGCATTTTTTAGAGAATGCTTTATTTCTCATTGCATCAATTTGCACAAAAAGGAAGATAGACTGCCATTTGCGGCGTCCAGACTGCGAAGCACGTGGGCTCTGAGTTGAACTTGCCTCATAGCGCAGCTCTCTCTCATGCTGCAGGTCGGGCAGTGGTCTTTGGTTGTCACAGAATATAAAATTAAAACATTTGTTTCTTTTATCTTCTACAGCATTGTGTGAAAAACAAACTGTAGGGGATGTTTTTGTCACCGGCGGCGGCGACATGCTCTAGGCAGGCGGCCGGCATTGCGGGGAGCTGGCTGGCTGGCTGGCGGCAATTAATCTTGCCGTTGTGCTGGTGATATCCTCTGCTGAAAGGCTATCATCTTAGCTAACTGGTGAAATTGGTATTTGCTCGTGACTTTCCTTTGATAACTTAGTGAACTCTCTGTTGACTCCCTAGCTTATATCACGTGCTTTAACCATTCTTGTGCATTTCATATGTGATGTTAGTTTAAGGAAACTCCGAGTAGGTGTGGTGTTTTAAAATGAGTGTCGGTTTTTGTTATTAATGAAGTCATCTTTTGTGTGTTTCTAAGCAGTCTCGTCTTTTATTAAAGGCACAGAGGTGCAGCACCTCGGATATGCGCGTTTAGACGATCCCTTAAAAAACTAATCATCACAACACCCCAATTATTTTTTCGCCAGTGAGAGCTGGTTGCCAACAAATTGTCCATCCATTGTGATGTAGCCTGCACTCTTCCGCCTCGACAGCTTCCACCGTGTTTGTGACATTGCATGCACAGCCATTGCACTGAGTCAAAAAGAAACTACTGTTTGCGCAACCACTACGGACAAAACCCCAGTTTCTGAAAGCACGGGACCAACACAATATTATGTGGGCACATCAATGCAAAACTGAAGGTTATAAATGCACAACTAGACACAAAGCGTTCTGGCATTCCTGCCAGTCACGTACGATTTCCACTGGCGACCACGACAATACGGACATTTTGGTTGGACGCTAGCATCATTTTTGCTATTTTACGTCGCACGTTTGCTGTGCTTCATGCTCTCCGAGCTCCGAGTAATGTCCGAATTAACTGATGCGCAGCCGAAGACATCCTAATTAATGAGAGTTTGCCTCCATTAAATGCATACACCTGGTAGGACCAGAGGATGAGTCTGAATGATTGGATTTTCTGAAATAACAAGGGTCGAATTAGCTATGTTTTACTGTACCAACAGGGTGTTGGTGTTACGCAGGTGAAGTTGGCACACCACAGTGCACCACGGAACAGACACATCCCTGACAGGTATGTCAGCAGTGAGCGGGCAAAACTGTCAGAATGCCTAGACAAGTAAGCTAATGCTTGCTATTAGCAACAGAAACAGTGTCACCTGCACTGTAACAGAGATTAAACAACAGAATGACCTTGAAACTCCTTGAATACCTTTAAATTTTTGTCTCTGATACCTGTAAGAACACTGCGGGACCCTTTGATGGCACATGATGCAGTTACTTGTGACAGTTTCATGCATTCTGTGGTAGCTGGCATTGTCAACTCTACAACTCTAGAATTTCTTGGGACATGTGAGGGAGAGGCCACTCCAAATGTCGCTGAGGTGTTGCCAAGGATGTCTTAGGCTGTCACTGCCCCCAAGAAAGCAGTAACTCTTAGTTCAATTTATCAACTCCTTGTCAAGCAGTTATTTGGTCATCTCTAGACAATAATAACGAGGCTGCTATTTTATGTGCGCCTGCTTCAGCAAAAGTGTCTGGGCTTTTTTTGACTGATTATCAGTGGCTGAACAAGAGAAGAAGCAACCCAAAGTATGAATATGAATAGGTACCAGTGTGCCCAGCCTTCAGTTTTGGACAAGAGAAGCCTCGACTTGAAACTAGGGTTTCTACAAGAGGACTTGTCTTCGCCAGGGCAACTTCCTTTTGTAACTTTGGCAAGTGCCTGCCCTGGGCAAGTAACCTAGTTCTATTTCACCCAGGTGGAGGCTTCCCTTGTTTGTCCATTGTTAATTCTTGTCCATCTTCCTGTGTCTCTTTTGCCTTGGGCAGATTTCCAACCTGTTTGAGGTATTCTAGGTTATAACTATAGCTTGTCGGCGACTGTGCAGCACTGTTGCTGTCAGGAATGATGGCCCGTGGGCTGGTGTACTCGCCGTACAGCGTGCGTCGTGCCCTCGAGAACAGTGCCCAGCCCACACAGGATCCCTTCAGCATGGGACACGGCCTGCTACAGGTGAGCAGCTCAGGCTACAACACAGTGCGTTGTACTGTGAAGTATTTAGACTTGATTGTATGCCTGTGCCCACAGAACAAGTTAGCCAAGCTTATGCATTTTTGTCTTAAGCAAACTGCTGCTCAAACTTGTAGTTAGGAATTTAGTGATTAAGTGGGGGACCACTGTTGTTTTCTGCATTGACATCACCTATTGAAATCACTTGGTAGGGTGGAAATATGTATGTGGGACATACTGTGTGATAAGCCAGTGGACTTGTGTTCCTGTAATATTATTGCACGGGGTGCCCTACGGTGTAAAGCGCAGGTTCTCAGCTGTCTTTGGCAGTGTCGGATGCGTTTAGAGACACAAAAATGAGCACTTGAAGCCTACTTGGAATCGAACACGAGAATGCCTTTTGCAAACAGATTTTAAATTTGGAGCCTGCACTTTACTGCACATCTGCTCATGTAGGTTTCTCTTCTTTTGCTGTTGTTAATTATAAATATATATATATTGCATAATGCTGCACCTGCTAAATCATGAACAAAACATGGGCCAACAAATGGGAAGCATAAGCACTGTCAGATCATGTAGTTACACAGCTCTCTTGTGGGTCAGCTGCACAAATTTTTTCACACAGTGTGACTGATTGTTTTCGCTCTAACAATATTTGATGTAACAAATGATTTTTGGCAGCTCCATCAGATTAGTTGAATTGCACGCTCATTTTACTTATGAATAAAAGAAAAGTGTAATTGCTGTTCTGTTTAAAGCTACTTTAGCTCATGCTTTCGTGTGTTCAACAGCTGTTTGATTCCGTAAGGATCCAACATTGCACTTTAGAAATATGGTGACATGGTAAAAGAATCTTCACCCACCATTTTAATGTGTGCATTGACCAGGGTGTTGAACTAAA
Organism: Dermacentor variabilis; assembly: GCF_050947875.1. NCBI lineage: Eukaryota > Metazoa > Arthropoda > Arachnida > Ixodida > Ixodidae > Dermacentor > Dermacentor variabilis. Next base: position 244,468,213 of record NC_134569.1, read on the forward strand.
CCCGAACTGCAATTTTAGCTGCAACTGAACCCAAACCCAAACCAATATTCTTAGAACTTGCCTGAACCCGAACTGAACCTGAGCTGAAAAATATAGTAGCAGTTACTGGTTCGGCCCAAAATGGTTCAAGCATGTAGGGCAACAGTGGGTGCTCAATAAATATGCACTTCCTTGAAATAATTATGAGGGACATTCCGAAAGTAAGTTTTGCCATTTATTTTATGCAAGGAAACTGTATTGACAAAAGGAAATACACTGTGGAATGCTCACGTGAACACCGTGGAATGAACTGCTCACCTTGCACTATTTTTCCACATAGTTGCCAGCGACATTGAGACATTTGTCGTAGCATGCAATCAGTTTGAAGAAACCACTCTGGTAAAACTCGGTGCCCTGCAATGCAAGGAATTGTCGTACAGCCTGCGCCACCTCTACAGTGTGTTGGGAGTGACGTCCAAAGAGTGCGGCTTTCAATGCATGGAACAGGTGAAAGTCCGATGGGGCAAGATCGGGGCTGTAGGCCGTGTGATCCAAGCTCCCCCATCATCCGCCACACCCTGCTTTCCTTCAGTGAAGATGTGACACCGGTGACCAACCATTCGACGAGACATGACCTTTTCAACATACGCGATCTGTAGGTGTTCATGGATGATGGACACACTGCCTTTCATTAGCAACTATGTTGTCAGCACACGTCTGTCTGCTATTGTGATTTGTACTTGAATAACCTCGGGCATGCCGGTGTGCTGCTACTCTCTCTTCTTTGATGCTTTGCGTCATTCCTTTTCTGCTGTCATTGAACTGGCGACGGGCGTGGATTCTTATGGTGATTGTTTCATCTGGTGTACCATCGTCTCTTCAAAAAAATTACGAAACTTACTTTTGGAACGTCCTTCGTACATATTCAGTCGGCTATGTAGAGGGCGAGTCTGTACGTATTGTTGTGTTGGCACATTTGTTAATTCCAGAGAAACACTATTTACCTCTGCGTCAAATGGGAAAGAAGAGACAGTGCATTCAGTACAGCAGCATAAACTCGCTCAGTTACCAATGGTGTCAGCGATGGTATCCGCATTTTCGTGAGAGAACTACACGGCCTATAAATGAGCTTACACCAAGCACAGTTTCCTCTAATAACAAACACTTTATGGCATGTGCAAACTGTAAGTATGATGAAATTAAACAAAAGCTGGAATCAGTAATAACAGCCCATAATATATATGGATCACAGTTGCCGTTGTTTAAGTGGCTCGGCCGCTCATATTGACTTGTCTCAGGGTGGAACAACATGGCTCACATGCGCAGATATGTAAGTTTTGCTACGTTTTCACATTATTTCATATCACTGATGCACCGTTTCCACAATATCTGAAGCTAACGGTGATTTGTGGTTGTAGGTGTCGATGTAAACAAATGCAAAAAGGCTGCGCCAGAAACAAAAGGCTGCGCTAGAAAGCTTCTTGAATATGCGGTGTTTATTGAATGTGTAAGGGAGTCCAAAATGCGAGGTGCAAGCGCAGGTATCAGCAACTACAAACTCCAAGTCAGCCGCATAGGCAGACAGAACTCAACCTGCCTTTATCGGCCGCACTGTTAACACAACGGTGCACTTGGGTCTGTTCACCCAATAATCGATGGTTGAACAACATGCTGCCTAGGAGAAATCATTGATAATTAATCGCGATCCATGAAGCGCACAACCGACGCACAGTCAACTTGGGCGCAGATACACAAATCAACCGGTGTAAGCCCCGACACCCCTCCAAAATGTTTCCAGTGGCATCTGTCAGGGGACAGCACAGGAACATGAGAAAGGCAGGTTGCGGTCGCGTTTCATAAGAGTAAATACAGTATTTGCTATCGACTAAAAGTTCATGTAAAAGTTCATCTAAAATTCATGTAATATAGTGTAAATCCACGCTGTGTCCGACACCACTGATCATATTACATCCACAGTTCGCATAACACCAGTCTAGTAGTACCACATTTTCTGGTGTATAAGCTGCACCCCCCTCAAAACGGCAGTTTTTCTGAAAAAGAGTGTATAACGCACCTGTTCATTCGGTAAGCGATCTAAAGAAAAAATACAGTGACGTTTCACTTAGTGAACGTAGGTCACGCGCAAGCAATGATATAGACACTCCAGGCGCATTTCTGCCATTGTGGTCGCCGCGATGTGCCGTATAAAGTCCAAGGGTGATAACATCGTCCCCACGTGCCGTACATGCTGTTAGCAAAGCATGCGATGGTGAGCTGAATCGCACACAAGGGTGGAAAGCAGGAAGGCAGCAGCCATGCGACAGTGCTGGAGGGCGGCTTGTATACTCTGGTAGCAATTGCGTAATTTCCACAGTGGCGCACGCTGTAACTTGAAAGCAATTTGCAGATGCGACGGCTTTGGAGGCAGTTGACTCGCGGTTGGCCTGCCGCCACTTGCGTTGATGCTCCATCCTTCTCGCATGGCGCCCTGCAACTCGATCATTAGAAGAACGCGGTACCTCCATAGCGTGCACACAAGCTGTAGCAACTGCCAGAGGAGGTCAACCCAGTGCATTTTGCATGGCAATGTCATCCAAACCGATTTTGATAGCAGTTTTTCCCCCAAAAAAAGAAAAAGAAAAAGCCGTACATAAGTCGCACCAGTGTATAAGACGCACTGACAAAATTCAGAAATAAACCGCAACTTATATACAGTAAAATACAGTACTTAGCTTGGGTCTCTTTCAAAATAATGATAACGAAAAAGAAACTCAACTGACTGAAGGCATGAAAGCTAAGTACCACCCCATGCAGACACAGATTCTCACTAATGAACTCTATCTGATTTGTATATAAAAATTTCTCTATCTGTGCAGTCCATTCGTAAACCGCACATTTTGAGTAAAATGTCTTCACTCATTCTTATCAAGGGGGCCTTGGTTGCATTCTGATATCTAATTTTCGAAAAAGCCATTGCTAACATTTCGACGATGGCAGTAACGCGAAAAGTTTATCTAAGCGGGGCACACCAGGCTTAGAAAAAAAGGCACGAAGAAAGAAGAAGGACCCATTGTGTCGCCTCAAAGCGCCGAAGCCATTGGAGCACTGGCAACTTTAGTATTCACGGCGATTTTGGTGAGTACACTGCATTGCGTCGGCACAATATTTGTAAAATCAAGTGAACAGCAACAATTTCTATGGTTTTTCTGGGATATTAGTTTCAATATTATTTGGGACAACAACAGTTCTCGCCATTCACAGGGAGAAATAATCATTAGCCTATATATGCCTAAACTTTAGCAAGTTACGAATTTTAAAATATTGTTTGGTAAAGAGCCTTTCAGAAGTTCCAGAATGTAGTATCGGCAGTTTATTGATAGAGAGAGAGAGAAATAACGTTTATTTGCACCTGCAAAAGGAGGTGTCAAGAGTCTTCCTGTCTCTTTGGCTTGCTCCTCCCTTTTCAGCTGGCTGATGCTCCTTGGAGCTCAGCCGTGTTCAGGGCCATGGGGATGACTTCTCTTTGATCCTCTTCCTTCGAGCTGGTTGTTAAAGTCTCCCAGGATTGTCTATCCCCATCTGGTTTATTGTATCTAGGACATGTCCATATCATGTGGATCATGTCCGCCTTTGCCCCGCAGTGTTTGGAATTCGTGTTCTCCAGTGTTATCGTGCCATCTCTTCAGAATGTAGGGGTTGCAGATCACCCCCGCTTGGAGATGCCTCCTTGTTATCTCTTCTTGTTTATTGAGTTTCTTATGCACCTCTGGCAGTGTTTTCCTTCCCATTCTTTAATAATTGAGAATTGTGCTGTAAGTGTTTATGCCTTCTTTTTTTTGTTGGGGCTACCTGGCTGGAGAGGCTGCATTGGTGTACCAGTAAATAAGCTCTTGGGGCCAATGCGTGTGCTTTCTCGTTGCCAGGCTAGCCTTCGTGGGCAGGAGTCCATATAAGGTTTACTAATTCTTCTTGTATTGGTGCTTTCTTCAATATGTTCAATGCCTCTTTAGAAATCCTCCCTGCCGTATAATTCCTGATGGCTGTTTTGGAATCTGCCACTATGATTTTGACCCTTTTTTGACTCAAAGCTAGTTCTATGGCCACCTCCTCTGCAACCTCCACTCTGTTTTGCGTGGTACTGCAGCTCTTTGAGTTCTCACCGTTAGCCTGTGTCGTCAATGAGACGAAACCTGGTCTGCCTTCATACTCTGCTGCATCCATGTAGAACACCCCTTTCTTTTTATCTAGTGATTTTTGTAATGCTTTAACCTTGTCTTTCCTTCTATTCTTGGATACATGTTTTTTGGAAGTGGGGCTATGCGTCAGGGTGCGCACAGGTCCTTCAAAAACCCTTGAATTTGAATATTTCGTTTTCAAGGCCCTTGCAAATCCTGGACTTTTTGCTGCTCCTTGAAAATCCTTGAATTCCTAGCGTAGTACATGCAAATGACTGTTCATAAAAAAAATGCAGTTAAAATATTTGTATTTTCAGTATTGTGTTTGAATATATGCGTTTCAGGCGTAAAAAATCAGTTTGTGCTAATATAGCCAATGTTGCACGACGGTTAGCCACATTGGAGCCACTCGGCTCTGAAGCCAACTTGAGCCGATTCAATCTAATCTGACCTTGGCACTTTGTTATGGTACAGTGTCTAGTATTCTAGGCACTGTAGTTATGGGGGTTGACGGCATTGCATTGTGCCATCTCTTCTGCACCCGACTTGTTGCGGCGGAAACATCTTGATACAAAACAAATCCCTGGGAAAAGCAAATTTCAAGGCGCGTGGCTTCACGACGCTTCACAACGACGAGTGAGCACCGTGCAAGATGCAGGCCTTGCAGAAAGACCTTCGATATCACCACCATGGGCGAGTCGGCGTTAAAGAGCCATATGAAGAGTGCTAAGCAAGCTGGCATCATGAAGATTGCAGCCAACAGCTCAATGCGAAGGTACTTAGTTCGAAGTACAGGGCAACAGTCAGCCGTCCCACCTCCTTCACAATCGGGAAAGCTAGACGATGCTTGCAAGGCACACGAGCTGGTGACAAACGTGGAGATTCTGTGGACTTTGAAGGTTGTCACATCACATTTCTCCTATCGGTCGTCATCGAAAGCAGGCGAGCTATTCCAGCGTATGTTCCCAGACAGTGGCGTAGCCAAAGCATTTTTTTGCGGAGAGAAAAAAATGTGCCTATGTGACGTGCCATGGTCTGAGGCCCTTCTTTTTATCTGCTCTGCAGCGGCAGATAAAAGATTGCGATTACTATGTGGTACTCTTCGACGAGTCCACGAACGACCATCTCCAGCGGAAACAATTGGATGTTCACATCCGGTTTTGGAATTCGTCTCACAAGGTGGCAACGAAGTACTATACCTCGGTGTTTATGGTGCACTCGACATCCGAGGACATCCAAGGAACGCTGCTGACTGCACTCGAGCCTTTCCCTCTTAAGAAAATTCTTCAGATTTGAATGGATGGCTGCAATGTTAACCTGAAGTTACTCAAGAATTTCCAAGAGCACCTGCATCAAGCATACCAAGTTCAATGTCTGGACATTGGGGCTTGTGGCCTCCACACCATGCACAACGCCTACAGGGCAGGTGTTACATCAAGTAAGTGAGGACTTTGCTGTCTGCTCTCCAGTCGGAGCACGCTTTTCCATGGTTCTCCTGCAAGGAGGGAGGACTTCTCAGCAGTTACCGGTCAGGAGACTTTTCCCCTGAACTTTGTTGCCCACCGGTGGTTGGAGAATGTGCTTGTGATAGAGAGAGCCTTGCTGTTGTGGTGTGACATTAAGAAGTTTATTGCAGATGTAAGGAAGAAGGAAGTAAGCCCCCTACAGTGTGGATCATTTCGCAACTTGTGTGAGTTTGCCAGTGATGACTTACTGCTAGCAAAGCTTAAATTTGCACTGGGTGTGTCCATGACCCTCAAGCCATTCCTCACTGAGTACCAAACGGATCAGCCCATGGTGTTCTTTCTTGCAAGGGACTTGGAAACTGTGGTCAGGAAGCTACTGACGAAGTTTCTGAAGTGCTCGGTCTTGTCTTCAGCAAAAGGAGCCACTGGTCTGCTGATGGTGGACATTGAAAGCACCGAGAACCACACTCCACTTGAAAAGGTGGATGTAGGTCATGCCGCTGAACAGACTGTCAGAAAAACTAAAGCAAGCCAGAAGGACGTGTTCCAGTTCCGCATGGAATGCAAACGCTTCTTGATCAGTGTGACAAAGAAGGTGCTTGAGAGAAGTCTACTGAGATTCCCAATCATTAGGAGTTTGTCCTCTCTGGACCCACGACAAATGTGTACTAAACCAGATGAGTGCCCGGCCAGCTTCAGAAGAGTGTTGGATGCCCTCATTACAGCGGGCAGAATGTCTGAGCACCAAAGAGACACTGTACTGGGGGAGTACACTGAGTTCCTTCAGGAAGAGATGCATAACCTGCGAATGTTTGAGAAGAACGTAAACAGGTTGGACGAGTTCTTGACTGTGGTGATGAAGTTTGATTCATCATATGGGGAACTGTGGAAGGTTGTCAAGCTTTTGCTCCTGCTAAGCCATGGACAGGCCACTGCGGAGCAAGGGTTTAGCATGAACCGCCAGGTTGCTGTAGAAAACCTGAAGGACCTGTCGTACATTTCGCAACGTATTGTATGCGATGCTGTGGACAAGGCAGGGGGCGTCCTTAACGTCCCTATCACAAAAGAGCTGAGGGCTGCTGCATCAGCAGCCCGGCAGCAGTATGCTGCATATCTGGAAGCAGAAAGAAAAAAAGAAGTGAGGAGGTAAGGGAATCAAAGAGGCGCTGCATCGACGAAGAGATCGACGCAATGAAAAAAAAGAAAAAGAAACTTGAGGCAACAATAGCTGACGTCCAGGCTTCAGCAGATACATATGCCGAAAAAGGAGAAGCAGCTAATGATCTGAAGTATGTGGTTAGATCAAATAGTCTGAAGAAGGCTGCACGAAGCAAGACTGAGGAACTGTGTAGCCTCAACCAGAAGATTCAGGAAAAGTGGCAGGAGCTCCCCTGAAGTTGCCGTTAGCACTTTTGCAGAATGGATTGCTGTTCGACATTGGTGCAATGCACTGCAGGGTGTTTTTCAAGATGGAACATATATTATGTTGGTTTAGTGCAATATAATCTGTTCCTTGAAATGTTTTTTTTTTGGCTTTGTTCAGTAATATTATGTTGATTTAGTGCAGTACAAGCTGTTCCGTGAAATGTTTTTTTTTTCGACTTTATTCAGTAATGTTATGTTGGTTTAGTGCAATACAAGCTGTTCCTTGAAATGTTTTTTTTTTCCGACTTTGTTCAGTATGTAGCATTGTGTTGAGTCCTTGAAAATACTGCAACTGGACCTTGAAATTCCTTGAATATCCTTGAATTTTCCCCTTTTGAGTCTGTACGAACCCTGGGTATGCGTATCCTGTCTGATTTGTGACAGAATGGTTCCTGTGTTTCTTACTTCTTTTTGTGGGTTTCGTACCCTGGTTTCACTAGAATTCTCAGACTGCTTTGCTTCTCATTAGTCTCTGTTGCATTAGTCTCAGTTGTTCGGTCAACTCTTCTAAGGTGTTTGAAATGCCCATGTTTAGTATAATTTGCGTAGATGTGCATGGTGGCAGGTTTAGGGCTGTTTTAACTCCTTTCCTAATGAGGATTTCTATCTCGTTTTTCTCGGCCCTTGTTAGTTTAAGGTATGGTGTTGTGTATGTGATATTGCAATAGAACATTTTTGTGTAGCTGTTGGTTTTGAGCCGTCCTACATATAAGGACACTAGGCAAATGCACTCCTTATTGTAGTGATAGGATTTAAGCTATTTATTTTGACCTCTGGTGTCACATTTTTCACAACGCACGGTAGTTTTCTTATGACAGCGGGAAGAAATTGTTTACTTATCGAGTGTAATTCCAAACTTATACAATTCGGTAAACCAATTATGTGCTTTTAGCAAATACTGTTGGCTCATTAAATGCAGTGACTTATAGATATAAGCTTTCTGGTACTATATGGCTGCTATGGGCTTTTGAAATGGGAGCAGGTCAGCTTTATCACTTCCTATGCTAGAACGCATTCACATGCATAAGGAAGGTATGTGGATAGTGAAGAATATCGCTTCTTCCTTGTGTACCAGTGCAGTATATTGCAGCGGTTCGGCAAAGCCTCCACCCTGTTAGGTTATATAGGGTACAAAGCCGCTGACTCCTGACCAAGACATTTGAGTAACTTTTTACCCAATGTCTAATTACCAGGTGCTTGCGTTCCACACATTGAGCATTGGATGCAACTGCAGCAGTGCTGTAGCATTTGCACTAATAGACTGTTGCATCAGAGGTACAGTCAACTCGGTAATCAAAAGCTTGTGCCCATAATTTTAAAATTACATCAACAAAGTTTCACTGATACTGTATCAGCTTATAGGAAAAAAGCACAGAAGAAGAGAGCACCTGAAAGCTCTTCATCTTATCTCGTGTATAATCCAAGCATAGACTATTTTACGGGACAATAGTAGTTTGTGTTATCCACAATAAAAGTGACCACTTCATCTGTGAGAAATTGTCTGAATGTATCTATTCCAGACAGGGTTGCATCTCGACAAATTAGCGTGCCGCATGACTAGGTGCCAGGAAAACAAGTTCAGGTCATGCTAGCACTTACTTGCTGCATACTTTTAATGCGTTATGGGCCTCATGTCACAGAAAATTCGGTATCGGCGTCTGGCATCACTACGGCAAAAAGAATTTCGAACCAAATTCCAAACCACGCATACCCAGCCATTCTTCTACCAGCAAAGTTGCTCATACAGTCGAATCCACTTATAACGATACTGGTTTTAACAATTGATCGGTTGTAACAATGAGAAGCTGCTGTACCATCAACTTTTGTATGTTTTCCATGGTGAAATAACCCGCTTACTACAATGCCCCGATGCTGCATTATCGGTTATAATGATGAAATCTGGCTGCTGGGTGTCTGTGCCGAAAGGTAGTGAAATGTGAAATCTTTGAAAAGAAAAAAGAAAACGAGAAATTTGAGGCGCTGCTTGATGCGCCGCTGCTCCAACACTGCCCACTCATTTTCCAGCCATCTCCACGTAGCTCTCTCCCGTTGCCCTTCCATCGCTCCGAGTGCGAATGGGTTGCGCCCATAGCTCTACGCCGCCCCACCCTCTGACACATGGATGGACGCGCCAACTGCGCTGCTCGCAGATTGTTCGAATCTTACTTGCTGCCTCCTCATTCAGTGCAGTTCTGCAAACAGCTTAATCGCTCGCATTCGTCTTTGTTGGTTGTGTCAAAATCGTTCTTGGCCATGCCGTTTCTCAGCTTCGTTTGACTCGCCGCCCAAACAGAAGATGGTTGATCCGCCAGCTGATTGTTCGCAATGCATGACATTACCAGTGAAAAGAAAGTGCACGGCTATAAATTAGGAAACTAAGTGCGTCTAACTGAAGAGGCGATCGTCGCAAACGTGCTTGCATCAGATAGTGACAGCGACGACTACAGCGATGACTCGGAAGGGCAGGCTGCCTCAACATTGTCCTCACAGGAGGCCTGGCACATGATTCAGTCCCTCTGGGGCTTCATTTTGTTTTTGCGAGGAACCTTCCGCTGCACTACGTGGAGCACCTGGATACCTTGGAGAAGGATGTCAGCAAGCTTCGCTTAGAGCATGCAAGGATGACAGACATAGGGTTTTCTCGTGCAAGCCAGTGAGAAGTACGGGGCGAGATGCTTGTGGCGATCTTGCCTCAGCGTTTCTTCTGGATTTCTGAAGCCGACAGGCTGCCGCAGCAACCTTCTCGAATTTTTTAAGAGGCCCTTTTTGGGGCCACCAAAGCAATGTCTCGGTAGTGCGCGCATATTGCTTGCCACCCGTGACCTCTCTTTGCAGTTGTTATAGCAGTGCCATTCTTTAAAGCCGACAGCCACGGCTTTTTACCTGTGATTGGAGTGCCCAGGAAGCAGTTAAGCGAGGGAACACAATCAGCAGCCGGATGGAGGAAGGTGGTGGGAAGGGCACTGGCCTCCCAGCCATTATAGTTTTCTCACTTCAGCTCTGCCATCCCCCATTTTAATTTTTTCATGCAGTCCGGTTATAACACTTGTCAGTTATAACAATGGAATTTTTGTGGCACCTGAATATCGTTATGAGTGGGTTCGACTGTACCTTGTCTTTCATTCTTTACAAAGTTTTTCCCTCGGAATATTGAGAACGGCAGCCAACAAGCAAATGTAATGGAAAAAAAAAAAAACACCGACAAAGCATATTTTTCATGTTAGTTCTTCTCAGACTGAAATATTAAAAGTGCGAAACAATAACAGGAGATCGACCCATGGAAGAGGCCGTGTTTCTACCAGAAAGCTTGCCTTCATGCATAATGTTCGCTGCCAGCCTTTCCCGGTAAACATTACATTTACATAAGCGGCAGTTGCCGGGACGCATGAAAAGCAGTCAGGGGTCTTTGAATGCTATTGCATTCCACTCTTAAAAGCGAAGCTTAAGTGTGCTCCAAATTTTTTTATATTTTACTGGTGGCTCAGTGATAAACATGCCATCATCACTGCATGACAAAGCTTTGCATCCTGCTTCACCCACAAGTGTCTCTTGTAATGTCCTGTAATGACCCCTCATGTAATGCCCTGTTTAGGGACCTTTGAGGTATAATAAATAAAGTGCTGCCTGGCGAATAGTTCATGCTCGTAGCACACTCATGACTGCTTTCCTAGTCTGTTGTACTAATGCCGCATACTTTCAGGCAAAGTAATGGAGTCTGTTGTGTGCACCTCATCACGAGTGGCAATGTCGTTGAATTACCTTTAGCCTTGAAAGGGGGAGGCAGGGGAAATGATTTTCGTTTGCAATAGCCTGATGAAAAAATATCTGCCCTCCTAAATGGACTAGAAGAATCCATAGTTACGTAAGTTTATCTTTGGTAGAATGTTTGGCCCACTGATTACTATAGGTTCTTGAAACTGCACCCAATCTACCTAGTGTCCTACATATAGGACGCTGCTGTTTCAAATGTTATAAGTGACAAAATTTTAACTACAGATAATAGGTATTCTATTGTATATGCAGCTCGTCCTTTATAGACATGTAGTCACACTCTTGGCAACAATTGGTGACATGTCAATTCTTATCAGTAAATTTTTGCCATGAGGTGGTGCCCATTCTCCAAGTCCCAAAATTCACAATGTCGCAGTGGTCGTTGCCCATAAATGACTAGATACACGCTTACCAAAGTTTGCACAGAGAAGAGATACAACCTTATGGGTACAGGCTGCCAACCGTAAGCTTTCACATAAAAAATCTGAGGAGTTACTGCCAGTGAAAGGAGTGTACTACATGTAGGACACTAGGCATATATGGGTTAACCCATATATGCTCAATCATGCAGACTTGTCTGAATGATTCTGCTTTAGCACAACTGCAGCTGTTGCACAGATGCTTGAGTTCCTGAACAAGCAGGTGGAACAGCTCACTTATGCACTATAGTTACTTGCCATTGAGTAAGCATGTCTCCTATTATACTGTCTAAGGATTTGCTGTCTTGGTTTTGTGAAAGCAATTTATGTGACCAATCTCGCACGTTTGCATTTGTTTGAAATCATGCGTGATACTGTAGAATTGCCCTTAGCTTTCTCAACAAGCACTACACTCTTGCTACATACTTCTGGGGCGCACACTTCCTTCTTTTTTTTTTCATTACTTTCATTGTCATCATATACAAGATGTTGTTGTACCTTGCTTTGTTTCCCGTTTAGAAGTTTCTCAGTAGAGGTGTGCGAATATCAAAATTTTCAAATACGGATTGAATATGAGCATCTAATCGAATGTCAAATGATATGCACATAGATTTATTAGCAAGTTTGTTTATTTACCTTGTTGGAACATTGCAATCACATTGTCATTGGTAAAAGAATTAAACTAGTAAGCTGTTATACAAAGGCGAATCAGAAAGTCTTTACCCCTATATTTTATTAGCCAAAATAAGATACATACAGGTATTTACAATCATATGTGCTATTCTACGTACCTTACACTATTTTCCACATAGTTCCCACATCGGTTCAGACATTCGTCCCATTTCAGCACTAAATTTGAGATGCCCCTTTGGTAGAATTTGTCCGGCTGGCTATGGGAACCGCCGTCGAACTGCTGTCTTTGCTTCATCATTCCATAAGAATAGCTGTCCTACCAGGAACTTCATCGGACCAAAAACATGGAAATCACTAAGGGCGAAGTCCAGGCTGCGTAGTGGGTGGTCCAGACTCTTCCTGTGAAATGACCGGAGCCTATTGGTGGTTCTGCTTGCCGCATGTGACCTAGCATTGTCATGGAGGATGACCGCCATCTTCAACAAGTGGCAGCAGTGCCGTGCCGCGGAGCTACCAGCAGATAAGGTAGGGCCAGTTCAAGAAAGGTCCACCGCTGGGAATGGATATGTTGACTTCGTGTTTACAGCCGTACTTTAGCTCTAAAAAAATAGGCACAAAGACTTTCTGCTTCGCCCTCGTACTAAAAGTCTGTGTATTTGGCTCATGTTAGCTGTAGAAAATCGAATAATTTCTGCTAGTTGTCTGTTCTCGCCAATCTGTGTCTTATTATACTGCATCAATTTCCCATAAACTCAGAGAAATCTCACCCTTCGTCATTCATTGCATTTGCTGTGAAGCAATAAGCTCAGGATTGGGAGTGGAACCTACAAAAGAGTGTACCTTCGTTGTTTGCAAACACACGCAGGCGTTCTGCAAAACATTTGCAGGCGTTCCTGCAAATCTTGGACGTCCAGTGGCTAAGGGGGTTTTGCAGGCAAAATTTTGCCAGCAGTGTGAAATTATCACAAAATTCAGCTCAAAATCAGACACAATTTCTTAGATTAGATAGAAATAGTCTAAGAATGATGTTTTCTCCCGCACAGACAGCAATATATTTGATTTGTTTCAAATATTCGTATCCAGTCGAGTATTCAAAAATTTTCGAATACCTAGTTTTCAAATTGAACACGAATATTGAAAATATAATATTTGATAATATTCAAAATTTTCGAATATTTGTGCACCCTTATTTCAGTTGATCTGACATCCAGTTAACAGCATTGCATGCATCAAATCATGCAAGCAAACCTTTTTCTGAACAAACTCCACGAAGCTTTTCACTTCGCTTTTCTTTAGAAATTGGGAATATTCTATATTTGATTGGATATTTGAAGGTTGTTTTTCTCACTTGATTCAATACGAAGGTTTAGCTATTTGAACACCCCTCAAAATTTTTACTGCTTTGCATGCACTTAGTATAGACGACCATAAAAGGAAGTGTGAGAAGGGAGTAGTGCAGGGATAGATGGATTGATGTGCCGTGCGGCCTGCCCCACACTCTTGCAACGCCACTGCCTAAGATGGCTGTCTTTATGTGTATGCCTGATGTAGTGATGTAACATTAAATTTAATTTATATTCATGTGACTATTGACTGCTTTCCCCCATGTGTCCCAGAGCCAGTTTCTTCCACCTCCTGACAAAACTTGCACATGTGCCATTTGGACTAGTTGACAACACTGTGTGGCATGTCACCAGGGGCCAGGATGAAGTTTACTGTGCTGAACCGGTTCACGAATTGGTTCACGAACTAGTTCACGTACTAGTTCACGAACTGGTATAAGTTTTTATTTCTCCAAACAAGAACACAAAATTGGAGCATGTTAAAACTGAGCCCAAACCGAACTTCTATTTTTCTGGTTCGACACTGTGGCAGTGAGTGAGTGAGTGAAACAACTTTATTCGGTCCACAATAGACGTGAGTAAACTCAACGTCACCTGGCTAGGCCCACTTGGGGACCATCAGGTTTCACCTGATGGCGCTTTCGTGGGCCCTCTGGACTGCCAGGATTTGAGAGGTCTGGTCCTTGGCCCTAATAGGCCTCATTATTTCATCTTGGGTGAAAGGGACACCGGCAGAGATGCAGCCCCACAGGACATGCTCGAAGTCCGCATAACCACCAGACAGGGGGCACTCTGGGCTTGGAAACCATTTGGGCTACATTGTGTGCAGTGCCGTGGGGCTCAGGTAAGTGCTTGTTTGTAGAAGTCTGAGAGTGACTGGCTGGGCCTGGCACAGTGAGGAGTGTGGCAAAAGAAGGAGCCTTCTTGATAGATAATTATGCTTGCAGATCTAGTTGTATGAGCAAAGAGGCCCGGGTAACTCAGGAGAGGACGCGCTACTCGGCACACGGTCAGTCAAACCTCGTGCAGCGGAATGCGCCACTTCCTTGAGGTTGATCGAGGCACCCTCAATGGTTCCAACTTGCGCAGGGAACCAGGCCAATGAGTACAATATATTTTAACCTACTGAGTGTGTGGAGAAAGGTAGCTCATGAAATGGAACAATAGTTGTCTCCAGGTTGTTCATTTTTGTGCATTTAGTAGTAATTTAGAGTTCGTCCACCTGCTTGCTGAGGAACATGCCGTTTTAAGGTGGTATATTGACACGTGTACTTATCTTTATCGGGCGACCATGTTTCGCCGCCTAACAAATGTTATCGCGCAGCGCGGGACGTGCCTACATGTATCCAAAGTTTCTGGAAAGTTATAGATGCTTCTATCCGCTGTCTGTTATCGGCGAACCTTGTGTTATCTGATTTCATCGCTTGACGCGAATGGTGTAGAACTTTGTGGAAGGCACGCGGGTCCCAACGATTAGTCTGGAACATTCGACGACTGCTGTATAAAAGCCGACGGGCTTGACCCGCTGACCAGATTTTCGACGATCGCCGACCGTGTTCGCCGCTATCGTTGTGCTATAAGTGTAGCCTGTCTTGTGGGCACAGGTTCGCCCAATAAAAGTTAGTTTTGCTGTTCACAGTATTGCTACTGTGTTCTTCAACGTCACCACCATGTGACATCTGGTGGAGGTGCTTATTGTTCATGTACCAGATGCCCCCGACAAGCCGTGATGCAAGCCCGGACCGCAAAGAGAACATTAACGTAGTCCTAGACCATCGAGCAAGCCGCCATCTTCAACAGCTGCCCCCCCCCCCCCCCCCCCCCGGAGCACGGACTTCTAGCTGAGAAGACCAAGAAGATTATGGCCAAGGCAACCCCAATGGCAGCCCCAGCGTCCCCCATCGTGCTGCAGCAGCCCAGGACACCACCGACCTTCCGCGGTTCCACATTTGAGGACCCGGAAAGCTGGCTCGAAACATATGAGAGGGTCGCTACGTTTAACAGCTGAAACAGTGACGACAAACTGCGATATGTCTTCTTCGCATTGGAAGACACTGCCAGGACGGGGTTCGAGAACCGCAAAGCCATCTTGACGACCTGGGACCTGTTCTGAAGCGGCTTCCTGCAGACATTTGCGAGCGTCGTACGCAAAGAACGAGCCCAAGCGCTATAAGAATCCCGGGTGCAGCTACCTAATGAGACAACTGCGATCTTCACGGAAGAAATGAGTCGTCTATTCCGTCACGCCGACCCCGAAATGCCCGAGGAGAAGAAAGTCCGCCTACTCATGCGTAATGTGAAAGAGGAACTTTTTGCCGGAATGGTACGAAGCCCACCGAAGACCGTCAATGAGTTTCTTCGCGAGGCCACCAGCATCGAGGAGACACTCGAGATGCGAAACGGGCAATTCGATAGCCGCATGAACTCTACAAAACACACCGGGGTTCAATCACTGGCTACTGACGATCTATGCGAGACTATCAGAGCAGTCGTACGGGAGGAGCTGCAGAAGTTCTACCCAAGGTCACAGTCCCAAGTGGATCCAATCGCTGAAATTGTCAAAGAAGAGGTTCAGCGATTGCTTGGAGTCCCTGAGGTGCAACCACGATCACCGCAACCTGAGCCGGAAGCGATGACCTACGCCACCGTCGCCCGCCGTCAAGGTCCCCCTCCGCGACAACGCCAGGGCCGTGTAATGCCACAATTCTGTCGTCCACCGCCGCCGCCGCCAGCATGCCCATCCATCGCCCAGCAGAGCTACGCGAGGAAGACAGACATTTGGTGAGCCCCCGACCACCGCCCGCTCTGCTACCACTGTGGCGAAGCTGGCCATGTGTACCGCCGATGCCCATACCGTGACCTGGGATTGCGAGGGTTCGCCGTCGACGCACCGCACCCTCGGGAAGGTGAACGCCCTCGTGACATCGCCGACTACCTCGCCGCTACTCAGTGGAGCCCTCGACGACCGTCCTGTTCACCATCACCAGGCCGCTACCTGTCGCCGCAGCGCCGACCATACACCGGCACAGCCCGGGGCCGCTCTGCGAGCCCATATCCGGAAAACTAAAAGCAGTAACTGATAGAAGTGCGGTTGCTGTTCGTCAAACTGACGAAGATCCTCTGCCGCCGCCGAAGACGCCGAAGAGACCATCTCAACGACATAATAACGACATGCCGCCGTCCCGATGAAGTCAGGAAGCCAAGACTACACCGACGAAAGACGACTTGACCACACGACGTTCCAACTTCAGTTCAACACGACGCAGCCATGATCCGACGTCTGCAACGCCAGATAAAGAACCACCGACCTCGACGTGCTTTTCGACGGCCACGCTGTTACCGCATTAGTGGACACGGGCTGATTATGATTACTCCGTAATGAGTGGACACATCGCCGCCCAGTTGAAGAAAGTTAAGACCGCATGGGAAGGCCTTCGAATTCGGACCGCTGGAGGACAACTCATCACGCCTACTGGAATCTGCACGGCAAGAATAACCATTCATGACCGGACTTACCCTGCCACCTTCGTTATCCTCCAACAGTGTTCACGAGACGTCATTCTCGGTATGGACTTCCTGAACAAACATGGCGCAATCATCGACCTGAAGTCGATGATTGATGATCGATCGTAGACTTCAGGTTAATGATCGACCTGAAGTCGACGCAAGACGCCACTGACAAGGCCAGCGGGATTACTACAGCCGATCAAGCCTCCTTACCGACCTTTTCAGCAGATTGGGATGGACTTGTTGAGACCGTTTCCGACATCAACATCCGGAAATAAAGGCGTAAATATAGTCCCAAGTAACGTGTGCACTCGCGCACGCTACGTTACGTTGGCGAAAACAGCTCCTTCTATAGTGCGACGCACTGCAGCGCCGAAGTAACCGGCGGCTACCAGCGCGCCCCGACGGGCTCGGTGCATATTTGGCTCCTGCTGCATTCGCGCGCCGGCGCCGCCGACCGCGTCAACCCACAATGCATTGCACGCAAAGAAAAAGGCTCCAACACAACTCTGCAGACGGCTTTTGCGGACGGCGCGCGACTTGGCGAATGTTCTGCGCATGCTCCGAAGATAGCAGCCGACGGTGCGCGCGTTGAAGTATAGAGGAGATGGCATCTCGGCTGGCGCAGCGCAACCGACGTAGCGTGACTGACCACGGACGACGCTCGCCCGCGTGCCGATAATGTCGGACTATAAACGTGCCTTTAGAGGATCGTCGTGGCGACAGACTATCTCACCCGCTTCGCTGAAACTAAAGCTGTACCGAAAGGCAGCGCAGCCGAAGTGGCGAAATTTTTCGTCAGGAACATCCTGCTGCGACATGATGCTCCGAAGTCATCACCGACAGAGGAACGGCTTTTATAGCAGAGCTCACGCAAGCCATTCTACAATACAGCCAGACAAGTCACAGGAGGACAACTGCCTACCATCCGGAAACGAATGGTCACACGGAGCGCCTGAACAAGACCCTCGCCGACATGCTTGCAATGTACGTCGACGTCGAGCACAAGACGGGGGATGTGGTCCTGCCGTACGTAACATTCGCTTACAACACGGCGGTGCAAGAAACAACACATATCACACCATTTAAGTTGGTTTACGGCAGGAACCCGACGACGACGCTCGACGCCATGCTACCGCACGTCAGTGACGAGGAAAATCTTGATGTCGCTACCTATCTCCAGCGCGCCGAAGAAGCTCGACAGCTCGCCTGCCTACGGATCAAGAACCAGCAGCATACCGACAGCCGACACTACAACCTCCGACGACGCTTCGTCGAGTACCAGCCCGGCGACCGTGTTTGGGTATGGACCCCGATACGCCGAAGAGGACAGAGTGAGAAACTATTGCGACGCTATTTCGGAGCCTACAAGGTCATCCGACGTATTGGCGCGCTCGACCATGAGGTCGTGCCAGACGGCATTTCGCACGATCTGAAGTGGTCCACGTGGTGCGCCTTAAACCCTTTTACGGACGCTGACGAACTTCCTTATTTTGTCGTTTTCTCTGCTACGAGTGCTTTTCTTTAGTACTTTCGTTTGTTTGCAGCATCGGGTCGATGCTTTTTAAGAGGGGGCTATTGACACATGTACTCATCTTTATCCCGCGACCACGTTTCGCCGCCTAACAAATGTTATCGCACAGCGCGGGACGCTCCTACATGTATTCGATGTTTCTCGAAAGTTATCCATGCTTCTATCTGCTTTCTGTTATCGGCGAACCTTGTGTTATCAGATTTCATCGCGTGACACGAATGGTGTAGAACTTTGTGGAAGGCATGTGGGTCCCAACGATTAGTCTGGAACATTCGATGACTGCTGTATAAAAGCAGACGCGCTTGACCCGCTGACCAGATTTTCGACGATCGCCGACTGTGTTCGCCGCTATCATTGTGCTATAAGTGTAGCCTGTCTTGTGGATACAGGTTCGCCCAATAAAGTTAGTTTTGTCGTTCACAGTATTGCTACTGTGTTCTTCAATGTCACCACCACGTGACAATATTTACTGCCTTTTCAGCTGAGCCCGTTGTTGCTTCACTATGTTTTTGCAGGTGGACCGTGCATTCGAGCACCTCCTCCAGCATGGCCAGGGTCCTGAACGGCAGTTCCGGTTCCGGGTGAGCTCTGGCCCCCACCGCCGAGGCCTGTACCTGCGGGAGCCCCAGCATACATCGAAGCCCAGTGTCCACGCTTTCACCATCGAGCCTGTTCTCCTCAACGAGGAGCGAGCCGGTGAGTTATTCACCACAACTGATTTGTTGACTGGACAAGACTGGGCCAATGTTTGCACATTAGGCACTGTAGCAGTGTAGTGTACCCTAACGACATGTTTACTTTCCCACAACTGTGTTCGTATTGTCAGCATCCCCACATTTAGATTTTCTTTCTCCTATTCTTTTTGCAGTGGCAACGATTTCCCAGTGCAATCATGGTTGAGAATGGCTAAATTGAGCAGAAATCCCAGCATGCAAGCGCTCTCTGAAAAGTGTCAATATCAAGCAGTGTTGGCAAAGTTTGTTGTTACGCTTGACTGTTACAACAAACCAGGCAGCTTTGGGGTGCAGCTTTGCCCCAAAGCCCTGGTGGGTTCATCACAGGCCAGCACACTCCCTCTCACACACATCGCATGTTTGAGCTGGTGCTGGCAACTGTGAGTAGAAGCGAGTGGGAGTGTGCACCTGGAAAAGGTGTTTACGAGTGTGAATGCTCTCAGTTGTGCCTCTGCTAACTCTGTCGAGGTATGGTTTTCATAGACCCATTGGACAAGATTGGCTTTGAGCTCAACCTCAGCCTGGTGTGTGATGCGACCTGGGTTTCGACTCCTGCATTGCTCAACATGACCTACACCTCACGGTCCATCTCACTCCGCGTGGACCCCTGCAGCCTTGCACCAGGGTCTTACTACACGGCGGTGAGTTCCACATGTGTATTCGTGCTCTGGTTTGATCCTACTCCTCTGTGCCAAGATTAGCACAGTGAATTTGCTATGCTCCTACTGCTCGATTGTTTCTGGCTAATAGGACAGACCAAAGCAAAAATTGACTGGCCAAGCCGCCTGTAAGGTGTCTTGATGACATGCACTGCTGCACAATTATTAGGGGTGTATCAATATTTGAAAATTTCAAATACCATCGAATATTATAATTTTAATATACAGTCGAATCTCAATAATTCGAACTTGAAGAGGCCCAAAAATTTGTTCAAATTAAATAAACTTAAGTACTTGTGCACGAGTACTTCGCGCACCATTGCACAAAGTACTCATGCAACGGTGTGAGTCGTGACATACCGCTACACGCAAGCACACAGTGAGCGAGGACCACGAAACTGCCCATGCCAGCCAACACTCGCTTTCCGATAATGGCAGAAAACGAAACTTCAAGGAGCAAGCTAGTGCGGACCGAAGGGGCTGGCGGGGCTGATGGCGCCGGCGCAGAGACCATCGAAGGTGAGGGAGTTGAGAGGGAGGGCGAGCGGAGCGTGCGTAGTTGTAAGGAAGGGCAGGAGGGAAGTGTATTTGCTTTCCTGCCAGCTTGATTAATGGCGCTAATTACCTCTGCCACCTAAGACTGCTACCGAAGCAGCGGAGTTGCCAAGGCCAGACTGGGCCTAGAGTGCTGTTTCCCTCTGCGTGCTCGCGTGTTTTTTCCTTCGTCTGCTGACAAATCGGCGCTGTGTTTACGTTCTTCGTCCTACATTGTTAATGCGAGTCATGTCTTGTCAAGATGGCAAAGTTGTTCCCTCTGATCATAATCGTGTTGGTGCACTCCCTTCTGTTGCGACGTCACCGCGTTCAAAAGACAAGGAAAATGAGACACTTGGTGTCGGCTTCGTGTCCTTGTATACAGGGTCTGTCTTGTCGTACAGAATCGGATATGGCGCACTGACTCCAACAACCTTTCCATTGGTGCGTCTCTGTTTAGACGAGTCATTGCAAAAAATAAGTACAAACGAGACCAACCAAGCCAACCAAAACAAGCTCGAGCGAGAGCTGACACGAGCAAACGGTAGTGCAAAACAAGCGGTCTGGCTGAACAGGACATGAGTACGAATAGAGCGGTCGGGAGGGTCCGCATGACACCAGTTCCTCATGCCTATGTCACTGTAGGGGCCACTCTTATTGGTCTCCTCTGCTCCTGGTTCGCTTGCCACTGGTGTGGCCAGGGCATTACAGCAAGACGTGGCTACCTTGCCATTTCAGAGAAGGTAAAATTTCTGCTTCTCTCTCTTTCTTTTTTTTTCTTCGCGCGCAGCGTTGAGGGGTCTCTTCTAAGCTGGCGGGGTACAAGAAATGCTGGTCGGAGGCGCCGCTGCGTGATTTGGCACGCTGTTGATAACATTGTCGGAACGCGGTATGCTCGAATTAACTGTCGCAAATGCATGTGCGTTCGAATTCCAGTGCTTTCGCGCATTGGAATACACATAACTTTGACGGGACCTCAGCGTCAATTGGAATAAGTGGAGAGGTTTGAATTAAGCGTGTTCGAATTAACGAGATTCAACTGTATTCGTACAAGTACAAGACAAGTGCAGCCAAAAAAAAAAAAACATAGTGCCCCTCTGACAGAGTTGTTTATGGTGCTTCAGGTGGTAGCCACAGCGTAGACTGCATGCATCGGCCCGCGATTGAGTGATCGTCCGGTAATACCAGGATGTCCTTTGCTTCAATAGCGCTGGTTTCGATGCCACCCAACGGGCAGCGCAGGTGGATTCAGCACCGGACATAGATTTGCCCAAAGGTGCCATAATCTCGATCAACTGCCGTCGGGGATACGAGAGACGAACACTCAGGCGCTTGCCACTGGACGCGTCAGAGTCTACGGGTAACAGCATGTATGTGGAGCGTTCTTGCTCTTGGTCCTGTGTTGAGTTACGTAACATCTCGCAAAAGTGAGCCCATCTCCGAAAGCAATCGATCAAGAATACTGCTCCACACCAGTGCCACCACTGCTGATTGATGCGTGGGGCGCTCTTTGTGGTGTCAGCAATGCAGTTATATATCCTCGATCAAGGCTTGCCAAAGTGGGTTAACGAAATTTTGACAGTAAAGTTTAGTTGTGCCACGCATATTCAATGTGTGCTGCCAAGTTGTGGCAATGAAATTCTCGCAAAAGCGATTTTTTTCACTGTCCCCGGTGGTTTCGTTATTGTGCTGTTAATGTGGTGTTCATTTTAAGTAGAGTAGACTGTACATATATTTTAATTTATATGTACCTAAGCTACTGATAGCTTGCAACATTCTTCTTATTCAATGCTAGAGGGTCCCAATCATGTGCTGCACCATATATTATTGCCTGAAATTTGTAGCAATATATTTTGTGAAAAATTTTCCGATATTCAATATTCAATTTGACATACAGCTTTCCTTTCTTGATTTGATTCAAAATCTTCTATTCAGTATTCACACACCCGTAATTGAAAAGTAGTTTGAGAAAACTGACTGCATTGAAACCTCGATATAATGAACTTCAAGTAAGAAAATTCAATATAAGAAAATTTTCTATATAGTGAAGTATTTACATTTTTTTAAGTTCTTGTCCATAGAACACCATGTATTAGAACCTCAATATTGTTGCGTGTGGAAAGAGACAGACAGAAGATGGTATTTACAGGCTATTTACACTGGAGCCAGGCAGCCAGGCCGACACTCGCTCGCGCCAAGCGCACCGACCAACTTCATCGTCGTTCTCGCGGTGGCTCGTTTCTTGAGCATCGCTTGATCATATCGTAATACTACCCCCCCCCGGCGGCAAAAGCACCGTCACGGTGCTGTTAGATATCCAAGGCGCGTGGAGAGTTGTAGGGCTTGAGTCGGGCGACGTGGACAATGTCACTGGTTGTCACAGCGGAGGACGTAGTGGGCATGGCTAGAACGATTTCATAGGTGACATCGGTCACTTTGCGGAGCACTCGATATGGGCCTGTGTACCAAGAAAGGAATTTTTCACATAGGCCAACTTTACGCGAAGGTGACCAAAGCAACACGAGGCTGCCGGGCACAAAATGGACATCACGGTGATGGAGGTCGTAGCGTTGCTTCTGCTTGTCTTGAGAAACTTGTAGACGAGCATGCGCAAGTTGGCGAGCATGGTCAGCATGGGCGATTGCATCGCGGGCATAATCGCTAGTTGAAGCTGTGGCGGACGGAAGCACAGTGTCCAGTGGTAGCGTTCATTCACGGCCATACAAGAGGTAAAACGGGGAAAAGCCAGCAGTTTCGAGACGGGAAGAGTTGTATGCAAAGGTAATGTAAGGTAGAGCCATGTCCCAGTCACGGTAGTCGTCAGAAACGTATTTGGATAGCATGTCTGTAAGGGTGCGGTTCAAGCGCTCAGTGAGACCGTTCGTTTGGGGATGGTAGGAGGTGGTAAATTTATGCCGTATTGAGCAGGCACGCATGATGTCGTCGATGACTTCAGCCAAAAACGTACGGCCATGATCTGTTAGCAATTGACGTGGAGCACCATGCATCAAAATAATATCATGTAGGAGAAAGTCCGCAACATCAGTTGCGCAACTGGTCGGAAGAGCACGGGTTACGGTGTAGCGGGTTGCGTAGTCCACCGCGACTGCAACCCACTTGTTCCCTGATGTAGATTCCGGAAATGAGCCGAGAAGGTCTAAGCCGACATCATGAAAGGGCTCGGCAGGGATGTCGAGTCGCTGCAGGTAACCAGCGGGGAGCTGGGAAGGCTTCTTGCATCGTTGGCAAACTTCACAAGCGGCGACGTAACATCGTACGGAATGGGCAAGGCCCGGCCAGAAAAAACGGTGACGTACATGGTCATAGGTTCGAGATACGCCGAGATGTCCTGCCGTTGATGTGTCGTGGAGCTCTTCGATAACGGTGGAGCGGAGGTGTTTAGGTATTACAAGTAGGAACTCGGAGCCATCCGGATGAAGGTTACGACGGTACAGAGTACCGTCGCAGAGGACGAAGAGGCGTAGAGTAGCATCGGCCGGAGAGTGCTCAAAACGGTCGATGAGTGCTCTGATGTAGGCGTCACGGCGTTGCTCGTCGGCGAAATGAAGGAGCTGTGATACAGAGAATACGCAAGAAGCACTGGCAATTTAGAGGAGTCAGAGTCGTCAACAGGGTAACGCGACAAGCTGTCAGCGTCTTGGTGCAGGCGGCCAGACTTGTACGCCACAGAATATGAAAATTCTTGTAGCCTCAAAGCCCATGGACCAAGCCGGCCTGTAGAATCTTTTAGGGAAGATAGCCAGCAGAGAGCATGATGGTCAGTGACTACGGAAAAAGGGCGACCGTAAAGGTAAAGACGGAACTTCGCAACCGCCCAGACAACAGCAAGGTATTCTCGTTCCGTAATGGAATAGTTGCGCTCCGATGGTGCTAGGAGGCGGCATGCATAAGCAATAACGCGATCCTAGCCACGCTGACACTGGGCTAAGACGGCACCTACGCCATGACCACTGGCATCTGTACGCAATTCTGCAGGGGCATCAGGGTCGAAGTGGGCGAGAATGGGTGGTGAGGTTAGAAGAGGGACGAGACGAGAGAAGGCGGCGTTGCCAGTGCCCCACGAGAATTGTACGCCTTTCTTCAAAAGGTTAGTTAGGGGTCTAGCAATTGTTGCAAAATCTGGAACAAAACGACGAAAGTACAAGCATAGCCCTACAAAACTTCGAACGTCTGCAGCTGTCTTCGGAACCGGAAACTCTCTGACAGCGCGAGTTTTGTCGGCATCAGGCTGTACTCCGGAAGCGTCAACGAAATGGCCCAGAAGAGTAATTTGCCGGTGGCCAAAACGACATTTGGACGAGTTAAGTTGCAGCTTCGCCTTTCGAAATACATCATGTATAGTTGTGAGACATTCAAGGTGAGTGTCGAATGTTAGCGAGAAGACGACGTAGTCGAGGTAGCAGAGGCATGCGGACCATTTGAAACCTTGGAGCAAGGAGTCCACCATACGCTCAAATGTGGCAGGGGCGTTGCATAATCCAAACGGCATTACTTAAAATTGGTATAGGCCATGAGGTGTGATGAACGCGTTTTTTTCTGTGCCCATATCGTCAACAGCAATCTGCCAATATCCTGAACGAAGATCAATAGACGAGAAATGCCTGGAACCGTGCAGGCAGTCAAGGGCGTCGTCTATACGTGGGACTGGGTAGACGTCCTTCTTAGTAATGTTGTTCAGATGACGGTAGTCTACACGGAAGCGCCACGTGCCGTCCTTCTTCTTAACCAACACCACAGGTGACGCCCAGGGACTCGAAGGCTCAATGATGTTTTTATCAAGCATTTTGTTCTTTTCATCTTGAATTGCTCGGCGTTCCGACACAGAAACTCGATACGGTCATCGGTGAATAGGCGTAGCATCGCCAGTAAAAATCCGATGCTTGCCCGCGAGCGTCTGGCCTAAAGGGCGATCGTCGATGTCGAAAATATGTCGGTAGGACGATAATACTTGGCAAAGCTCTTCAGCCTGCGCCGAGGACAGGTCCATCGCAACCATTTTCTTTATATTGGCATCGGCACCCGAGGCTGGCGCGAGGGGCCTGTTAAGCTTGCGAGAACCATCGGTCGATAACGCTGCCACGTATTGGTCGCCGAGACAATCAACGGTTTAGGCAAATACCTTGCGGTAGAATTTGCTTTGCCATCCAAAGTTACAGACAGGCATGCGAGTGCGGTTCCCAGTAATCTTAAGTATACTGTGAGGCACTGTAACGTCATACCTTATTGGAATGTCGGGCAGAGGAGTGACGAGGTACTCGCCATCAGAAACTGGTAGGAAACACAACAGTTCAATGTAGGCTATTGACTTTGGCTGCAGGCGAAGAAAGCCAGTTGGACGTAAGCGGCAGTGGGGTGCGTCGAAAGGTTCTGCGAGCATCGGCAACTCAAGGCGAAGGGTACTGGAAGAGCAGTCAATAAGAGCAGAATGTGCAGGGAGAAAATCAAGGCCCAGAATGAGGTCGTGGGAGCAATGAGCAATTACGGTGAAGAGGACAGGTGTGTGGCGGCCGGCGATGCTGACGCGTGCCGTACACATGCCCATGATAGGCACAGTACTGCCATCCTCAATGCGGACGATGCGTGCCGACGCTGGGGTGAGGAGCTTGTTCAGTCGTCGTCTTAAGGCAGCACTCATAATTGAAAGATGTGCTCCTGTATCGATGAGTGCTGTGACAGGATAGCTGTCAACGTCAAGAAGGTTTCGGTTCGTGGGTAATGTGAGCAGAGGATTTGAGGGCAGAGTCGACAACGCAGCTTCACCTCCAGAAGCTGCAGTGACTAGTTTTCCGGCTGGATCCGGGAGGCGACAGGCGACGAAGAGAAGCGACGGGGTTGGGGAGAACGAGACTGATGGCGTCGCAGTGAGGGCGAGCGGCTGTACCGAAGGTTCGGAGCAGAAGCATCAGCGGCAGTGGATTCATGGCGGGTGGTATGGGGAACGGAAGGTCGAAAGGTGCGGGAATAAGCGGCGGTGTATGTCCGAGTAGGTGGTGGCCATCTGTTGCGGCAGTGACGAGCAACGTGGCCGATGTGACAGCAGTGGAAGCAGATCGGCCAGTCATCAGGGGTACGCCAATCGGACGGGTTGTGGTGAGATGTGGCGGAAAAGGACTGCCGAGGACGAGGAGGGCCGCTAGAGAACTGGGGAACGCTGGGTTGAGACGTGGAACGCACGGAGTTCGGACACATGTTCTCAATTCCTGTCGGACGATGGCCTGGATCATCGCAATGGTGGTTGCTGGCGGATCGGGAGGCGTCGTGGAGAAAGCTGGTGAACAGGTGGCCTCTAGTTCGCGGCGAACAATACGGGTGACGTCTTCACAGGTGGTGGTCTGACGTGGTCAACCCTCACATGTCGATGTAGCAGCAGTGTTGGGTAGCCGTGTGATGGGTTGTGTGATACGGTGGCTCTTAGCTTGTTCAAGGCGACGGCATTCTTTGATGATGGCGTCGTTAGTCGAGACATTGCCAAAAGAAGCAAATTGAAAGCGTCATTGGTGATGCCTTTTAGAACATGTGACACTTTATTGGCTTTGGACATAGCGTCGTCGGCTTTGTGGCATAGAGCCAAGACGTCGAGGATGTAGGAAATGTATGGCTCCGCAGTTAGCTCGCTCGCGCCAAGCGCACTGACCAACTTCATCGTTCTCGCGGCGGCTCATTTCTTGAGCATTGCTTGATCATATCGTAATAATATAATGCAGTGTGTTTATGCACGATTTCAATAGAATAATATTTCACTGCCAGTGGAAAGGAATACCGAAGGAATAAATGGAAACTTCCACGGACCCAGATGGTCATATGGCTGAATTGCATGTGGCTGTTTGTGAACACACTTTTAATGTTACACGCCATGCGACTGAGACTGACCACCGAAGTGGACTTGTGTCATCTTCTATAGAAACTCCAACTGCAATAAGGTTGATAAGACATGCGCTGTATACTGTAGGTGTGAGTGAAAGTGTACGAAGGTGAGCCGAGAAGGGTGTTGGCTTGATGAGCGCAGTCTACCTGCACGAGGAAGGGGAAAGGAGGGAAGAAGAGCGAGCTTCGTGGGGGGGGTAACGCGATCAAGCGCACGCTAGGCGGGGGAGGAGCAATTTTTTTGCGGCTCTCCTTTTCTAGTGGTTCTGGCTTCGCATGGCTGTTGGCGTGGCTGAGCACATACCGTATTTACACGATGTAAATTGACCCCCCCATATCGCGTGTCACAGGAAAAAAAAAAAGAGCATACCTGTGGGCACATTCCACAACGGAAATATATTAGTAGCTGGCATAGTCACTGGACTGCTGCTACGGTCCCACAGCATGTCGCCGTCCAAAAAAATTCCGCATTTGCATACATACTTACATAAGTCCACGCCGAAAGCACCCAACCACACAGAGCCATCAGGGAGGCTCTTTTGACATGTCCGGTCGGCGTAAGTTTGCGGTCTTCTGCTGCCAGCCACTCGTACTCACAGCGGAGCAAGTCCTTAAAAGGCTAAGATCCAGGCTTGTCTCATGACCATGTTGCATGTCACTGGCAGTGGCCGATCACGCATTTCGGACGCCGCAAGCTTGGCCTTCAGCTCTGGAAAGCGTCCTCACTTCGGCCTGCGGAAACCTCTTCGCTTGCCGTCGCCACTCTCGCACCACCCATTAAGAAACATGAAACTTGTGGCCTACTGTGCAGTTATTTGTTTCTTCAGCGTAAATGATGGCAGCCCTCTTCAACACCGCTGTGAATGAGCGTCCAACGTCCAATGTTTAGTGGACTCGGAGCACTCATGAAGACTGAGGAAGCACAGAAGTAGCATGTGGCCAGCAGTCAAATGGAACGCATGAAACTAAAGTGCTTCAGGGAAAGAAAAACGCGAGTCGCGAGCGATGTCTGCTCTTCCATGAACTATCGGTACTCCCCGCAAGGGCCGCTGTTCTGAGGGTGCTGCCGAAAATGGAAGAGCAGCACTTCCATGAACTATCGACACCGCCACATGAGCGCTGTGTGCGCTGTTAAAACTCTTAAAAAATGTTGAAAAACCCTTCCGAGAAGCGAACAAACGCCTGGGATAGCGAAAAGCTACAGGTGGGGGGGCCATAGAGCAAAAAAAAAATTGGAACTACGTTGTAGCTCCCCTGATATCCCTGTGGTCTCGCCTTTTTTTGCGGTGCCATGTTTTGGTTTTGGTTGTATGTCGACCCCCTCACTTCAGATTTCCAAATTTTAAAAATGAGGTTGACTTACAATCATGTAAATACGATACGCAGCCCGTTCGCCCTATTTCAGAGGTAATCTGCCACATTTGCAAAGGTAGGGCACACTGAGATGGCCTGGCATTATTTTTGCCGTCATCCCACACGTTTAGTACTGGAGGTTGCTTGATATATAGTGTTGGAGAGTCGTTGAAGTGAAAGGCAAGGAAAGCATTTGCTACCGCTGCTGGTGTTTTTCATGATGGTGTCGTCCCACTGCGTGCGACACTATCAGCCGCGGGGGTGGAGCCCACACAGAAGCGTGGCTTCTCTTCCTCTCGCTGATGTTGGCATGGCACTAAACTGTATCTCTTGTTGCTGACTCTCAAATTCAGCAAAAATATTATTATATTTTCGCATTCGAGTTCGCTTTTTCTGACTGCCGGATAATTCAGAAAAATTCTGATTTAATTTTGACTACCTGGGGTTCTTTAACATGCACACAATGCATGATATACGGGCATCGTTTTATTTCACCTTCATCAAAATGCGGCTGTCGCAGCCAGGATTCAATCCCGCACCTTTGGGCATAGAAGTGCAATGCCAGAGTCGCTACACTACCTGTAGGCACACTACCACTACACTACCATTGTAGGCACACTGGCTTTCAAGTGCTTGTTGCCCTGCTTTTTGTTGTTGCAAGACCCAGATGAAGAAAGTTTGCATGAAAGATGGGACAGCCATCGCTGTTCTTTGTGCACTCTGTCTAGCACCTTTTCGATCTTGTGCCTGTGGCCCGATGGTTAGAACGTTGGGTATCTGTGCTGGGTTAAACCGGATTCGAAACCAGCCTTCAGACATATAATATTTTTTATTGAGTGACAGCTTCCTTTCGGTGTCAATATGCACACGGAGAGTGTGCTTGCAGTAAGTCAGTGGCAGTTATAAACGGACACCAACATAGTGGCAAGAGGGTCTTTTTGCTTTTGATGGAAGACTTGCCCCACCCCACGGTCTTCATGGTGGCAAACAGCACAGTGCAAACAAGGAAGTGTCTCCTAGGACTGCAAGACGAACACAGTGCGTGCTTGTCCTTTGCAGAACACTCAAAAACGCTTCCTGCGCCCTTCTTGTCAATTTTCATGCTCAGTTTCCTCAAGCGTCCACCGTTCCCTATCTAAATTTAATTTTTCATGCGCTTTGGAATAGAGCAGTGATGGACGTGCTGCCCCAATTACGCTAAATTGCACCTTGAAGGAAGCCCTGCTACATGCTGCAAAAAAATTTTATGCAAAAAAAGTTTATGGCAGGTATTGCGCCGGCCCACACCTGCTCCAAATTGGAAATACAAATTTCGCGTACACGAGAAGGCGCCTTGCATCAAGCCATCCTTCTGTGTGACTCTCTCTTGCACGCTTTCCTTCATAACTGCAGCATATACACCTAACCATGTTTGCAAATGGTAAACACCCTCAATGTATTCTATAGTATTCCAGGCCCTATATATAGCACCATTGCGTAGGTTCCGCCCACATGCACTTTAGTGGGGGGGGGGGGGGGGGCGAGCGGTGCCGAAGCCACGATTTGCTTATGAGGGAGGCGGTAGTTTGGTAACTCTTATTAATTTTGACTACCTGGGCTTCTTTTAGGTGTACCCAACGCACATTCTTCCATTTAGCCCCCATTGAAGTATGGCCAAACGAGATGGTGGGCCTATCTCGCTGAGTGCTGCAATAACGACAACCAACGGCGCCTGTGATCTGGCCACAGCTCCCCATAGTGCACTTATTTTGACAGCACAATTACCGTGAACTTACATAAACTGGTTTTCTCGGTTTTGTAGGTGTGAATAGCAAATGAACCAGTACTTGCAAGCCACCTGAGCCCCCTCGCTGATCGGTGTTTGCTTTTCGTTTGCGAGATGAAATGCCTACGGATTGTTGCTGGCGATCAAGCCAATGGTTCAGTACTAGGCGCTGCTTTACAAAGCACTCGCACACGCAGATTTGATTTAATGTTGTTCCGTTAAGTACTACTTGTGAGGGTACCGGGCCGACGGCAGGTGTCGTAGAGTCGCAGGCATGAGACGGTAGTCAACTGTGTAGAGTAGCAGGCACGAGATGCTAGGCAACGGTGTGTGGCGGGGAGGGAGGACATGGAAGGCGGGTGTGCATGGTCGGCATGCGGGGAGCGCACAACAACGAACTGAGTGAGTGAAGTAATTGGCAGATCAAGCCGCATGCGGTGCGGCGGGACAAAACGCAGACTGCGTGTGTGTTCGTGCGCCGAAGATTTCCCGAAATAAAGAACATATCATATTTACTCGAATCTTAACGCACACCTTTTTTCCGATAAAACGGGACCAAAAATTGCATGCACGTTAGAATCGAGTACGACCCTAAATCTGTGTTACCATATCGCCATCAGCATTCGAAAAATGGCCACCTCCTACGCTCTTCTAGCCTATCTGCCGTAGCTTCCTCCATGTCCATGCCTCCATGTTGTACGTGTAACCAGGTGCTGGTGTAACCTAGTCTGCCGCCTGTCTTCCTGTTTTCTGCGCTTATTCAATCGGCGTGGAAGCGCCGACTGTGAAGACACGCCGAGTCCACCATGATGCCGCATTTAAAAGGAAAGTTATAATGTGCGCGGAGATGGACGGGAATCTGGCCACATCACGGGAGTTCGGAGTTCCGAAGCTTGCGTGCGGGACTGGTGCAAACAGAAGGAGTATATTTTCACCAGCAAAGCAACAAGGAACGGTTTCAGTGGACCGAAGCAGGGCCGCTTCACCAAAATATAAGAGCTGCTTATGGAATATGTGCAAGAGCAGCGAGCGGCACAGCGAACTGTGACGACCGATCTGCTCAAGGTACGGGTGATGCAGTTAGCCCCTACAGAAAGGGCTAATGCGGAGTGACTTCAAAGCGAGCAGGTGTGGGCTATCAATTTTATGAAAATAAAAGGCTTTTTTATTCTTTTATTCTTTTATTTTTTTCTTTTATTTTATTCTTTTTTATTCTCTTCGAAGGTGGACAGGGATATGCCAAAAATTGGCCGAAGAATATGAAGAGAAATTGCACAATTTTCAGTGTTACGTTTTGAAGTTGCGCCATAGAAACGGCTACCACTTCGGACAGATTCCATGGAAATGCCGATGAGACGCCATTCTACTTTGACATGCCTACCACCACAACCGTTGAAAAAAAGGGGGCGAAGCGAGTGCGCGTTTTGTCTTCCGGCCACGAAAAGCTAGTCACTGCAATGCTTTGTTGCATTGCGGATGGGCATAAGCTGCCCCCATATCTTATCTTCAGACGGAAGACGCTCCTGAAAGGAATCGTGTTTCCGAGCGGTGTGATTGTGCGTGCAAATAAAAAAAGATTGGATGACCACGGACTTGGTTGTTGACTGGATTGATAACG
This sequence comes from Dermacentor variabilis, assembly GCF_050947875.1. NCBI lineage: Eukaryota > Metazoa > Arthropoda > Arachnida > Ixodida > Ixodidae > Dermacentor > Dermacentor variabilis. The sequence continues at coordinate 244,500,013 of NC_134569.1, forward strand.
TTTGGCGGAAGAGACCCGGCAACAGTTTGGGTCTGCATGGGATGCTGGTGCTCGATGCATTGAGGTGCCGCCTTGACCAGTGCATCAAGGACAAGCTGGCTGCATGCAACACCGACCTTGTCATGATACCCGGCGGCATGACATTGTAGCTCCAGCCGCTCGATGTTTGTTTGAACAAGCCAGTGAAAGATAGAATTTGGGCGCTCTACACCGAATGGCTTGTCAGTGGCTGCCACGAATTCACGCCCGCCAATAAAATGAAGTGTGCCTCGCTGCAGGACTTTGTGCTGGATGGGTGAAAGATGAATGGTGCACGATCTCGTCTGCCATGGACGGCACCGAGGATCGAATGCTTTGGTCTGTTGATAACGATAAGGAGTTGTCTTATAGTGACGACGAGTGATATCCATTGCCCCACCCGACTCGTACCGGCGCAGTGAAAACCTTGGCGGCAAGCTATGCCGCTTCCATTTGCATTTTTATTCATCGCAACTTTAGTGTATTGGGAATAAATCTGTTTTTTTCCAAATGAGAGAAAATAGTATTTCTGTATGAAAGCGTAAGGTGCGTAGTATTGTACTCTTTTTTTTTCGTCATGGAAAATGTGTGGGCGTTACAATCGAGGTTTTCATTTATATTATAAAGGAGATTTATTGGGGTTCGTAGCGACCGCCAGTCCTGTGATGCACCGAGCAGTTCCCAAGCTCGAGCCTCTTCTGCGCGCTTGATGCTGCCGATGCTGCTGACTCTGTGCGTACGTTCGTCATCTTCCTTACAATGGCCCCGCGGAAATAAAGGAGCCATCCTGGCAACTTAGTTTTCTGGAAGGACACTAGAATGGTGATACGGCTTGAGACGCTGAAGGTGAACGACTTCGCAGTTACGACGTCGCATGTCGGACGGCGGCGTTTGCGGCTCAACCAGGTAATTGATGGGTGATGTTCTCTCGAGAATGTGGTATGGCCCGTCATACTTCGGAAGGAGTTTTGAAGCGAGCCCAGGCGTGCGGTGTGGCACTAACAACCAAACGAGAGCGCCCGGGAGAAAAGTGAGAGTCGAGTTCTGGGCATCGGGAACAGCTTTTTGACAGTTCTGGTCGTCCGAGGTGAATCGGCGGGCCAGCTGGCGACATTCCTCGGCGTGTCTGGTGGGTTCCGAGATCGGCAGGCATTCAGATGGGTCAGACCGGTAGGATGGAATGGTGTCAATTGTGTGCGAAGGATGACAGCCGTAAAGAAGGTAAAAGGGTGAGAATCCGTTAGTTGCCTGAGTCGCAGTGTTGTAGGCGTAGGTGACAAACGGAAGAACTAGGTGCCAATTAGAGTGATCAGGTGAGACACATGGCCAGCATGTCACCAAGAGTTCGATTAAAGCGTTCCGTGGTACCGTTAGTCTGTGGGTGATAAGCAGTGCATTTACGATGAACAATGGCGCATTCAGCAAGCAGTCATTCGATGACTTCAAATGAGAAGGCGCGGCCTCTATCGCTTAAAAGTTCACGTGGACCTCTGTGATGGAGGAGAAAACGACGAAGTATGCAATTGGCGACCTCCTGCACTGTAGCATTTGGTAAAGCAGCAGTCTCCGCATAACGGGTAAAGTAGTCTACCGCAACGATTATCCACCTGTTGCCGGTAGGAGTCAACGGAAATGGCCCGTAGAGATCTATGCCCACGCTATCAAAGGGTCGGGATGGGCATTGTAAAACCTGAAGTTCACCGGCGGAGTTGTGCGGTGTCGCTCTGCGGCATTGGCACTCATGACAAGAGCGGACGAACTTTCGAACAAAATTGTACATTCCGCGTCAGTAATAGCGGTGTCGAAGTCTTTCGTAGGTCTTGAAGACTCTCGCATGGCCACACTGAGGGTCGACGTTGAACGAGGAGCAGAGCTCTGATCGCAAGATTCTCGGAATGACGAGTAACCAGGTGCGTCCCTCTGGGGCATAGTTGCGTCGATATAGTAGCTGGTCGCGAATCGCAAAATGAGGAACTTGGCGCCGAAGCGTACGTGACGCCGGAACTTTCGACGTATCCGAGAGAAGGTCGAGCAGAGATGCAGTCCAGGGATCATTACGCTGTGCAGCAGCGATAGTGTCAACTATCGGATATGGTCGGATATGGTACTACAGAAGACTGGTACGAATGCTGAAGAGCATGGGGGAATACAGGTGTCTTCTTTCACGAGAATTTTAGGGGCAGGATGAGCATCGACGGAGGCCAGGTCACCAAAGTGAAAAAGTTCAATCTCAGCCCAAGCGCAATTGATGATGGCATTGTGGCGTGAGAGAAAATCCCATCCTAGAATAACGGCATACGAGCACGATGAAAGAACTATGAACTCAATCGTGTACAAAACGTCTTGTATGGTCTCACGGGCAGTACAAGCAGCGGTAGGGCAAATGGGTTGAGCACTCGCCGTTTGTAGCGACAATCCAGACAGAGACGTCGTCACTTTACGAAGCAAACGGCAAAACCTGGCATCCATAACTGGAATAGCGGCACCGGTATCGACGAGGGCGACTGTGGCGACATTTTCGATAAACACATCAATGACATTGGCAGGTAAAGGAGGAGGACTTCGGCATGTCGACACTTGCGCAGTCCTTGCCTCAGGAACTGCGTCGTTAGTTTCCCTCTTCGTTAGAGACGGGTCGTCGACACATAGGGGAATGTGATCGGCGACGTGGAGAGGGTGATTGGAGGCGTTTGAAGCGAGGACGGCGATCAGTCTGGTAGCGAGCTGGTGATGAGTCGAAGGATCCGTAAGGCGCAGTTGGATCAGGCGGCACATAGGGCGCGCGGCGATTGCCATCGAACGCCTGCGATCGGCGGCGGCAGAAACTTGCGACATGACCGGGATACCTACAGGCGAAGCATATAGGTCGATTGTCCGGCGTACGCCACGGGTTAGCGATGGCAGTGGTGTTCCAGGGGTTGGGAGGGGGAGGGCGGTGCACAGACTGCTGGAAGCGACGCATGGGCACAGTGCGAGGGGCCATAAGTAACTGTAGCATAAGTGACTGGTGTAGTCACGACATCCTGCTGGTAAACAGCCGGCAGCGCTTCTGCGACCTCTTCATGGATCACGTTATGGAGATGTGACAGTAAAGTGCTAGCAGACTCCTGAGTGACGGACACCAGAGATAGCTGTCGTGCGGCTTCTTCGCGGGCGAAGTTCTTGATTTGGGTTATGAGGGTGGCTTGTTCTCGGCCGGTGGTGAGGCTGCAGAGGGATGCCGCATTTGTTGTGGGATGTCGCCTTGTCACAGCTCGCTGCTTACGTAATTCATCATAGCTCTGGCACAAGCTGATGACGTCACCAACAGTGCGCGGGTCCTTAGCCAGAAGCATCTGGAACGCGTCATCATCGATTCCCTTCATGACGTGCTTAATCTTTTCCGCTTCCGTCATGGCAGCATTCACGCGCCTGCACAAATCTAGCACGTCTTCTATATGGCTGGTGAATGTCTCACCCGTGTCCTGTGCGCGTGTACGCAAATGCTGCTCGGCTCATAGTTTCCTGATGGTGGGTCGGTCAAATACTTCCGTAATCGACGTCTTGAACGCCGACCACGTTCGGATATCCTTCTCATGATTTCTGAACCAGAGACTGGCCACGCCCGCGAGGTAGAATGATACGTAAGCCAGTTTGTCCAAGTCATTCCATTTGTTGTGAACACTCACCCCTTCGTAGGACGACAGCCACTCTTCAACGTCGTCGTCGTCGGTTCCGCTGAAGATAGGAAGCTCCCGCTGGTGAACGGTGCCAGCGCAAGGGGCGTGTGGCGATGGAAGAGTCTGCTGGTCGGTGTCCGGCATGGCGGAGGGTAGCGTCTGAGAATGGAGTTCCAGGATGGTAGAATGGAACGTTACCCCGCACGGCTCCACCACTTATAAAGGAGATTTATTGGGGTTCGTTGCGACCGCCGGTGCTGGGATGCACCGAGCAGTTCCCGAGCTTGAGCCTCTGCTGCGCGTTTGATGCTGCCGATGCTGCTGACTCTGTGCGCACGTTCGTCATCTTCCTTACAATATTTTTTGTTTCATGGAAAACGTGCGCATTACTATCCAGGTTTTAATATTTTTAATTTTTTGGTCATGGAAAAGGGGTGCCCGTTACAATCAAGGGCACGTTAGAATTGAGTAAGTATGGTACTTAACAAGGGGGGGCTCGTCTGACCGCACCTAACATGGAGGATCAAGAATCGTCTTGTGCCACCCAGCCAGTTGCGCAGGCTCTCCTGCTTTCTTTCATCGTCCAAGGACTGTTGGCTTCAACCTCCGGAACCACAATGAAAAGGGAGAGACTCGCGGCTGACATAGCTCAAATTCTGGGCACCATGCCGCTCAACGACATGGTTAGGCCTGACAAGACAACCGGCGCAGGGCCAGCACTTAACATCACAGGTGCGCCTGTCCCACTGCCGAAATTCAATTGCTACCAGGACCGACACTCGCCGCAGGACTTTCTGGAGAAGTACTCAGAGTACTGCGATATTGCGGGGATCCCCCCTGACGCCGTTTGTAGTTTCTACGAGCAGCGTTGCAGGGGTCAGCCAAACAATGGTGGCACTTTTCTAATGCACACTTCGACTGGCAGTCCTTCGCGCCCAAATTCAGGACAGAGTTTACCACCATTGACTACAAGTTTATACTAAAAGCAGAGCTAGATCAGTGCACTCAGTATCTGGTAGAAAACCTCAAGCAGCTCATTCACGTCATTGCCAAATACTATGAGCGTATAGCAGAGCCTGTTCATGCCGAAACTGTGGAACGCATGCAGAGAATAAAAATGCATCCGACATTCCAAGACCTAAGAGCCAGCATGAGCTTCGCAAACCTGCAAGAAATGGTGAAGGCGGCTGGCTATATCGTGGAATGCACTTGGCATCGCCTGCGCTACGCACCACCGCCACCACCACGTATTGCACAAGCAGTAGCTGATTTGGCCTTCATCTATTCATCTCTGCACACCACTGCAATGCCCAGCCAAACCCTCCCGGCCCAGCGATGAGAGTGCCAGCTGCAGCCTGCGACAGTTTCGGCTTCCGAGTGTCCGCTGTAAACTACGCTTCATGCTGGAGCCCCGGAGTGGAACCCGTCACCTCTGCCGTTCACTCGCGTGCCGAACACACGGGACGACTACACTTCGGCACCGCAGCAACTCGGGAGAGTGCCTCAGAACTTCGGGTTTCAAGCGACGCAGGGTATCCCGTGATTGGAGCAGCTAAACCGCAGTATCACGTGTCGGTGGTGTGACGGTTTTGACCACATTGCACGTCAATGTGCTACTGCTAGACCACGCAGCCAACCCCACTGTTTTCACTGCAATTCTGCGGGACACCTACAAGCAGATTTCCCGGGAAATGGACAAGCGTAGCCGCTTCTCCGGCCGACAGCTACGTGACATCCTTCGCAGCAGTCGGAAGATAAAGAAGCACTGCTTGAATGCTTCATTGATAACACTGTTCTTTACGCACTCATGGACACTGGAGCAAGTGTGAGCTTAATAGGTAGCCGTGCCATCGCAGCGGCAAAGTACGCGGGAGCCACCTTCAGGGATAAAGCACGAACCCTGAGGCTTGCTCAGGGCTGATCACAAACTGCACAATTGGTTTGCTGTCGTATTCATTGGCAAGGTGTGTCCAGGAAGCAGCGTTTTCTTCTTTTGCCAGAGCTGTGTCACGATGTTGTCCTTGGGCGGAATTTTCTTGAGGCGGCAGGTATTTCTCTCCGCATGGGCCTTGGTGGAGGGTGAATGTACTCTGACCCATATGGGCTTGTCAAATTTAAAAAGCCACCGAAGTGACCATGTGCATCAGATTCTGAACACCGACCCCTGTCAGTCTGCAGGACAGGGTTGCAATGCAAAAAGCAAGGTCAAGAGCCTGATGAAAATGTGGCCAGCTCTCTGCCGGCACTTTTTACAGATGTGCAGGATGTATGCCATAATACCACTGAGAGTGGTGAGTGTAGTCTATAGAACCTTCAGGAGGAGCAGAAGCAGAAACTTAATAACATCCTTGCAGACCATAACCATATTTTTACCACTCTGCCAGGTTGCACGTCGTTGGTGGTTCACAAAATAGACATAGGCAGCCACCCACCAGTTAGATGCAAGCTGCGCCCGGTTAACAACCAAGAGAGAGAAATTCTTGATGGGTGTATCCAAGATTTGCTGGACCAAACCTCATTGAGCCCTGCTCCGTTTTCTGGGCTAGTGCCTCTGTATTAGTAAAGAAGAAAACTGGAGGATATCGCCTTGCAGTCTACTACAGACCCTTAAATGCAATCACCACTGTGCCAGTATATCCCATGCCCCGCACAGACTGGGTACTTGCTCAGCTTGGCCATGCTAGGTGGTTCACGAACCTCGACCTTGCTCAGGGCTTCTTTGAAGTGACAATTGCTCCCAAAGCTGTACCGAAGACTGTACTCCTGTGCCATAGAGGAGTGTTTCAATTTAAGTGAATGCCATTTGGGGTAGCAGGTGGGCCGGCAACATTTCAGTCTCTCATGGACAGAGTGTTAGAAGGTATAAAACAAAACTACTGCATGGCACTTCTTGACAATGTGCTCATTTATTCAAAAACTTTTTAGGACCACCTACAACATATCTATGAGGTACTGCGAAGAATTGGCTCTGCAGGTCTGACAATCAATCCCAGCAAAGTTACATGCTGTGAACAGGTTTTAAAGTTCTTTGGACATGTAATCTCTCCAGGCAAATGTCAACCTGACCTGGACAAGGTACGAGCAATTGCAGAGTTCCAATGCCCTAAAACAGTCAAGGAGCTCCAAATGGTTTTGGGCCTTGCATTATATTACAGAAATTTTATTCCCTGGTTTTCTGACAAACCAGACTCCTGACAGCTCTCCTCAAGAAAGGAGCCCATTGGGTTTGGGGTGCAACAGACAGCATTTGAGACCCTGAGGCTGGCAGGAGGGAGGGCTGTGTTATTGCCTGACCTGAACAGACCCTTTGTGATTGAAACAGATGCCAGTGGCACTGGCATGTCGGCAGTGTTGTTGCAGGAAGTCGAAGGTGAACTCAGGTCAGCGCTGCTGAAAAGAACTGTACTATCCAAGAATGGGAATGCCTCGCTGTGGTGTGGGCTGTTGATAGATTCCAACCGTATGTAGAATTCACATCATTTGGGGTGCATTGTGACCATGCATCCTTGGCTTAGATGTTTACAACTGAGCAGACATCGTGCAGAGTGCGACGTTGGGTGTTGAGATTACAAGGGTTCAAGTGTAACATAAGGCATCGTAAAGGACGACCCAACATCCCAGCAGATGCACTAAGCAGGTGCCCCATCCCTGCTGCCAAATCTGCTCAGCCTTGTTTGGTGGAGGACTGGTTTCCCATCGAAGTGCAAGAGCCACAAGAAAACATTCGTTTTGAACTAGCAGCCCCTTTTGACGTGACTGATGTGTCCACACTCACTGACACTACAAAGTTCCAGTTGGAGGAATGCAAGGAGCCACTGCTGCTGCAGCTGCTGCAATACTTAATATCTGGCCTGCTGCCTGGTGACACTGAAGAGCCTAAGAGGGTACAGGACCTAGCTGATGACAGCGAAATCTTGAACAATGGTATCCTTATGTACACGGCCGGTGAACATAAGGTACCTAAGGGGGCATTTAGGTTTTTTTTTAAACTTGGAAAAGTGTGAAGAGCCAGTTCACATGGCTCGGTATCCACTCCGATATCTTCCGTTACATCCGCAGCTGCCAGCAGTGCCAGGCTTTCAAACCTCACTGGCAAAAACCGAAAGGACTGATGGACAGTTCATGGGCCACGTGCCCAATGCAGCAGCAAAGTGTGGACCTTATTTGGCAACTGCCCACAACCCCTCAGCGCCACAAGTACATCCTGGTGGTGCTGGACAAGTTCACAAATCTTGTGGAGCTTTTCCCATTACGGGCGCCTACCTCCAAATTCATCATGGATAAAATGATTGATGTTTTTTGCCGACATGGCGTGCCTAGCTCCATGTCTAGCGACAATGGCAAACAATTCATAAGCAAACTGTGGAAAGGCATTTTTCGGCACTGGGGAATCAAGGAGAGCCCCACAGTCCAAATAGAGATCAGCAGGACAGACTGTGGAATGCCGTAACGCAATGGTTAAACAATGCCTAGTGAGCTACTGCACTTCCCACAGGGACTGGGACAGAAGGCTGCCCGAAGTGGCATTTGTAATGCACACGTCTGAAAGTGTAGTTACTGGCTTTATGCCTGCCTTCTTGTGCTATGGCTGGGAACTATCAAACCCATGGTGGCATCATAATCAGGCAGTTGCTGCCAAGGTGCCCCCTCCTGCACCTCATGCCCTAGCTGTTAAACTGGATGTGTACCTTTGAGATGCCTGGGCCTTTGCACAGGGCCACCAAACCTTGGCAAAAGCCAGCCAGGCAAACTATTACAACAAAAAGCGCACTCCAGCTACCTTCCAGGTTGGAGACATGGTTCTCCGATACATGCACCTGCTAAGTAAGGCAGCCATTGTTTTCACAGCCAAGTTTGCCCCTCGATGCACAGGGCCATTTAGAGTGACTGCACACATTGTACGCAATACCTACAGACTCAGAGAACCGGCTACAGGGGAACAGAAAGGCCTCGCTAGTACAGACCAGCTGAGCCCTTATCATGTGCCTTGGAAGCCCTCTTCACAGGATAAAAAGGGGAGGGGGGGGATGAGGATCTGCGAGGGTACCAGGCCAATGCCAGGTAGTGTAGCGTTGCAGGCACAAGACAATAGGCAACTGTATAGAGTAGCAGACACGGGACGGTAGGCAACTGTGTAGAGTAGCAGACACGGGACGGTAGGCAACTGTGTATGGCGGGGAGGGAGAACATAGAAGGTGTGTGTGCATGGTCAGCATGTGGGGAGCGTGCGACAATGAACTGAGTGAGTGAAGTAATCGGCGAAGCAAGCCGCGTGTGGTGCGGTGGGACGGAACGCAGACTGCGTGTGTGTGCCCGAAATGAATCTTCTTGACATACAGTAAAACCTCATTCATTCGAAGTCATTGGGACCGCAAAAAATCTTCGAATTAAGCGGGTTTTCAAATTAGCCGAACACACAAAAAAATGCAACCCAGGGAAAAAATTTCGCTGCAGGAATGCCCTACCTTTATTCGGCAGTCTTTGGATGACTTAATGTAATCAGAGATGCTGGTTTGCTACGTCCTGTAGTGCGAGGCTCCAAGGGTCATGTTTTCTAGTTGGCCAACTACGTGCAGCATTTGAGAATTTCCACCGTGGCACTCAACAAAACTGCGGATAATGTTCAGCGATCCGATAACTTCCCCGAGAGCGGGTGCTCGGGAGTGCTCTTTAGCGTCGTCGTCGCTGTCATCGCACATGGTCTCATCAGTGGTAGCTTCACTCTCCAAGTCTGAGTAGCATGTTTGTTGATCATCTTCAGAGTTCTGATACTTGGCGAAGCCGACTGCACCAGATTCGCTATCCTCTGCGCAGAGTGCATTGGTGCCGTCGCAGTACTCTGCTCCTTCTTCATGCACATGAATAGTCAGCATCAGCATCGACGGTGCTTTTCTTCGAGAAGCCAGCGTGTTAAAAACACCACCTGATAAAAGTGGGTTCCGCTTGCTTCTATGCATACACAGTAAGACATATGGCCTCAAGGAGGTCGATGGAGTACTCCTTGCTGTTCTCGTAGCAAAGGAGCATGCACTTGAGCGGGGGGTGGCGGTAAATCTTCGTGTGGTGAATGGCGCGTGGGTCCATTGGCTGTGAGATCGACGTAGTGTTCAGAGGAAGAAATACCATCCTGATAGCTTTCAGGTGTGGGATTTCATCATGCGCCGGGAAATTATCAAGAATGAAGAGTACATTCCTGCCTGTGGCTGCGAACTAGTGGTCAAGCTGCCGAACGTAATCTTCAAATATTGCACCTGTGACCCAGGCTTTCTTGTTATGCCAGTAACCAGGCGGCTAGTAGATGGCAAGGCGAAATTCGATTTTGCCCTGCCATCTACTAGCCGCCTAGTTAGCTCAGATGGTAGAGCGGCTGCCCCGGAAAGACAGTGGTCCCGGGTTCGAGTCCTGGACCAGCACGAATTTTTCTTAAACTGCGAGGCTTTTCTTTCGAGGAACCCGTATGGATTTCCTTTGTAGCAATTGCTATGAACGGGTGGATGACTGCTTTTCCCTTTATTAATAACTTCTCTTGACCTTGCTGGTTTCTACAGAACTATTACGTCAGGCATCAACTTAAGGATGAGTTCTTTAAGCCATTGTTTAATATTTACTTGTGGAGGGCTTGCTCACTCTTTTTTAGGTAGCCTTATATGCCACATGGGAAATTATTTGAATTGAAGTAGTAAAGCAAAAAATAAGTTTGGATGACTATTGGTGTATGCATCACAGGTTGTCCACTCTTTGATTTCACTATTGTTTACTGGGCTTGTCCACATAGCTCTTAAGGAGCACAATCTGGGGACCCTGCTGTGACGGGCCTCCATGTAACCCTTCTCCTTATAGGATTTATTCTAAATTAAATATGACACAATATGTATACAGTCGATCCCACTTATAACAATATTCAAGTGCCAAGAAACTTCTATTCTTGTAACTGATAAGTGTTATAACCGGGTTGCATAAAAAAGATAAAATAGGGGGATGGTAGAGCTGATTTGAGAATGCTATAATGGCGGGGAGGCCAGTGCCTCTCCCCACCACATGCCTCCGGCCAGCTGCTGATTGTGCTTAACTGCTTCATGGGTGTTTTGATCACGCATAGCAAGCCGTAGCTGTTGGCGTCAAAGAATGGCACTGCTATAACAACTGCAAAGAGGGGTCACGGGTGGCAAGCAATATGTGAGCACTGCCAAGGCATTGCTTTGGTGGCCCCAAAAGGGGCCTTTTAAAATATGTGAGAAGGTTGCCATGGCAGCCTGTCAGCTTGAGAAATTGAGAAGAAACGCTGAAGAAAGATCGCCACAAGCATCTCGCCACGTACTTCTCACTGGCTTGCACGAGAAAAGCCTGTGTCTGTCAGCCTTGCATGCTTTACGTGAAGCTTGCCCGCATCCTTCTCCAAAGCATCCAGGTGCTCCAAGTAGCGCAACGGAAGGTTCCTCACAAAAACGAAGCCCCGGAGGGACTGAATCATCTGCTGGGCGGCAACGTTGAGGCAGCCAGCCCTACCATGTCATCGCTGCCGTTGCCGCCGTCGCTATCTGATGCAAGCACGTTTGCGGCGATCAGCTCATTGGTTAGAAGTACTTAGTGTCCAATTTATAGCCGTGTGCTTTCTTTTCACTGGCAACGTCTTGCATTGCCGATGATCAGTGGGCGGATCAGCCATCTTCCGTTTCGGCGGCGAGTCAAGTGATGCTGAGAAACCGTGTGGCCAGGAACGACTTCAACGCAGCCCTTTAAAGACGAATGCGAGTGATTAAGCTGTTCTCTGAAATGTGCGGAATGAAGAGCCAGCAAGCAACATGCAAGCAATCTGCCTGCGGCGCAGTCAGCACGGTTCGTTCGTGTTTTGGAGGGTGGGGCAACGTAGTGCTATGGGCGCAGCCCATTTGCATTCGGAACAGTGGAAGGGTGACGGGAGAGAGCTGTGTGAAGATGGCTGGAAAATGAGCACGCGGCGACTGTTGGAGCAGCAGCTCATCGTGCAGCGGCTCGAATTTCTCGTTTTTTTTCAAGGATTTCACATTTCACTGCCTGTCTGCTCGGACACCTAGCAGCCAGACTTCATCGTTATAACCGATAATGTGGCATCGTGGCATTGTAGTCGGGGGGTTATTTCACCATGGAAAACATACAAAAAGTCGATAGTGCAGCAGCTTCTCATTGTTATAACCGATATATTGTGAAAACCGGCATCATTATAAGTGGTTTCGACTGTATACTATGTGAAAATCTGTAATGTGTTCAGAGTGTGCAAAGGCAGCCATGTGTGGTTGTTGACAGTGAGGCCTGTGTGTTTGTGCAGGTGAAGGCATTTGATGTCACCTGTCCCGAAAAAGGCCCAGTCTTTGAGATCCCCATCAGTGTCATCAAGCCCAAGCCGTAAGTTCAGCCTCAACACAAGCCTTCCCTTCGATTTGCATGTAACTATGGTTCCGGAGACAACAGGGACCTCTTGCTAGTATAGTAAAACCTCATTGATTCAGAGCTTATAAAAGTGGAAAAAATGTTCAAGTTAATCTAATGTTGAATCAACATGCCTTTATTTACATGGTAAATTTGCTACCCTCATTTATATTGTGCATATACCTGGCACGCAAGCTGCAGTTCTTGTAATCTCTTGACCGATAAGCAGTCGCAGCATTGCTAGACGTGCATTCTCATCCAAGTAGGCGTGCTTTTCAATACATCGCGTACAGTCAGGTGCAAAACACTAGACGACGGCATCAGGAAGTGTTTAAATTTCTTCTACTGGATCGCTGCAGTATCGAATACTTTGTTTCAGCATATTTCATTGGTTGCAGAGGTGCACTTACACTGTACCACTTGACTTCAGCGTGCAGGTCTATGGTCTCCAGATTTGAGCTCGTGACTCTACGATGCAATTATTTTGTCGTCACTAAGTTGGTCGACAACTAATCATACATTGCGATATAGCTTGCAGGTTTGATGTCAGTGTGCAAGGCGCAGTAGAATCGCTTTTCATATTTGACGGCTTCCGCAGTATTTGTGACATCGCATGTCTTGCACTGATAAGAATGAGACCATTGCTTGGCACTGCTGCCACAAGAGAATCCGGGGTAATCACGGATGGCAACCACACAGTCCTGAATGCATGCAGTCAGTATGATGTCATGCACAGTGCTGGGTCTCTAAATGCAAGAATAAATAGGCACCTAGCATTTCTGTCATTCCTGCACGGTTCCTGCTGAGGACTACAGTGTTCCAGATTTCACTACTTTGTTTCGGTTATTGCCACTTGGTTACTGCAACTTTTGCTGTATTGCATCTCACATTTTGCCACACGTAATGCACTCCAGTTGTTATCCAATTTCATTGGTGCACAGCCAAGCTCCTCCAAATTTACAAGCATTTAAATAGTACATGCACTTGATTGTACCAGAAGGCGAGTCTGAATTGCCTAATTTTACAAATTTACAAAGGTTAAATTTTTGAGATTTTACTGTACAGGCGCCAACCGTTTATTCGGACCTCATGGGGTCTGCGGAAATGTGCGAATAAACAGATGTTCGAAATAGCAGATTAAGAAAAAAAAAAATGAAATCCTTCATTTCCACGCACTTATTAGGGCTCGGCAGTAGGCTTGAAGAAATCGTGAATGCGCCGTTGCATGCTGTTCCGTATACGCGCGATCAGATAAGCCTGAATCTCGGAGAGGGTTGTACGGTCACTATAGGTGGCTGAAAGCACTGTCTGCTTGTACAAGCTCCGCATGCGACGGCAGCATAGCACATGGTGAGTCATCGTCCGGTGGTGCAGCAGAAACCTGACGAATGATCTCACCGTCGTCGAGTTCTGCGCATGTCAATACAGCAGTGTCAGCACCTATGAAACTGTCAAATGAGACAGTGTCCGGATCACAATGCAATCACTGCGCAGGTCTCGGCAGAATATTTTCTGCGTCAGGAGGGAGCACAGCGGAAGGCGACAAATCTTAGGCCTCCCGGCACCCGCTGGCCGGCATTCCCTAGCGCAGTCTGCGCGGGCACTGTCGGCACCATTAGACACTTGACGCAATGTTTCCGTATGCCACGTTGGATCACCGTAACCTCGACATGACACACAAAGCAAACACCACCATGCTGACACCAGTCACACAAACGAAAAATGTGGCCTACACGCAGCGTCGCGCTAGGCTAGCGTGCGCGAAGAAACAAATCAGCTGCTGGATTGTCTTGACATGGCTTACTAAGCTGAAACTGGAACTGCTGTAGAGCCACTCTATCGAACCAGGCAGAAACGATGATGATGAGCAGGGATTTGCAGTAGCGCCAATTCGTGGGGCAGCAAGGAGGCTCTGTTCAAAACAAAAATGGCGTTCAGCAAGTGGAACCATGCACCGGTCAGAGTCGGTGCATGGTGCTCGCGATCGAGTTTGCTCAAGGAGTGTCTGAAAAATCCGACGAGAGGTTGCAAGGTGTCCGAACTTTCGGTATTTGTTATGCATTATGGTCTATGGAGAGAATTGCAGTGCCGCGAAGCAGACCGAATAATCGAGCATGTCCGAATTTTTGGAGTCCGGAAAATCAGTTGGCGACTGTACTACACTAAAATTTTGTTCTCTCTGTTCCGATCCTGTCACACCATACTGAGCGGTTCTCGCTCAGCAGTCAACAACTACATCAAAGGCCGTATTTCTCATCAATCACTCCGTATCTTACGACAAGCCCCGCATTCGTCTGAAAATCAAATCACCCTCGTCTGGATCCCAGCACACGCCGGCGTTGTCCACCCGCACCTCACCAATTTCAACGAGGTTACACACTCCGTAGCACGAGGACTAGCCAACCGTGCCGAAGACGGTGCAGGTGCACCCGCAGGACGCGACCGCCTTACAAGATACAACGACCTTGTAAAGTCATTTTACCTTCCCCACCCCTCACCGCAAGTTAAACAGGGCACAGGCAACCACCCTTCGCCTGCTACAAACGAATACATACTCCTCCCTCACACGCTATCACACTATATACCCCGACATCTACCCGAGCCAGACGTGCAAGGTCTGTAAAACTGAATCGGCAACACTCCCCCACATGCTATGGGAGTGCAAACATCAATACCAAGAGCTTAATCCCGTGACCCTCTCGTCGAGATGGCACGCCGCCCTGCGCAGCTCCCATCTCGACGACCAACTCTGGGCGACCCAGCAGGCCTACGAAGCGGCGAAGAGGCAAGACCTCGACGTCCCATCGTGGGAGGCCTAGGCCCAGCCGACTGAACTGCTGGTGCTCATTAAAGTTCACTCTCTCTCTCTCTCTCTCTGTTCCTGGCAAGCATGTCAAGTACATAGAACTCAAGCATCCAACCATTAGAAGATGTTTGGGCCAATATGCTAGTCCCCGCCCCAATTTGCTCAATTGGTAGATTTACGGCAGCAGCATGGGAGGGAGAAATCATAATGTTCAGCATCCACGAAATCAATTATGATGACATTTCTTGTAATTCACCTTTCATGAATGAGTGTTACCTATAGGCAATAAACCAAAACAGTTTCCTTTTCTTGCTAAGTTTTGGCTTTCAGCAGGGAGCTCTTGGCTAATGTATTCAGCAAACTCAGAGTAACAGAGAGCAAATGTCATTTGCTGGATCAGAGCAGGAATGGTGGACGAGGAAGAGAAAGGTTGGCGCATGGTTTGCTTTGTTTTGAAGCATGGTCAGGGGGGAAGGAGTAATGCGACGTCCGTGGCTGCAGTGGTATCGCTTAGGTGATATGGAGGAAATGCCATTTACACCATGCCGACTCTAGGAGGCACTTGCATGGGTCAACACATCAGGGTCTTGTGTGCTGTCTCAATGATCATTGAGATCTGTCCTCGTTGTGCTTGTTGAGGCTCATTCAAGTTGAGCAGATTTCACAGTTAGATCAATGCAGCTGCAAGCACCCAAATGGGAAAACAATTGTACTGCAGAAGGATTGAAAAGCGGGCAAGTTGCGCTGCCCAAGAATGGAAACAATTTTCATTGAGATACTCTCAGGGTATCTGAGAGTATCTCAATGTATCTGAGAGTATCTCAAAAGTACCGAAAGATACCCTTACCTTGACACGAATGCGACTCATGCACAATAGTAACAGAATTTATTTAAATGCTGCTCGCATGTGCACCCGGCCAATTTTTACAGTAACGCGCGACCATCGACGCGCATGTTTGTCAGCACCTTATTAACGGCGCTGAGTGGCGAAACAAACGAAATATGCGCATGTGTACACATGTGCTTACTTTCGCTATTTCGCCGCTCTGTGCCATGATGGTAAGGTGCTGACAAACACGCGGGTAGATGGTCGCGCGTTACTACAAAAATTGGCCGGGTGTACAATACACAGAAGGGCACGAAGTGCGCAAGCGCTACTTTGAATCAGAGCAACGCCTTTGATCAGAGTCGTCCGAACTAGAGTCGGATGACGAGTGCTTCTCGCTGCTCAGTCCAGAGGCGCGCGCGATCTCTACCGCTTTCAAACGGATGCATTCGGTAGTCACAGGCAGCGATCTTACATGCAGCTCCCGGACAAACTCCGCAACCTTGTCTTCCGGTTCTGCGGTCTGCTGCGGTCCGCCCACGAAATGACGTTTTCTGTTGGTTTGCTGCTTCTGCCTCCACCAGTACCGAATGCTCTTTTCGGATACTCCAAATCTGTGCTGTGCCGCGAGGTTGCCGTGGGCTTCCGCACACTCAATCGCCTTTTTCTTGAAGGCGACGGTGAAGTGCCGTCGGCTTCCGCTCATTTTGAAACAAAATGTGAAAAAGCAGCCTTTAACTAATATAACTTTATGAAATGTAAATGCAAATTGGTGGTGCCACAATGTCGCCACGCCGTGCTGCTGCTGATGGCGATGGCGAAGGCGGCTCTTTACTTCATCCGCCCATTGTTGCAAGACTTCCGTAGTTTTTCCACCAATGTCCGGTATATAAAACGAGGGTCAACTTTTTGCAATAGTTTTCTGAAAAAAAGTTCGACCTATATTCCGGTTTTTACGGTAAGTTCCCGGTCTTCTGCCACCAGCCACTCGTACTCTCGGCGGAGCAGGTTTCTAAAAGGTGAAGATCCAGGCCTGTCTCATGACCATGTCGCACGTCACTGGCAAGAACTGATCAAGCATTTCGGCGACGTGCTGTACTACGCCGCAAGCTCGGCCTTCTGCTCCGAAAAGCATCCAGACTTCGGCCCACGTAAACCTCCTCGCTTGCTGTCACAGGTGAAAAATTTTGCTTCGCTGCCGTCGCCACTCTCGCACCATCCATTAAGAAACATCAAACTTACAGCCCTCTGCGCAGTTATTTGTTTCTTCAGCGTAAAGTATGGCAGCCCTCTTCAACGCCGCTGTGAACGAGTGCCGAATGTTTAGTGGACTCGGAGCACTCATGACGACTGAGGAAGCACAGAAGTAGCACGTGGCCGGCAGTCAAATGGAATGCATGAAACTAAAGTGCTTCAGGGAAAGAAAAACACGCGAGCCACTAGTGATGTCTGTTCTTCCATCAACTATCGATACTCCCCGCAAGTGCCACTGTTCTGAGGATGCCGCCGAAAATGGAACAGCGGCACTTCCATGAACTCTCGACACCTCCACATGAGTGCTGTGTGCACTGTTAAAACTCTAAAAAATGTTGAAAAACCCTTCCGAAAAGTGAACAAACGCGTGGGATAGCAGAAAGCTACAGGTGGGGCCGTAGAGCAAAAAAAAAATTGGAACTATGTTGTAGCTTCCCTGATATCCCATCAGTCTCGCTTTTTTTTTGCGGTGCCATGTTTGGTTTCGATTGTAAATCAACGTCCCCACTTCAGATTTTCAAACTTAAAAAAAGAGGTCAACTTACAATCATGTAAATACGGTAACTGTCGAGGTACACCGTGGTGCAGAATGACGTCGTGGAGGAGAAAATCGGCGACATCTGGTTGCGCAATTAGTTGGCGATGCATTTGTGATCGCGTAGCGTGTCACGTAATCAGTAGCGAATGCAATTCATTTATTCCCTCGAGTCGTCGGAAAAGGGCCAAGCAGGTCAAGGCCGACGCGAAAGAAAGGCTTAGAGGGAACCTCATTTCGATGGAGTCGTCCGGTCATCGGCAGGGGACGTTTATTTCAGTGCTGACACAATTCACAAGTTTCCACATAATGACGCACAGAACGGTAGAGACCCAGCCAGAAGAGCCAGTGTCATGCGCGGTCGTATGTACATGAAACTTCAAGTTGTCCCACCGTGGGTGCATCGTGAAGTTCGAGAACGATGGATCGCAGTTGACGAAGGACAAGGAGCAACTCAGGGCTGTCAGGGTTGATATTGCGGCGGTAGAGGATGCCGTCATGCAGCACGAACATGCGGCACGTGCCATCGGTGCTGCCAGATTGCACTCCGGCGATGAATGACTGTAAGGATTCGTCGCGTTGTTGTTCAGCGCGCATGTCAGGTCACGTCAGTCAAAGCCATTATGCTGGTCACCGGATCATGTGCAACAGGATTGGGGGGATCCACGGGGTGACGCTAGAGGCAGTCAGCGTCCTTGTGGAGGCGTCCAGTCTTGTAATGGACAATAAATGAAAATTCCTGGAGCCACAAAGCCCAGCGACCGAGCCGTTCTGTCGGGTCCTGGAGGGAAGACAGCTAGCAGAGGGCGGGGTGGTCTGTAACAGCTGAAAACAAGGGGCCATACAAATATGGCCGGAACTTGGCGACGGCCTAAACTAAAGCCATGCACTCCCGCTCTGTGATGAAGTAATTTCTCTTGGTAGGTGGCAGCAAGTGGCTGGCGTAAGCTATCACGCACTCGGTACCATTCTGTTGTTGGGCGAGAATAGCACCGATTCCATGGCCACTGGTGTCAGTGTGGACTTCAGTCGATGCAGAGGGATCAAAATGGGCAAGTATGGGAGGGGGGTCAGAAACCCGATGAGAGTGGTGAACGCGTGAGCCTGCTCCGGGCCCCATGAGAATGGTGTGTTCTTCTTTAGAAGATCTTTCACAGGCCGACGAAGCAGCACACGTCAGAAGCAGAACATGGCACAGAAAAACTATGAACGGCGCAAACTTTTTCCAGATCTGGTTGCACACTGGATGCGTCAACAAGGTGTCCCAACACAGTAACCCGACGGCACCCGAATTGACATTTCGTAGAGTTCAGTAGGAGGCCGGCTTAAAAAGAAGTTGGTTAGAACACGTTGGCGGGCTAGTTGGTTAGAATTCATGGTAGTGTGTATAAGCGCGACTGGACGAGGACAAAGAAAGAAACAGATACATAGACACAGCGCTTCACAGAAGCGCTGTGTCTGTGTATCTGTTTCTTTCTTCATCCTCGTCCAGTCGCGTTTATACACACTACCATAAAAAGAATGGCAGTGAGTCGGGTAAGGTGGCTGCCAAATGAGGGAGAAAAAACAATAACGTCGTCAAGGTAAGAAAGAAAGGTGGTCCATTTGTAGCCTCGCAGAAGAGAGTCCATCATATGTTCAAATGTCGCAGGAGCATTGCTTAGGCCAAAGGGCATGACTTTGAACAGATATAAACCATCAGGCATGATGAAGGCCATCTTCTCGCGGACCATTTCATCAACAGAAATCTGCCAGTAGCTGGATTGAAGATCAATGGACGAGAAGTATTTACCTCAGTGATCTAGTAGTCTAAGGCGTTATCGATGCGTGGTAGTGGGTAGACACCTTTTCACATGATCTTGTTTGAGTGGTGATAATTGACGCAAAAATGCCAGGTACCATCATTCTTTTTCACGAGGACGACAGGCAAGGCCCAAGGGCTGGGTGATGGCTCGATGACCCCTTTGTGGAGCATTTCGTCCACTTCTGATTGGATGATTCTACGTTCAGTGTGGGATACACGATAGGGACGCTGGCGAATAGGATTCATGTTTCCAGTGTTCATACGGTGGTGAGCAACAGATGTTTGGCCTAAAGGCCTGTCGTCAAATCAAAGATGTCACTGTACGATTCGAGCAGGAGACATACGTCTGTGGTCTGTGCAGAGGTGAAGTCAGGTGCAGTCATTTTTGCAAAGTCACCCGTTAAGGAACCAGAGCTGTGAGCTGCAATTGGTGCTAATAAGCCACTCTCGGCATTCAGACTCTTAATGTCAAATTCGGAACCACTAGAAACGCTGGCCAAGATCATGCCGGCTGGAAGCACTAGGGCACAGGCTGAAATTCAGAAGCGGAAGAGCGATGCCGTTGTTAGTAATCATCACCAGCATATGTGGCAGAGCAATGTTCCGGTTGAAAACCACATCAATGATGGGGCAAAGGACATATTCACCATCAGGAATCTGTGGCTGTGCGGTCAAAGAGATGCAAGTGACTGCCTCAGGTGACAGACGCACATCTTGAAACGAACACAAGTGCGGTGGAGCGGTGCTCGGAGCATCGGCGACTTGAGGCAGTTCCAACTGAAGAATGTCGGTTGCGCAGGCGATGAGAGCGGAATGATGAGATAAAAAGCCCAATTCAAGGATAATGTCATGAGGGCAGATGTCGATCACAACAACGAGAACAGAAGTAGGGCGGCCAGCTATACTTAAACACGCAGTACACTTTCCATGAACAACCAGCACGCCATCGTCGGCCACACAAAACATTCGGGCAGATACTGGCATGAGGACCTTCCTTAAATGTCTACGTAGGCTAGCACTCATCGCAGATTCGTGGGATCCAATGTTGACGAGTGCTTGGACAGGTATGCCGTATATTTTAACGCCAATTACGCTTTTCCTTGTGGGCACAGACAGAGGAGTTGCTCCAGTAGTAGGCAATGCAGCATCGCCTCTGAGGGCTGCATTTCTTAGTTTTCCAAAAGGGTGCGGCCAAAAGCCACAGGAGGCAAAAGGCGATGTGGCTGCGGCGAACGAGACTGGTGTCCGTGCGGTGCTGGTGAGCGACTGTGCCATGTGATCCTAGCAGTGTTGTCGGCGCTGTTAGACTCGGCAATGGGTGAAACATTGCGGGCATTTTCATCAAAATGGCGCAGGTTGGTCGGTGTGTGAAGTGTTAAGGGCCACGAGTTGCGGCAGTATTGGGCAACATGACCAATGTGGCGACAGGTGAAACATATTGGCTGGTCGTCTGCAGTTCTCCATACAGTCGGGTTGCGATAATGCAGAGAGAAGCGTCGAGGTGGAGCGAAAATAGCGGAAGGATGTTCGTTGGCTCTGTGGTTGGCTACAGCACAGACAGAATGTAGACCAATGTTTTCAAGTTCCTGGCAAATGATGGCTTGTACAAGGGGAACTGAAAAAGGGGTTGATCAGGGCTATGCGAACAGAAAGCCGCAGGTGCCATCACATCCAGTTCACATCTAACGATTCGCACCGCGTGCTCTGATGGCGACACATGCTGCCGTGCTGGTTGACCTTCACATGTCGATGTCGTGGCAGTATTGGAAAGTCTGGCGAATGGTTGCAGGATGCGTGGGCTATTGGCCTGCTCCAATTAACGGCACTCTTTGATGGCAGCATCAACTGTAGAGCAGCTTTTGCACATGAGCAGATTAAGGGGGGAGGCTACTTTAGAGAAAGAACTTTTTTGTTTTTTAATATATCGAGATGAAACTTTCAGGTTACGTTCGCACCACTTAACTATGAGGAACTGCAACGTTTCATGAAGATGTGTTTATTAGTTCCAGTTATTGAGATCTAACTAGGTGGTTCATGTATATGCCTAAGGAAGAGCCTGGAGAAATGCCAGGACATCGTAGGAAGCTGAAATTCACTGTGATGATCCCTTGATATATATTCCAAGGGGTTACAAAGCCCTTTTCTTTAATTTCCTCTCCAAAAAATTTTAACACATCCTTGAATTCCATGTAGCCAGTAAGGACTACATTCATAAAAAATTAATTGCTTACTATAAATTAACTGTGCCAGCTTTAAAAAAAAACAAGCTTGTTACCCCCTGACAAAGTCATTCAGTAACAGAATAAAAAAAAAAAAAAAAACGGCACACAAATCTGAAGAGCAGTTCTTGAGATATCGCCTTCCCCAGCACCACTACTAGCGAAAAAATCCATTCCGAGAAAACAGGAGTTAAAGTTGAACACACATTTTTTATTAGAAAGCTCCTGCCTAGCTTCTAATCAGCTCTTGCGGCTCCAGGCACACTTAATGTGTAAGAATTTTGACTGGTGGCAGCCGACAGCACAGTTCCGCCGCTGAAAGCGTCTACGCAGTCGGCTTTGCTGCGGAAAATTGGAAGTTCGATGCTCGTACAAGATGCATATTGTGCTTCCACCCCCCGAACATCTGCACTGTCTTGGGCTTCGTTGCCGGCATTGCGTGCAGCAAAGAACTAGCAAAAAAAAAAGCTGAGAAAATAATCTAAAAGATAGCACAAGACAATGAGCAGCTCACAAGCAGGCATCTGTTGAGGTGGACTGAGTGAGGGGCAACAACGGCGCAAGCGCAGCGGGCGCGGCATCAAAGGGAGCAGCCGCCGCCGCCGCCCGCGCAGCAGCCAATGGCAGGCGCGCTTTAGCCCGCAGGATTTGAACACGTGGCTCCAGCCAATCAGCGCTCCACATCGCATCGCGGGAAAATGCCAATAATGCCTCAACTGCACCGACGATGCCATTTTGCAAGGCGGCAAAACAGAGACAAAGAATTCACAGTCAAAACGACACCAAGATGGTGCGGGCAAGCCGCAAAGGCTGGGTATGGCACGCCTGTAAAGTTTGACTTCATTTTGGCATTTGTGCGTGTTTTGTGGGCCACGGTGTCCTCAAAAGTAGCGTGTTTTTTTTCCTTTGTGGTTGAATTAGGCGCTGATAATTACAGAGCAGGTAGTTTATGAGACATACAACCAAAAAATAGTATTTTTCAGAAATCGACTTTTTCGCTATTTTTCGGTTTTCGAGGGCCACGTCCCCCCTTAAAGGCATCGTCAGCAATTCCCATCAGCATGTGCCCAACCTTCTTAGCTTTTGTCATGTCGTGATCGGCTTTACGACAAAGCGCCAGCACGTCCTGGATGTACGAAACATAGGACTCCATGGAGGATTGGGCACGGGAAGCCAGTTCCTGCTTTGTGGCAATTTTACGGCTGGCTGGTTTGCCAAACAATTCTGTCAACTTCTCTGTGCATTGGTCCCAGCTGGTTAGCTCCTTTTCATGGTTTTCATACCACACCTTTGCTGTGCCTCTTAGGTAGAACAACAGGTTAGCTAGCATAAGTATAGGGTCCCAACTGTTGATTCTACTCACGCATTCGTACATAGCCACTCACACTTCAACGTCGGTGCCATCGGTCCCACAGAAGGTTCCAGGATCCTTGGGTTGCACAACCAAAGGGGACAGCGACGTAGCTGGTGACGGTGATGTTGGAGGCGGCAACGACGTTGATCCCACGTCCTCACTATCATTCGTGGTTGAGATGGTCACGCGACGTCCACTGCGGAGCTCAGTTTCCAGCCGTCGTACCCAGCACCTCCAGCAATATGTTACAGGGATGTTGGGAGTTTTGAAAGACTGTATTTACAATATATGTACAAGATGAGTTAGAGTAGTTAAGATGGCTGACCAGCAACAACACGCAGCAGCCAGTGTCTCGCGATTTTCTTTTATCCTTCCGTAACAATATTTTTGACAAGCTTGTCGGTGGTATGTTTCAACATTCATTGAGCACTTGCTTGTGACAACATGTGTGGGATCTCTCACACCCATGCTCTTGGGACAAACGAACGACAACACAGTAGTGCAAACAATCACAAGGGCATTTATTGCACCTTTCATAGATCAATGCCTGCTAGCCGAGTTGCTATCCACAAAACATGCCGATGGGCACGCAACAGATCTAGAAGTCCGACTCACCGCGACCGGATAGCGAGCGAATATGTTCACCCCATGCTGGATCCCAACGCCTGGTCGTTCGCGCATACGGTCACGCGAACGGTGGCGCGTTCTAAGGCGGCCACGCGAGACAGTCTCGCAGAAGCATGGATCGGCGCACGCGCGGCACGGCACGTCTGTGCTGCTTGCTGTCCCAAACCCAAGAGAGAGCGCCTTGTCTTGCGGCGCCCAAGTAACCCCGCCTGTCGGTGGTGTTAGCAGCGCAACACTCGCGCCATCTCTTGTAATGCGCCTCAACCACTCCGACCGCCGCGGGCGCCAGGCCACGCCACAAAGCCGGATTACAGGAGACGGGCTATGCGGGAAAAACATATCGGGGGACGCGCGAGAGTCGCGCATCCCTACACATGTCACAATTCCATTGAGTCATGCTGTTGTTTAGCCGCATGACGTTCAATACACAGGGTGACTGAAGAGGACAACTACCAGTGGCGTGTTGAGAAGCTGACCCTGCATCCTGGTGTGTCTCATCGGGAGTTCCTTGTTGCTCCAGTGGGAGCTACCTGGGCCTGTAAGTTTCCCCACTTCCTTCTTTCTCACACTCTGTTTTTTTTTTGTTTCCTAGTCCCTGCAGTGGAAGAATTTGTTGCATTGGCATGGTGTGTGAGTCAAACATGTGAACATCCAGTGTGTACAAATGTCTCATAGGCCTGCCTCTAGACGTAGGAGTGACCGCAAGTTGCACGACTATTAGAGCTGGGAAAATGTAATGTTAATGGTGATTTGATGCTCCTTTTTATAAAAGATGCAGAACATGTCTTGCTGTCAAAGGGCACTTCCTAATGAACCTGCCAACAAAAGGCTTTTCAATGTGCCTTGTCTCAACCATGTTATTGGCAGTCAAATGCTGCCACTCCTTGTGGCCTTAATAATCGGGTGTTCATTCTGTCTCTGCTCACAGCTGTGCATTGTACCACACGGAACAGTGCCTGCAGTGCTTTGCATGTAATCATGCTTAGCTCTAGCATAAGCATGTTCTGTAGGTTGTGTGGGATAACTTGCCCTGAGGTCATTATTACCTGCACATTGTGTTGTTTTCCATCGCCAGATGGCATCATCACCCTGTCAGGGACGAGATTCCTCTGCATGTGACTTTTGCTGGAAGCAGTGCTGAGTCTTGAGATTTGAAAAAATCTAATCTGCCCGGTAGCCATCATGTCTATTTGCGTTTAAGAAAATAGCAACCAGCCCTTTTAGGCACAGAGTTTCCTACAATATACTAGAGGAAACTCTGGCGCTGCAGTCGTTCCAGCGCCAGTCGCAATGCGGTGCTGCAGTCGCAGGCGCTGTGCCGGCGATGCCATTTTGCAGGGCGGCAAAACAGAGACAAAGAATTCATGGTCAAAACGACACCAAGATGGCGCAGGCAGGCCGCATGGGCCAGGAATGGCGTGCGTGCGAACTTTCACTTCATATTGGGCATTTGCGCGTGTTTTGTGGGCCGCGGTGGCCTCAAAAGTAGCATTTTTTTTACTTTGTAGTAGAATTAGGCGCTGATAATTACAGAAAAGGTAGATTATAAAACATACAACCCAAAAATATTTTTTTTCAAGAATCGACCTTTTTGAGATTTTTCGGGTTTCGAGGGCTGCGTCCCCCGTTAATTGACCTAGGTGAACATACTCCTTCACAGACTCTAAAGGCTGACTGGCAATCCTGAACTCTTGTTCCCTTGCCCGGTCATTCATCATTATCTTTGTCTTCTGCTTGTTAATCTTCAAACCTACTCTTACACTCTCTGTTAAGGTCCTCAATCATTTGTTGTAACTTGTCTGTAGTGTCGCTGAATAGAACATGTCATCGGCAAACTGAAGGTTGCTGAGGTATTGGTCGTCGATCCTTACTCCTAAGCCTTCCCAGTTTAATAGCTTAAATATTTCTTCCAAGCCCGCAGTGAATGGCATTGGAGAGATTGTGTCTCCTTGTCTGACTCCTTTCATTATAGATATCTTCCTACTTTTCTTGTGGGGAATTAAGGTAGTTATGGAATCTCTGTGGATATTTTCCAGGATATTTACGTAAGCGGTCTATGCTCCTTGATTACGTAATGCCTCAATGACTGCTTGTATCTCTACTGAATCAAATGCCTTTTCGTAATCTATGAAAGCCATATAGAGAGGCTGATTGTATTCTGCGGATTTCTTGGTTACCTGATTGATGACATGGATGTGATCCACTGTAAAGTATCCCTTGCTGAAACCTGCCTCTTCCCTTGGTTGACTAAAGTCCAGTGTTGCTCTTACTCTATTGGCGATTATCTTGGTGAATATTTTATTTGATACTGGGAGTCAGCTAATGGGTCTATAATTTTTCAATTCTTTAATGTCTATCTTTTCGTGGATTAGTATAATGTTTGCATTCTTCCAGTTTTCTGGGACCCTTGCAGTCGATAGACACTTCGTATAAAGAGCCCCCAGTTTTCCAAGCATTATGTCTTCTCCATCTTTAATTAAATTGACTGTTATTCCATCTTCTCTTGCTGCTCTTCCTCGTTTCATGTTTTTTAAGGCCCTTCTGACCTCATCACTAGTTATAGGAGGAGTTTCTGTATCCAGTTCATTACTGTTTCAAATGGAGTTATCCTGAGTTCTCTGGGTACTGTACAGGTCAGTATAGAATTATTCCGCTGCTTTTACTATACCTTTGAGGTTGCTGATGATATTGCCCTGCTTATCTTTCAGTGCATACATCTTGGTTTGTCCTATGCCAAGTTTCCTTCTCACTGATTTCAGCCTGCGTCCATTTTTTACGGCTTCTTCAGTCTTTCTCACGTTATAATTTCGAATTTTGCTTACTTTCGCCTTGTTGGTCAGCTTCGACAGCTCCGCGAATTCTATCTTATCTCTTGAGTTGGACACTTTCATGTTGCCTTGGTTCCTTGCCTCCCACTTCACTTGCTGCCTCTGTAGCCAACCTAGTTACGGTTTCATTCATCAGCTCTATGTCATCATCATGTCTCTGTTCTAAGGCTGCATATTTGTTTGCAAATACCAGCCTGAATTTCTCTGCTTTTATCCTTACTGCCTCTAGTTTGACCTGTTTCTTGTTGACCAATTTAGCTCTTTCGCTCTTCAAATTGAGGTGAATCCTAGCCCTCACTAAACTATGATCACTGCGCTTTACCCTATCTATCACTTCTACATCCTGCACAGTGCTGGAATTAGCAGAAAGTATGACGTCAATTTCATTTCTTGTTTCACCATTAGGGCTTTTCCAGGTCCACTTTCTGTTGCTATGCTTCCTGAAAAAGGTGTTCATTATTCGAAGCTTATTCCTTTCTGCGAATTCTACCAGCACCTCCCCTCTAGCATTCCTAGAATCGACGCCATAGTTGCCAATTGCTTATTCGCCAGACTGCTTTTCCTCCACTTTTGCATTGAAGTCGCCCATTGCTACAGTACACTGAGTTTGCACTTTTCTCATCGCTAATTCAGCATCTTCATAAAACTGATCTACTCTATCATCGTCGGGACTGGATGTTGGAGCGTAGACTTGTACTACTTTTAATCTATACCTCTTATTAAGTTTTATTATGACTACTGCTACCCTGTCATTGCTGTAGAATTCGTCAATGTTGCCTGCTATGTCCTTATGGATTAGGAATCTTACCCCGTATTGCTTCTTATCTAGGAGACCTCTATAGCAGAGCACATGGCTGTTGGTCAGCACTGTATAAGCCTCACCAGTTCTTCTAATCTTGCTAAGGCCAATAATATCCCAAACAATGTCTGATAGTTCCTCAAAGAGTCCTGCTAAGCTAGCCTCACTTGACAGAGTTCGGGTGTTAAAGGTTGACAGGGTCAGTTTCCATTGGAGGCCTGTCCGAGTCCAGAGATTCTTAGCATTCTCTGCTGCGTTACATGTCTGATCGCCGGCTTGGTCAGGTGCTCCGCAGCTGCTGGGGACTGAGGTCGATTGAGTAATTGAGTGAGTCATTTAGGAGGGAGTGGCCGAATACTATACCAGGGAGGCCAATTCCCATTCTGGTGAGGGAGAGTCTTTGTTGAAGCTTAGTAGACCTTCCTAATTTGGTTGTACCTGGCTTAGTATAGCCCACTTGCTCTTGGCATCTTTTGCCGGTGTCGGGCACCGCTGGGTGCGCACTTTGTTCACATCGCAGATCGCTTTGAAGATATGGTGGCTGCGCAATAAGCAACAGCTGCTGGAGTAGAAGCCCTCTCTCTCGCCTGCCCCCCCCCCCCCCCCCCCCCATGCCTCGCACGCAAAAGAAGACTGCGTGTTTCTGCCCGTCTTCCTTTCTCGCACGCAAATATTGAGCCCGTTCGTTGGCTGTCCCTCGCAAATCAGTTGTCAGCCCGTGTCGACAGGACAAAAGTACATTTTATACTCTCTGTCTTGAAAAAAATTGCCGCTAATTTTGTTCGCTGTAGCCGATGTTCCATTGTAGCGCAGTCCGTTAAAAGTGAACTTCGTTGCATTAATAAGATAGGTAGAACAAATTTAGGGCTCAAATATGGTCTGTTATATCCGAAAGTCTGTTGTACGCAGGTCTGTTGTAACGAGCATAAACTGTATAATCGAAGTTACACTGTATTTCTTGGTCCCTGCTAGCTCCGTAAAATTGGTTGGGGACTGTATGCAAGTTTACTTTCCATGTTCAAAAAGTGTCGTAGGCTCATTTTTTATGTTAACCTTGGTTTTCATGTGTTGTGAACGGAAGCTCTTGGGTCATATATCTCCTAATTTTCTATTTAATTTGAGCTCTGTATGCATGTACACACTGTTGCAGCATTGCCAGAAGTAAGTTGAGGAAATATATGTGCTTGCCTCAGTTAATGTTGGTGTGTTTAAGTGAGCAAGGGAATGCATGGTGGGTTCTCCATTTTGACAGCCAGGCAGTAGAACACGTTGTGGGGCTAGTTCGTTCATAGCTTTAAAAAACTGTAGTGCCAACAGAAACAGCACACGAATGAATAAACAAACAATAACATGAGAAGGCGCTGCATGCAACTATTTATTGAGGTTTCAGCGAAAGCATGTGCTTTCGCTAAAAAATGGTTAGGTTCAAACTTGCCCTCTTCATTGCAAGGCCTGTGGGAATGAAAATAAGCAAGCATCTAAAGCAAGGCTTCATGATACGACAATCATGTTTAAAAGCAAAGATATTGTGATGCCACCAGATTAAGAAAACAGGGGACACATGTGTTAGCGCCATGTCTGTGAATATTTACAGAAATGAAAGCATGTTCTTATGTAGGTCTTAGATATTGTATTATCTTGGTGATTCTCTTTGTACACATCTTCTGTGTTCTCGTGCAAGCGTATTTGCATGTTTTCCCCCTCTCCCCATGGCTATATATTCAGCTGCTTTTGACCTAAATAAATAGTTGCAAGTAGTGCCTTGCCCTGTTATTGTTTGTTTCTTCATTGGTGTGCTGTTTCTGTTGGCGCCACATCTTTTGAAAATTGACATCCAGGGCTTGTTGTTCCTGGACATTTATGTCATTTGACGTTCGCATACCATTTGTGGAGCAGGAAATGCAGACAGCAGCAGCTGAGATCACATGTTTGATGCAGGTGTCCAGCTCAAGTCTCGTGACTCCCAGAATGTGGCCCACGTGGTTGTGCATGCAATGCAGCTGCAGCCAATGCACTCCTGCGAGACCGCCGAGTTCCAGAAGACTTGCATGCTGCCTCCCCTGGCAGAAGCGTCACATGCGTTCGCTGTTGTGGTGAGTACTGAGCAGCCACCGAGGTCAGTGCTGATGGAGAGCACGATTTGAACAAGAGGTTTGCAGGGCTGTTTTGCCTTCAATGTGTGATTAGGGCTGCTAGGCTTCACGGGTGACAAAGTGTGACATGACAAAGGTGCAAGGTGGTTTGGCCTGCGGTGAGTGCAGTGTATTGTCTATGTCACAACAGGAGGAACAGACGCTGATTTCCTAAAGTAATTTTCTGCAATGATTGAGATTCTTGACATCAGGCTGGCAATAATAGGGAAGAAACTTTCCACAGGGGAATTGTCATATGGTGCGTAGCATCCTTTGTAATCATTACTTATGAACTCTATGCTGTACCCTTGAAACCAAGACTGCTGTACTTAAAGCAATAAGCAACTCTAAAGAATACACTGCAGTCCTCTTATAACGATATCAAAAAAACTAAAAATTTGATTGTTACAATTGATCATCGCTATACCTCAACTTGTAAAAAAAAAAAAAAAAAAAAGTTGCCAAACGTACTTTTGTAGCTTTGAAACCAGATTTGCAACTTGTGCTAAAAATAGTTGTATAAAGCAGACTACGAAAAATAAAATGCTTATTTATACCTCTAAACAACGTGTCAAGTGTTAGCATGCTGAAATAGTCAGAAATCTGCACTTGCTTTCGGGGGAGCTTCAAGCTCACAACTACAGTGTGCATCACATCCAGCTGCTGTGCGAACACTAGCGGCAATAATTTAGTTCGCACAACATCAATGAGTGACTCGATCGAGGACAGTGCACTTCGCATGAACATTGGGGTTAGTGTCAAAGATGGGACATTGTCAATCTCGTCGCCCCTGTTGCACAGCGCTGCCATCTGTCACGACAACAATCGCGCCGTCAGTGATCTCTTTCCATTAAAGCCCCTCAATTTCCCAAAGTAGCGCCATTCACTTCCCTCCTCCTCCGCTCGGCGCGGCCTCGTCGGTGGCGCCGCCGGTGGTGGGCCTGCCGTAGCAGACGACGGCTAACACGCTACGGGAGGAAATCCGCAGAAAAGTTCGTTCGAGCCCTGCGGAGCAGTTTTTTCAATCGAGATCTTTCTTCGCCCGTCGGTAACTGGCCTTTAGAATTTCGTCTTGGAATTGCGGAAGAAATAGAGAAAATTACCATTATTCAAGGAGTATTTAAGGCGTAAAGCGCGCGACGTTGAGAGTTCGTGTTGCTGAAACACGACGCAAGCACGCGGTGTACTCAAACACGCGCGTAATTACCAAAGTTTCAGGTGTTGACAGCGTGAAGGTAATGTGTACGTGGTTTCGTAGGTTCATTCACGTACCTGCAGGACACTTTTGTTCGGTCGGCGCGTGAGAGATTCCGGCTGTGTGCGGTCAGCAATGCCTGGCAACAGGGCCGTTTTTTTCATTGCGGGTTGCTTTGGTAATCGTGACGATATATTATTTTTTTTTTACAAGTACTGCTCCAGGAGGGCACATGTAATGGCTAACGGAGGCCTCTGAAGAGCACGTAACATTACACTAATGCAGGCGTCGCAGGGAGTGTTCACATACAAAATTGGCTGTCCGCGATCTTATACCCCCTTGGCATGCACAGGCTTCGGCAAGCCCCATCCAGCCCTGGTTCTAGCTTTGGTGTTCCCGTTGCCGCTTTGGTGCCCTGGAGGCGCCGTCAATAATACGAAATAATGACAAGTTGTTACAACTAGTAAATAAAATTTATTGAAGAAATACAATCGCGCCGAGGCGCCAACTTCTAAAGCAGCGCTAGCGCGCGAGTATTATGAAACGCCAACGAGGAATTTACCGGCCCACGTACGACTCTACGATCAAAGTGCACGTTAAACATCCCCAGGCGAGCTAGATAAAGTTATCCTGAGCCATCCACTACGACCTCTTAGCTTTAGTCGCTTCGGAACGTTAAAAACGTTAATCACCACAAACCAAATTAATGCATGCGGGCGTACATTCGAAGCTAAGACTGCGTCGTAAGTCATAGTGAGCCTTGCAAAAGCGTCGATAATGTGCTAACTTCTGGTGGAGCTCAAAACACACCCTGAATAAAGTCGCTTTTATGTCACAGGCCAGCTGCAGATGCGTGCATCTCACCGCAAGACAAAACTACCTGAAACAAAGAGAGCACATTCGAAAAAAGAAGTCAAACAACGCGCTAAAAACCACACAGAGCATGAACACACACTTTTTCGAAGCGGAAGGCGTGAACTAGGCTCAAAATAAGAGGTTGTGAGTAGCCGTGGCCCTTACTTCACTAAGCCGTGCGTTCTTTGTCACTTCCTCGAAGTCAGCCCGCCCGATCCTGCGTATCCACACTTCTTTTTGTGTAGCGCCCGCCGGACGGCAAAGCAAAAAACTTTTTGCCCTCGCTGTGTCTGTTGCGGCAACCGAAGGCGCAGCAGCATGGCATCGCAATTATGTTCTCGGCCCTGCACATTCTATTACGCTAACGCACTCTGTCAGTCTGCCTGCCGTAGTTTCGTCGCGCAGGCCCAATAATGGAGGTCGGCGCGCGCTGGAAAGAAAAAATATACAAAAGCGCGGCGCCTGCTCCGCGCTGGAAAGAAAAAAATACACAAAAGCGCGGCGCCTGCTTCCACGTGACACAGATTGGCCAATGGGGGAGCGGAGGAGGCTGGGGAGACAGGAGGCGTGGAGGAGGACCCGCCAGGGTGAGCGGGGTGTCGGAAAGATCTAAGAATGGCGCTACTTTTGAAAAATTGAGGGGCTTTACTTTCCATAGCCAGGCAGCGCTATCTGCATTCAGAAACTCCTCCATCGAAGCACCACCTGTTTCATTGTCAGTAGCACATCGAATAATGAAACTTAATTCAATGCGTACCGTGCTGAAATGATATTGTGGAAAGTACAAAGGCACACAGACGTGCACACAGCATACCTGCCAACCCTCCCGATTCACCCGGGAGACTCCCGACTTTTACTGAACTTTCCGATTTTATGATCACTGTCTTATATCACCTGAAAAGTGGTCTCTGCTCGCACAATAATGGTTTTTGCGAAACCGGCACCGAGAAATCTACAGCCACATCGTAATCGTCAGTATCACCAACAACGGCTGCACTAGCACCATCGGTATCATCGACTAAGCAGCTGACTACGGTGCTTACTAAGCTGACCAAAGCCAGAACCAATGTAGCTCTTGCATTTTATGCATGCCTTCCTCCGTGGTGCATTGTTGCTGCTGCTTGTGTGTATGATTAGTGTTGGCTAGGCCGTGTGTGCACGGTGCACCGTGTAAAGTTAGAATCCTCGTGTGCTTGATGTCATGGCGCTATCAAAGCCAAAGAAAAGGCATTTGCAGAAGTTTTTGTGATATTGTACTTCTGAATTTCCATGCTTTTTGACATCACGAAAAGGAGAACATTTTGCATTTTGTACAATGTGTGGATGCGACGTCAGCGTGTCTCACGGTGGCAAAGGCGACTTGAAACTGCACGTTTCCACGGCGAAGCATCAAAGCTATGTTCGAACTGCCGAGCAGCAAGACAACATAGTGAACTTTCCTTAGAACAACTGCGACAACAATGTCATACGTGTGGAGTGCTTGTTTACAGGATTCCTCGTTGAACACAACCTACCCCTTAGTGTCAGCGACAATGTTGGGCCTCTTCTACGGAAAATGTTTAACGGACAAAGAATTTGTTCTATATCAGAGAAGTCATAAACTGCACAAAGCAAAAAAGTATTGAGCAGCAGCTCATACCATGCCACACCTGTGAAAGCCACCTGTAAGTGGTTCCAGGAGAGAGGGACAGAAATGTGTTACAAAACAAAAGCTCAGAGGGTCGGACTTCCAAGTGAAGTGTGCAGATCTGCAAGCCTACCATGTTCAGGTGACCGAGGCGTAGCTGCAGGATGCTGATTGGTGAAAGGATGTAACACGTTTTCACCCCTTTGGACTCTGTAGTTCCCACCAAACTTAAGTGCTCAAATCTTCCCGCATGTCAGAGCCTGTTTTGTCAGAAAATGTAACTGGTTACATGTAACCATAACTGCGAGTTGGCCTAGTTGGAACAGATTCATTATTTAAAAGCTTTTTGTGCGCAAATAAACAGGGATAAAGAAAAGGAGTAACACAAGGATGAGCGCTTTCTAACAACAGAAAGCGTTCGTCCATGTGTTGCTCGTCTTCTTTGTCCCTGTTTGTTTGCGCACAAAAAGTTTTTAAATAATGTACTGTAATCATTTGCTGAAAAAGGTAGTTGAATTACAGTCAGTGTTACTGAGAATACAAAGTAATACAAAATTACCAGAAAACATAATTGATTAAATGTAATTCGTTATGTACAAGTCTGATCACAAGGTCTTGAATAGAAACGGCAGCTGCGCTTGCAGTTTTGAAATGACACGTGATCAGAACCGGGCGCTTTTTGAAAGAGCTACAAGAGGGCACATTTCATTCTTTAGATGGATGCTTCTAATGGAAGTTTGGAGCTAGGTGTGGCTATGCAAGGGAAACAAAAAACATGACACTGAAAATGTGTTTTTCACATAAAAGTGCTACTGAACTGTAACTGCTTACGCCAGCTTCAATGCGATTAATTTTTGAGCACTTTTAAGGGCGAGGACCATATACAATGAACTATATATTGTGGGCACTTATTGAGCAAATGCAGTTTTCGGAGGAAAAACTGCATTTACCAACATTGCTACAATTCCTCCAGCGCGCCCTTGTAATATGATGTCTGTGTTCGTTGAGGGTGTGCAAGTTGAAGCTTTGGTGGACACTGGTGCCACTTTATCTGTTATACATGCTGATTTGTGTAAGCGTCCCAGAAAAGTTACAATGCCTTATGATGGACCACTGCTGGTTGCAGCTCAAGGGGACTCCATCCAAGCTTCTGTGTTCTGTACTGTGCGTGTAATGATAGAAGGCATTATCCACCACATACAGTTTGCTGTGCTGTCGCCATGCTCCCACTAGCTCATTTTAGGATGGGATTTCCTTGCCTCTGTTTCTGCTGCTATATATTGTGGGCAACGTGTCGTACATATGACCGACACCGATTGTTTGCTTGGCGATGAACAGTACCAGCCACTTTGTCTGCTCGCTGCAGAAGATACCAAGCTCCCTCCAGGCTCTCAGCAAATTCTGACCATCACGTTTGACGTCATCGACCATGGAGATGCGTTTGTGCTACTTTATGTGCGTTGTTTGACAAAAGAGATAGCCATTGTATCAGGCCTAGTTAGATTTAACAGTGGTTCTGCGCTTCTTGCTGCAAGAAACACAGCACCCGATCTCCTTCCTAAAGGCGCCACTTGGGCTTGCAGTGTTGATTCCGAGCCTCTCTGTGTCGTTTCCCTCGAGGCGGCTACCCCTGAAATCACTTATGCTAGACATTCTCCCTCTGCCTTCACTCTTGCAGCCGTAATCAGCCCCGACTTGACCCCTTCGCAGACGCAACAGTTACTTAGTTTGTTGAAGAGGCATGCAACTTCATTCCACGCCCATTCTTCGACATTGGGCCAGACGTCTGTCACAACGCATCACATTCAGACAGAGGGCAGATCCATCGTACGTCACCAGCCGTATCGGGTGTCTCTAGCCAAGCGCAAGATTATTGAGGAAAATGTCGCCGACATGCTGCAATGTGAGATAATCCGCCCCTCTGCTAGCTCTTGGTCGTCTCCCATCGTATTGGTCAAAAAGAAAGATGGCTCCATGCGCTTTTGTGTTGATTACCGAATGCTCAACAAGATTACGTGCAAGGATGTATACCCTATGCCCTCACATTGACGATGCCCTCGATTCTCTGCAAGGTGCCAAGTACTTCTCCAGCCTTGATCTGCATTCAGGTTACTGGCGAATTCCAATGCACAAAGATTACAAAGAAAAGACAGCGTTTGCAACGCCAGATGGCCTTTACGAGTTCGTCATGCCCTTCGGCCTCTGCAATGCTCCCGAAACTTTTTGAGCACATGATTGACAATGTTCTGCGCGGCCTGAAGTAGAAAACATGCTTGTGCTATCTGGACGATATCATTATTTTCTCATCGAAATTTGCCCAGCACCTGCAACATCTGGACGAGGTTGTCACATGCCTCGCTAACACTGGTCTTCAGCTCAACACCAAACAGTGCCGTTTTGCAAGCAAGACGATCAAGGTGTTAGGTCACATTGTGAGCAAGGATAGTATTCGACCTGATCTCTACAAAATTTCGGCGGTGCTTTGCTTTCCTCGACCAGAAAAGACAAAAGAACTACGTAGTTTCCTTGGCATCGCTTCCTATTTTCGCCGATTTATATGCGACTTCGCCTCTATAGCTGCTCCTTTACACAACCTACTTCGTTCTGGTGCTCCCTTCGTGTGGTCACCGGAATGTGAATCTGCCTTTGACCAGCTGGAGGGCGCCCTCACATCTTAACCTGTCCTGTGTCATTTTGATGAGACTGCACCCACAATCTTGCACACGGATGCTAGCAACCATGGAATTGGTGCTGTTCTCCTCCAGCGAGACACCTCTTTGCGTGAGTGAGTCGTTGCTTATGCAAGCCGCGTTCTGACACCTGCCGGGAAGAACTATACCATCACCGAGCAGAAATGCCTAGCTGTCGTTTGGTCTGTCCAGAAGTTTCGCCCTATCTCCACGGCCGGCATTTTACCATCGTTACAGAACATCACGCCTTATGTTGGCTTTCAACACTCAAGAACTTGTCAGGACATCTTGGTCGCTGGATTCTTCATCTGCAAGAATATGACTTTGAGATCACCTACAAGTCTGGTAAAAAGCACAAAGACGCAGATGCTCTTTCTCGCTGCCTGCTTCCTACAGCCGCACTCATCAATGACTCCGCAACCACCTCCGGGGACGCAATCCCTGACGTCTCTTCAACGGTGATTTTGTCCTTTGCCACTCTTGACCATCTCACTTCGGTCAACCATGAATCATTTTCGTCTCAACAACTTGCCGATTCATACTTTCGACGTACTGTAGAACCTCGTTAATTCGAAGTTCGTGGGATCTCGAAAAATCATCAAATTAACCGGGTTTTCGAATTATCACAAACGGATGAAAAACGAGAAATAAACGTACGAAATGTGGCTGTGTCGACACTGCACCTTTATTTCGCCTGAAAAACGGTCACTTGAAGTACCGTATTTACACTATTGTAAGGCGACTCGAATGTTAGTTGACCTCCCCCCCCCCCCCATATCACGTGACAGAAAAAAAAAAAAGAGATCATACTTGAGGGCGCATTCGATGACGAAAATTTATTAGTAGCTGACATGGTCACTGGACTACTCATCTTCACTAGTGCTGCCATCCTCATCGTTGCTGTGGTCCCACAGCGCGTCGTCGTCCCGCGAAATTTCACATTTGGTAAACGACCGCACCACAACATCTTGGGGAACAGCAGCCCACGCCGAATGCACCCAACCACACGCAACTGTCAGGGTGGCTCTTTTGACAGGTCCGGTTGGCGTAATTTCACGGTCTTCTGCTGCCAGCCACTCGTACTCACAGCGGAGCAGGTTTAAAGGCGAAGATCCGGGCTTGTTTCATGACCATGTCACACTTGACTGGCAGGGACTGATCGCGCATTTCAGTGACATACGCCGCAAGCTTAGCCTACAGCACCGGAAAGCGTCCAGACTTCGGCACGTAGGAAATTCCTCACTTGCCGTCACAGGTGAAAATTTCGCTTTGCTGCAGTCGCTACTCTCGCACCACCTGTTCAGAAGTATCGAACTTGCGGCCCGCTGCGCAGTGATTTGTTTCTTTGGCGTAAAGCATGGCAGCCCTCTTGAACGCTGCTGTGAACGAGTGCCGAATGATTAGTGGGCCTGGAGCACTCATGACGACTGAGGAAGCATAGAAGTAGCACTTAGCCGCCAGTCAAGTGGAACACGTCAAACCGATGCCTTTCGTCCAACTATAAAGAAAGCTAAGCGCAGCAGGCAAAGAGAAACCCACAAGCAGTGCTCTTCCATGAACTACCGATACTCCCCGCGAGCACCGCCATTCTGAGGGTGCCGCCGCGAATGGAACAGCGGCGCTTCCATCAACTATCGACACCCCCTCATGAGTGTTGTGTGCACTGTAAAACTCTCAAAAATGTTGAGAAAACCCTTCCGGAAAGCAAACAAACACGCGGGACAGTGAAAAGCTACGGGTAGGGCCATAGAGCAAACATAAAATTCTAACTACGTTGTAGCTCCCGTTGGTCTCGCTTTTTGGGCAGTGCCATGTTTTGGTTTCGATTGTAAGTTGACCCCCCAACTTCATATTTCCAAAAAAGTGGTCGACTTACAATCGTGTAAATACGGTAGTCATCGATGCGTGACTGCTTGGCGCGGTAGTTAGTCGCACCGTTGGCTGCGCCCTCCAGTCTGCTTACAGTGCGCAGCAATTCACCGTTACCGCCGCGGATCACGGAGGCACGGAAAAATCACGAAGGCCATGGTTCAAACTGACGTATTATTCGGATATGGGCAGCTGGCTGTTCAAATTATCTGGCAAAATTTGCATGCAAACTGTTGGGACTGCCGAAAACCTTCGAATTACGTGGGATTTCAATTAAACCAAGTTCGAATTAACGAGGTTTTACTGTACTATAGACCGTCTTCGTGTAGCTTCGCGCCTGCATAACGCCAGGCTCCGTCGACAGCTGACACAATTCAAGCTACAAAACTCCATGATGTACCACCATATCCATCATCCTGATGGACAATGCTGGGTGCCCGTACTGCCTCGCTGCCTCGCTGCCTTCGTGCCCGTGTCCTTCAGGCCTTCCATGACGATTTGACTGCTGGCCACCTTGGCATCCAGAAAACTTACGACCGCATAAGAAGCCGCTTCTACTGGCCTGGCCTGTCTACCAGTGTGGCGAGATATGTCTCTTCCTGCATCATTTTTTAGCATCGAAAGCGGCCAACATCAGCTCCTGCCGGGCAGCTACTACTGGTCTTCTGTCTTGCGGAACCGTTCGAGGTTGTTGGCATTAATCTCTATGGGCCACTTCCCATGACTCCAGCCGGTAGTCGATGGATAGTTACAGCCGTCGACCACCTCACGCGCTATGCCGAAACAGCTTGTGTCAGTTCTGCATCTGCTTCCAAAGTTGCTATCTTCATTTTTCAAGCCGTAATCCTGCGTAACGGTGCCCCTTGTGTCCTTCTGAGCGACCGCGGAAAGGCATTTCTTTCAGAACTAGTAGGCGAAGTGCTCAGAGCCTCTGGCAAAACTCACAGGACTACTTCAGGTTACCATCCTCAGACCAACGGCCTGACTGAGCGGTTTCATCATATGCCCCCTGACATGATAGCCGCCTATATTCAACCAGATCACAGAAACTGGGACGCTATTTTGCCATTCGTCACCTTTGCATATAACACCGCCGTTCAACGCACAACTGGTTACTTTCCCTTCTACTTTGTTTATGGCCGTTCGCCCAGTTCCTTTCTCAACGTTTCCTTCTTTTCTGCCCCTGTCAGTCCATCTCCATCTTCCTGCGAAGGATATGTTTCCCGCCTTCACCCTTGTCACCAGCGCGCCCGCTTCAACACTGAAGCCAGACAACAGGATCGCAAGGATCATTATGATGCATCTCATCACGTAGTTTTCTCCCAGCCCGGCGATGAAGTGCTGCTATGGACACCAGTTCGCACTCCTGGGTTGTGCGAGAAGTTTCAGTCCCGCTTTATTGGCCCATACACGGTCCTGGAAATGACTTCTCCCATTAATTACCATGTGACCCCTGTTGTTCCCTAAACTGACCGCCATCGCCGCTCTACCGAAGTGGACCACGTTTCTCCTATGAAGCCCTTCACATGCTGTTCCCCATACCTCTAGGCTGTAGCCAGGATGGCTGCTTTCGCGCGGGGGAAATTAGTGTGTGCACTTATTGAGCACTTCTTCATCATCTGTACATTATCATCATCATCATTTGTGTGCTCCTCTTCTTAATTGTGCGGGTAGTCGCATCATCATAGTGGACTGGGTTGAGGGTCCTTCACCGCGTCTCTCAGGCTCAATAAAGGTCGGCCCTTAACTGTGACGTCACAATATATAATGGAGGACCATATATAATGAACTGATATAACGGCTACATTTTGTGGAACTATCGAGTTTGTTATAAATGGGGGGGGGGGGGGGTTCAACTGTATATGGAATCACCGTTTAAAAGGGTTACCTAATTCGAAGGCACCCTTCGTTAATTTACATTACTGCGGCCAAATTTTCGTGTCCTGCTGAGGATGGATGGATGAAATTTTTTGTTTGCCAGGGTGGCTTGACTCTGGAATTGTGCCTTGCCAAGTGGTGGACCAACCTCGGTGATGTGGAGGTGGACTGCACGCTCACTTTCTATGGATTACAGCCCAATCCCAGCCGGGTGGCCATGGTGCGTTCCACAGTTTCTTTTATCTCTGTGCTTGCTGTGTCTCCTTGGATTGACAGTGTACCTTACAGCACAAGAGTCATACTCTAGCTTGTGGGGAGATTGCCTACTTGTTGGGAACCTAGTAGGCAGGCGCAAGAGATAGAACAACGGTTGAAGAGACAGCATGGGTGCCGAAACCAAACAGTAAGAAGAAGCACGTGTAGCTGGTCGTTTCGCATTGCCTGGCAAGAGATGTTTTGTTTCTGTGTATGTACTTAGATCCCTTCTCAATGTGAGCCGGCACCTGTGTTCTGTGTTCCATGTCTGTGTAGCGTGTTCCACTTTTCTCTATGTCTTGCGTGCCACTGCTAGGTTCCCAAAATTGTGCCAACTCGTTTAGCTCTTGATGTTCGTGTTGTCTTTGTAGGACCTGTGTATTTGGTTGCTTTTGCAGTTTTTGTCTTGGTCATTTATCACTGCTTCTGTGGCTCTGCCTGCACTTCCAAGCTCATCACTTGATGGCAAATGTGCCGACTGTAAAGACGTGCTGGGCCAAATGCCTTTGAGTTAAAAGGTGTTTGATGCTGGTTGACACCATCAGACTGATAGTGTGAATTACTCAATTTTTCTAATTAAGAAAGGTCAAATAAACAAGCATTACTGTATTTGCATGATTCTGCCACACCTGTGATCGTAACGCGCAGTTATACTGCCGCCTAGATATCCCCCAATATAACTTGAAGCTGATTCTACCACGCACATCAAGTAACGCAACCGGAGTCGGCGCACACCATGTCGAAACAATTTTACGAAATCTGCAAAGGCAAACAGACACATTCACAGCTGAATTTTAGTGGCTAGTTGCTATTATAGTCCAATGCCACCTTCATCTTCAGTTCATCTTCGGTTCCATCTAATATGTTAGAAATGTTACAATTGTTGAAGTCCCGCACAACCATCGTATGCGGGAGGGCATTCCACGCACCATCGGCCCACCTTGCAATGTCTCAGAGCCTCACTTTCTTCAGATGACCCGCTGGTGCAAACTGGAAAATGTTGACTGCAAACCAAGGCAAATAAAAACAACGTCCATTTGATGGAAGTGTGGCTAGCTACCTTGCATTGAGTTTTCTTTTTTTAGTAAGAATTGGTTTTGTTTTTTTATTTTGAGAAGAATTAGTCATGACTGTAACTCGCATGCAAATTTGAATGCACTTGTTTTAAAAAAAACTGTGCATTAGAATCGTACAAATATGGTAACTGTAATTGCTTACTTATATTATTTATTTATTTTATTTTATTTATTTCGTACTGTAGGTCTAGTTCAAGTCTAAGCAGGGTGGTAAGACACAACAGTAATACAACGTATCAGTCTATTGAAACAGGCAACAAGTTATTCCAGTCTGTTATAGTTTGAAAAAAAGGAAGAATATTTGAATACATCCGTCTGTGCAAAATAAGGTGTTAGTGAATTCGGATGATGGTGTCGAGTAAGCCTAGACATTAAGGGGGGACGCGGGTCTTGAAATCGCGAAAAATGGTCAAAAATGGCAATTTTCAAAAATTGCGTTTTTGAAGTCTTTAATGTCCCAACTATGCCTCTACAATATATTATGGCTCAATTCCTACTCGAAGTATAAGAAAAACGGCAATTTAGAAACGTCGGTGAGCCGAAATTGAACGCCAAGCGCGAAGGTTTGCCTCATTTTCAAGCTGCCGTAGCTCCGCGCGACGCGAACCGATCGACGCCATCTTGGTCTCGTTTGAAAGCTGGTTTCCCGCTCTCCATTCTGGCGCCCCTCGGCACGCTGTAGACCCTCGTGCAGCGGAGCGATCGGCACCCGTTCTCAAGCGGGAAATCGTCGCGAGACAGCCGCTGATTGGGTGAAACGGGCGCC
Source organism: Dermacentor variabilis (assembly GCF_050947875.1). Classification (NCBI taxonomy): domain Eukaryota; kingdom Metazoa; phylum Arthropoda; class Arachnida; order Ixodida; family Ixodidae; genus Dermacentor; species Dermacentor variabilis. Next base: position 244,541,491 of record NC_134569.1, read on the forward strand.
TCCTCGAGGGCAGCCCTCTGATTGGCCCTGACGCATGCTTCGCCTGCCGCGGCCCCGCGGCCGCGTTGTTCGACTCCTCCGCGTCGTCTGCTTTCGCCTGCATGCACGTCATTTTTCGCGCTCCTCTTTGTTTCCTAGTATTTTTCGTTCTGCCTTTTTCTTTATCGTTCTTGTAGATATTTTGGCTATTGAGTCGCTTCTCTTAACCACGAATTTCTTGCTTTTGCGTGGCTGGTGTCTATGTTCCGCGTGTCACGATGGCGCGAGACGCGCGCTTGAAAGCAAGCACGCGAAGCAGTCAGCAAAAAGAGACGCGCATGGAATAAGAAGAGCGTTACATCGTCGAGAACTACAGCTTCGGTGATGCCGCAAGCTGCTGTGCCCTTGGTGGATGCGGCTGGACTGAGCTCGCCAACAACAGCTTCGCCGGAGGACGCGGCTGAACAAACCCCATCGACGCTAGCTAGCTTCACCGGTGGACGCGGCTGGACATTGCCGATCGGTATCAACTTCGGTGTTACCGCAAGTCTCTGCAGTGCCGGTGGATGCGCCTGGACTAAGCCCGTCCAAAATGCCAACTTTTGAGACGCTGCAAGTCGCTTCGGATTCCGTGTCGTCGGAAGCGGCCGAGCCGGCTGACCGAAGCCTAACGTCGACTTCGGCGTTTCCGCACGCCGCTTCGGTGCCGACGGACGCGGCTGAAGCGAGCTCGCGTGCTCTACGCTTCGACATAGTGTTTTTCACGGAGGCGGAGTGCGCGGGGCGCGAAAAAATACGCAGACAACATGAAAACTTCATTGGCGAAGAATTCCGCGACTTCCCGCAAGTTCGAGCTAATGAACGTCGACACAGGAAGTGAAGACGACGATCGCGGCACAGAGTACATCACCGTTGATCTCTCTGTGCTAAAGAAGCTGTTTGCGTCCTCAAGCTGCAGCAAGTGTGGGATGGCCACTCTCCAACTCGCAAAGTGCAGTGAGAGAGAGCAGTGAGAGAACAGAGCTGTTGCAGCACAGCTTGATTACAGTCCTGGGAGCTACCTCATTCGTAGGAGCCTTGAAAAAGATAAACAGAGGCTCTGCAGGTCTGATAAAAGTCACAACAATGCTGAAAAGGTGAAGAAGAGGATGGCCAAGAAGCACAAGCCTGACAGAACCCAGGACTACTGCCCAGGACTTTTGTGAATGTGTGGCAGATTCAAAGAAAATAGCAAGTGACTTTCTGAGCTTTTTTTTTTTTTGTCAAGTGCCAATGCAATACAGAGGTTTTCACAATCTTTACATGAACAGATTTCTGCGAGTTTGGTGTTATTGTGTTCAGTAATGACTGGGCTGCATGCTAAAGCATGAAATTTTTCCATGTGTTAGGTAAACAAAAGTGGTAGAGTAAGCAAAACTTTGAATGCAATTTTCTCAGCTTTCCTTTTTCGATCAAATGCCTTTGCCTTACAGAACTTTTCATAATGTTTGCATCAACTGATTTTATTGAATTAGGTATCATTTTTTTCAGTAAGACCTCAGCTACATCCTAAAGCTTTCCATTTTTCATTAAACCCAATAGACTAGCAATTAAGTCAGATGTAAGCTAATTACTCCCACATTGTTTTTTTCTGCCTACTTTGTTATTCATTCATGACCTATATGATGACTTTTTGAAAATTTCTTTAGCTTTAGGATGTGCAGTGGGCCCTTGGAAATGACAGCTATTCTTTAAAACTAGTTTTTTTAATTAAGAAATTATCATAATGGCCCGTAAGAAAAGACCTATGTGGGATAAATTATTTTGCAATATCTTCATTTCTAGATGAGATATATAAAATCTGAATATATATTTGGGATCAGCATTCAAAGATATATCTACATGCCAATTTTCAGAAAGATATGTTAAGAAATAAAAAAAAAGTTTTCAAGACCCTCATCCCCCCTTAAACTAGACAGATCGGATGCAGGATTAATTGATAAATCTCCATTAAAAAGCACGGAAAGAAATCGAGTTCTTAAGTTTTCCCTTCTCTGCTCGAGGATTTCGATGCCATTATCATGCATTATTTGTGAGGGGAAGTCATATCGAGAGAATTTTGAATATATGAATCGCACAGCTTTCTTCTGTGCCCTTTTGAGACATTTAATATTTTGTTTAATGAATGGGTCCCAAACAACACATGCATATTAAAGTTTCAGTCTAATTAATGAATAATAAGCTAGCAGTCTTACGTTAGGTGGTGAATTTTTAAGTTTGTCTGAAAAAATATAATTTATGCAAGGCCGAAGAACAGATATTATCAATGTGTAAATTCCATGATAAATTGTTAGTAATTGTGACACCCAAATACTTATATTTTGTTTTTGTTTTTTTACTGTTCCCAAAATAACTGCGCTATTTTAGCATGTTAAAAAGACTTGTTATTAAATGCATCTGCATATTATTATTGATACTTATTCAGTATTCGAAGATTAGTGATGTCCAGCTTTCTACGTTACTATAAGTAACTATATTCAGTTTTTATTTAAAAAAGCTGAAGATTTTCATGCCTGTAAAAAAAAAGAGAAGCAGTGCCTATGTGACCTTTGTAAGGCATTTTAGAGAAACCAAGGCATAAGTTTGCTTGTGAACCACCAGCATAAATCTGCACCATGGTATTATAGCCCCACCTGTCACGTGTTTGTATTTCCACTGATGTTTGTGTTGGCATGAAATAGGCATCAAGGCCACTGATGTTGACAGACATACGTGTGCCATGCTGTGTGTGCATACAATTCTTTTTGATCGCACAAAGAGCACGTCATGTCCGAGCGACCAGCTTACATTAAAGCTTAGCCCTTGCCCACCATGGGGACATAGTGGCTTTGGCATTTCTAGCCCAAGGTCACGGGATCAAATCCCGACCACGGTGGCCACATTTCCGGGTGGGGGGGGGGCCGAAGTGTAAATATACCTGAAGTTTGTGCACTGAGTGCATGTTGAAGAATCCCAGGTGGCGAAAATTAATCTAGACTCCCCCACTGCGGTGTGCCTCATACATAATCATATCTTGGTTTTGGCATGTAAAACTCCAGAATTTAATTTTTAATTGTATGCTTAGCTCTTCTATGAGTCGTGTAATACCACTTTCACTTCCAAGGCTGAAAAGACAACTGGTACTGCAAAGTGTACAAACAAATGCTGCCATGTCACCATTTTATGTGGTAGTGAAACACTGCACCATGATGCAGGACAGGACAGGACATGGTGAAATGAGATACAAGGCACACAAGAAGCGCAGATTAACAACTGTCCAATGAAAATGGCCGAAATGAATAAATTGTGAAAGTAGACGAGTAGAGCATAGTCGCATGGCTTACTAAACCAACTGGCCCACTACAACGGCACCATTTCATGTGATTTGTATGTGAGGTCTTGTATTACACCTCTCCTCTGATTGTGACACTGTGTCTGTGTTGGTTGCAGCGTTCCTCAGAAGGAGTGTATCGCTTCGATGTGACCTCCCAGCTGCGGGCAGAGGAGATGTCTCCCGTGGCATGCCTCAAGCAGCATGTAATTGTCCTCCGGTGAGCCCCTTGATTAGGAGCATGTGATTATTCCACTCTAGAATATGAAACGGATATTGACTGTGGGGTAATTTGATTGCTCCTGAAATTCAAATTCAGAATCATTTGAACTGTCAAGTAGATAATCATGTTGGTGTGTCTTCTTGGTGTGCACATGTGACTCTGTCTCACATCTTGTAGTTGCTGCACTTTTTTGACAGGCACCACGGCCGTGAAAAAAGTTCCATGCAGAAAGGGGCAGTACCACTGAGCTGTAGGCTATTCGAGCATGTCTGAATAATTGGTCAGCAACTACAGAAAAACCTAATTAATTCGGATTTCACGAGACCAAAAAAAGATGTCCGAATGAACCAAATGTTGAGTAACCGAGCGTATCAAGAGAAAAATAAACAAATGTGTACTACATCAACAAGCCTTTATTCACTGTATAAATCGGCAAGTCCTGTTTCTATTTTGCACAAAAGCAATACAGAAACTGCGACTGTCATCATCTTATGACTGATTAGGCATTGCAAGCACTAATAAGTTGCGGTTAATCAGTCACACAGAAGGAAGCTGCGAGGACATAGCCCCCCCGTGGCTTTGTTCACAGTGCAGTCGTGGTGCAAAACCCATGTCTTCATCCGAGGCATGCTTTTCACCTGTGTGCACATCCCAGTTACTTTTTTCCCTGGCTGCTGATAGGCAACAGATAGTTTGTTCCTCACAATGTACTGTATTTACTCGTTTGTAACACGAGGGATGACTTCACTGTAATGCACATCGCGAAAGAACAAATAAAGCTGTGAAAGTAAGACGAGGCCAGCCAAGGCAAATGAACATTTATTTAGTAGACAATGTGACTAGAGGTTATCACTTTCAACAAAACGCAGGGCTCTTGCTAGTCGTCATCGTCTTCGGGAAGGCAAGTTCTGTGAAATTAAATTCTTTTTCTCGCTATCGTCCTCACAGACATCATCTTCCTTGGTGCCGTCAAGCAGATTTGATATGGAGTATTTCTTAAACGCATCAGCAATCATATAACGAGGGAGGTCATGCCACATGGCAGACTCAAGAAGCACTCAAGATCCTTCCCGATGATGTCAGGGCCTGATCTTCGCGAATTTAGTCTGTGTACATCTTATGCATCCTGTCACTAAATGACCCGTTGAGGCATACATCCAGTGGATGGAAAGCGGATGTCGTCCCGCCAGGAATACCGTCAAGGTCATCTTGGTCTCTACCACCTTCTTCTTCACATAGGAGGTCAAGTGCCCACGAAAAGAGTCCAGTGAAGTTGACGACCGATAATTTGTACTCCACAGAATACGTAAATAAGTCCGAGTTATTGAATGTCCGGAAAAAACGAATGTATCCAAAATAAAATTATTTTATTTATATTTAATTTATATTTATATTTATATTTATTTATATTTTAAGGCCGCTGTGCAAAGAAGAAGTCGACTCATTGCTGCACGCACTCCTGCTTACGTGCAACCAAGTCCACCTGTATTTCTGCCAGTTTTGTGTTGTCTCTGTGTGCTGATGCAAGGACTGCAAAGGCTTGAGTCAGACCCGCATGTGAAGGCTCCGGAGCACATGACACGTCATCATCACCCGAGTTCGGTCACTGTTTGACGGTGGGAGAACTTGCTCAATTATTTCGTCATCATTCAGTTCGACATACGACGGCAGTGTGCTGTTGACGTCTGCAAAGTCTTCAAATATGACGGCGGCAGGAATCGGCACATTGCAGCCGAGCAGGTCATCAACGGTGTCCTAATTTGAGCCCATTGTGGCAGGTGGCAGTTCAGGCTCTTCAGCTGTGGAGTCGGGCTCATTCGGACTGCAACTCAGTTGGAGTCAGACTACAACAGCACTGTTCGTGCCGTTTGATGCAGACTGTCGATAACTTCACAAGAAAGACTTCTTGGAGCCAGCAGAGTACTGTCTGGTACGCAAATAAATAAACAAGCACAAAATGGCAGTACGCTATCCGAAAGGCAAACTAAACAAACAGAATGGTGAGAGCAGACCATGCATGAGGTTGCCAGAATAGCTGGAATAGGATGTGAAGATCGCGATGTTGATGTGGCCTATAATTCAGGCAAGGCCTCTAGGATTGGCATTTGCAGTTGAATCTCTAAAGTGTAGGACTCCGACCAAGGCGATGCCTCAGAGATTACCATCTAGCGTGTAATCTCTGAGGCCATACTTGATGCTTCGTCAAGGTTGCTAGAGGAGATAATAGCAGGAAAGTCATCTTACGCCACAGCCACGGACGGAGTCCGGATAATCGAATGTAGAGCTGGCAGCTATCTGAAATATCGGTCGTCTTCATGCATTAAGTCTATGGGGCCATCGGCGGGGCCCCAAAGCTATCCAATTACCAAGCATGTCCAGATTATTGGTGTCCGATTTATTGGTCCGTGACTGTACCAAGATTGACACTGGGTGAAGAAGAGTGCCTGGTCACCGACGCCACACCGTCTTATCTCATTCGAGAACTAGTGATGTGTCCATCCAGCCCTTCTCCTGGCAGCAAAAAAAACCACATTCCTGGTGAAGATTTCTTTTGTAATTGTCTTTCAGCAAAAAATTATATGTGGCCAGGCACGCCAGCGTTACTGTTAATCTTGCCTTTTCATTCCCAGTAGTCCTAACGCAGACTTCTTGGGCACGAATGCTGTGCAGTCCTGCCCATTGGCATTTCGAGGTATACTTTTCAAACTTTTATCCTGCCCATTGCATTTCGAGGTAGTTAATTTTCAGCCGGGATCCTCGAGGTGACCGTCATTGTTTGGTATAATGTGCAATTTTTCAAGTGTTGCAACAGTTCCGTGCTCCACGTTGGTGTCATCGCCACCGCAGCCGCCCGCAACGCCATCCTTCTTGGAGCGGCGCGATTATTCATTGCTACGGCTGCCGTGGCCTCCGCAATCAACTCCGGCGGGAGGCAAAGCAGCTCCCGCCGGAGGCCATGCGCGGCTGCCGCGCGTGGCCGGAGCTGATCGCGGAGGCCACGCGGGTGCCATAGGTGCACGCAGCGCTGCATACTGGCAGTGGCGAGATTGTGCGAGATTAGTCTTGCAGCGTGCGCAGCGTATAGGCGTGTGTTGGTCGAGCGCCTTTGTGCGGGAAGCTCGTAGGCTAGGTTGTTCCACGAGTGATTCGGAATTGACTGTACCTAGTCGCGCATTTTATAGCCATGGCAAACCGTGGCTCTTATCGCACGCTCGACCTGGCAACGAAAGTCGAGGTTTTGAAGGAAGTTGAGAAGGGAGGTGCCACCAAACAAGACATAGCGCGGAAGTACGGGATCAAGCCGAACACGCTCTCTAATTACATCAAGAACAAGCGCACAATAATGGATGCATTTGAGAACGACAAGTTCAAGACTTCTCGGAAGCGAATGCGCACCGGCGCTTACCCAGAGTTGGAGAAGGCTCTGCTGGTTTGGATTAGGGAGGCCAGGAGCAACAAACTTCCTCTCAGCGGAGACATCGTTGCGATGAAAGCCCAAACGCTTGCATCAATGTTGGGGATCGATGACTTCGTTTCGTCAGATGGATGGCTGACGCGCTTTAAAGATCGCCATTACCTGGTTTTCAAGAGCGTGTGTGGTGAAAAGGTGTCCGTTAACCAGGAAACATGCGCCACGTGGAAGGACGGAAAGCTGCGTGAATATCTCGCCGAATACAGACCGGAAGACATCTTCAATGCAGATGAGACTGCACTCTTCTATCGGCTTCTACCAGAGAAGACCCTGACATTCAAGGACGACGACTGTGCTGGGGGCAAACGCAGCAAGGAGAGAGTGTCGGTGCTGATCGCGGCAAACATGACTGGCACGGAACGATGTCGGTTACTTGTGATCGGTAAAGCCGCGAAGCCGAGATGTTTTAAAGGCGTGAAGACGCTGCCTGTGGACTATGAGGCAAACAAAAAAGCATGGATGACGGCCAAAATCTTCAAGAGCTGGATAAGCAAATTGGACCGCAAGTTTGCTGCTTCGAACCGCAAGGTGTTGTTCCTTGTCGATCACTGCAGTGCTCACATGAATGTGCCAGCCTTGAGTGCAATACGCCTCGCATTTTTGCCTGCAAACACAACGGCTGTTTTGCAGCCAATGGACCAAGGCATCATCAAGAATGTTAAAGTCCTGTACATGCGGCACCTCCTCGAGCGCATGATTTTGTGTATGGATAGCTCCACAAAGTACGAGGTGAGCCTGCTTAGTGCCATCCACATGTTGGCGCGAGCATGGGATCGTGTGAAGCAAGAAACAATCGCAAACTGCTTCAGGGCTTGCGGTTTTGTGGCAGCTTCTTCGGAGGATGCCTCTGAAATTTCAGCAGAGGAAGCGTCAACAAGCGAGCTTGACGGCACTGATTTTGGTGATGCTCTCGGGGACGTCAATTTTGAAGATTACGTCGCCGTAGACAAGGCGGTCGAAACGTGCGGTGCGCTGACGGATAGCGAAATTGTAGAGATTATTCGGCCCCAGGAAGCGACCCAGGAAAGCGACGATGACGTTGAAGGCGAGCCGCAACCTAAGGCTGCCGATGTAGCTGCGGGCCTTGATCTTGCGGAGCGCTTCTTTGCCACTGAAGGTAAAGCGGAAGAAGCGTTCCGTCACATCTACAGCCTGCAGAACTTGCTTTCAGCAGCGCGATTCGGCAAGAAGAAGCAAAGCAAGATGACCGACTATTTTTCTTAGAGAAAATACTCGATTTCGCCACAAATAAAGTGCTGTTTTTTTGTGTTTTGTGCTTAATTGGAAGTTCATTTAATTCGAAGTTTTTTGCGGTCCCCGTGAACTTCGTATTAACGGGAGTCGACTGTACATATATATATATATATATTCTGTGAATTCAGCACATGTACATGAAAAGTGCAAGTTTCAGATCTACATATCAACAAAAGAAATAGCTGTAAATGCAGAGTCTTTCATCAAGGGCACGCTGCTGTTAAAATATTGGATAATATTCGGGACAGAAAATAGATCACACATGAGTGCTGAAATGCAACTCAGTATTTTTCCCTTCAGTGGCAGCGAATGGCCAAAAAGTCTGAAGCAGTGATTAAAAAAAAAAAAAAGACAAGCGCAAGCCCAGCCACAAAGGAACACTTTTTAAATGCAGGCCAACAGAGTCGAAGGTGCTGCCACTGGGTGCCCGGGATGTGTTTCCCGACGGGAGGGTCATCTATGAGATCCAGCTCACCTACAACTTTTCCCTGGTGAGTACAACTCTGCACACACCACAGTCATTCATCCAGGGACAGGAATGTCACTGCTGTAGTGTTATTGTGATGAACCCTGCTGCTGTTGCTGCGTAGGTGTGGCTTGGCCTCTCAGGCTCTTGTGCCATGGCCCCTAGGACAGTGTGCGCAAATTGTCTTAAATAAACTCCACGGCAACTTGAGCATATACACTGGGTAGCCTGTTGTTTTAAACCCACGGGTCACCATTCCATCCGGGTCTCTTTGGAGAGCATTCAGTATTACTGCTGGATGCTTTCTCTTTTCCCCTACCATGGAGAAAATAGCTGTCTTTTGTAGGTTATGCCAAATTTTTTTTCAGAAGGATCTACTGCACTCAATATTTTATGTAATACATAAACAAAAATTAGAATGAATGCACTTTTCACTCATAAAAGTTTTATTAACGAGATGTATGCCATAAAAAAGACGTAAATTGCCAGAATCAAGATTGTGGGATAAAATTTATCAGAGTTTGTGAAGACACGCTTACATCTGCTAAGAAAATAAGGAACAAAAATTGAGATATGCAAAACTTATTGCCGTCTAATAGACACTATCTCCGAAAAAATCAAAAATTTTAATTGAACATGTATTCCGATACAAAAAATATTACTTAACAAGAATATTGCTAGCTATCAGTAACTTAGGTACCTATGAATCGAGATGTATAAGTATACTCTACTTTTATTAAAGGGAACACCAAATTAGTATGCCAGAATTGATAACAACTCAGTTTGTGTACGAAGGTCTGGAAAATATTTTTATTGGTAGGATGCCTGTCAAATAGAATCCAGGCTTTCTCTCCCTCTGAAGCCAAAGAAATAGAGCGTCCTAAATATACCAATGGCATTTCCAACAGGTCAACAGCAGTCAGCACTGCCAGTAAAGAGTTATCAAATCGGGAGGCACACGGCGAGCTTGCACAATGACTGCCTTTTTTTGCCTCCATCTGCCGTCTGTCTAAATGCGTCTGCAGCCGGGGCTCAGCACGCTGTCACATTATGTTTTAGAGCAGGCCATGTGAATCCAAAGTTAGCCTTGTGGCGGGTCACTTCAAGCTATGAAAAGAGACCATTGTGCACTTACAAATGGCATTCGGAACGTGGGGACACCATATGATATTTTGCTAAGATGGCAGCTGGTGAACACTCGCTTTCATTGGTGAGGCAGTTTGTTGGCTTTCTGAGGGTCATGTGACTACTGTGAATAGATCTGCTTTGATTCATTATGAAAATGGAACTTTAGTTGCCAAACTCGATGAGGCGCCTCCGATTAGGCCTAACGGGCTAGACAGTGTGGCTTTGTCAAAAATTTACCACCAGTGGATGTGATAATGGGCCACAAACCATTGTGGAAAGCTTATCACAAATATATTCCTACAGGTGGCTCATCGGTGATCAGTCACAAGATCAAGTATAAACCCCATGCAAGTGATCTTGCATGCGACAGTGACAAGCGATGCGATGGAGATGGCTGTCGCATTTGCTTGTCGCCTACAAGTTGTGCCCCAGGCGAACGACAATATTGAGTGACGTCTCCCCGGTGCTGCCGGTATGAGGGCAGCAATATATGCGCCGAAACTAGCGTGACACGTGCTTTATTAACTTCAGTTGATGAATTTTACTGTAAAAAGCATCGTAAAGTATTTCTGAAGGTCTTGCAGTAGGTTCTTATCCTTGCACGTATAAAAATGCAATCGTTTGCTCGTTCCACGTGACAATTGCTAGTAGTTGAGTCATGTACATCCAGCTCTGGCATCGCGCTATTGGCTAGTTGCTCATAGCACTTCCGGTTGAGCGACGAATTCTAGATTTCCAGAACCGAGTGATGGAGCGACAAGATCGAGTGATCTGTTTAAGTGATGGCCCGTTTTGTTGCTCGAAGCCATCGCTCGAAGCCGTCACACACAAAATCGTTCTCATGGGGTTTAGCCTTCACACGTACGGGTTAGATTAACGGCTGTTGAAGCACGACATTCAGATGCGCAGACGACCAGCCGGCGGCTACTGCGAGCACGTGTGCCAAGTTCGTCTGTGTGCTTGCGTATGGGTAGAAGCTTTGAAGTGCACGAATCTGCATGTGTGAACACTGAACTCGCGTATATGATACGATCAGTGTGCTTTTCGGTGGATAACCAGCATGATCTTTACACATGCTTCTGTGCTTTCCACGTATGTTGCTTTTGTGGTTCCCTCTGTTCACATACCATTAATTGTTGTTATCAGTCTGGTCGACCTGGTTGAACATTGTTGTACAGGTAAAGATTGTGTCCCTTGAGAATGCTGCACCCGTCAAGGCACCGACCATGTCCGGGTCACACACCATAAGTACCGATAATTCAAAAAGTAGAATATTTGAGAAATCAAATACTAGATATTCGATTCATTAATTAAATTATTTGGACATTCACTACTCAATTTGAAATCGGATATTCGAGTATTTGGACATCCCTAGTATGTATTTCTTATTTTACACGTGTCTCCTTTCACAGTACAAGGAACACCACATGTAATAAGTGTGCTGGCAAGCCATTGGAGCTATTTCAGTGGTGCCTGCACTCTTAGGCAAAGTTAAACCCTTTGGGGCGTATCTCTGCCACACAACAGTAATCGTCATCTGCCTTGCTTGCGTTTCCTTTTTTGAAAACGCCGCGCCCGCTACTTTCCTGTCGGAAATGCTATGTCATGCTGATAACGCGGGTGCCGTTCATTACTGGGAAGTACCGGGCTCGCCGCGTTAAAGAAAGGAAATGCGGACAAGACAGATGATGATTATCATTGTGTAGCGAAAGTCTGCAATATTGCTGAAAAGTGTGTGCCAATTTGGACCCTTGGGGGCAGTAAAAAGCATGTACTCAGTTTCTGGAGGCATTTTTCGCAAACCCAGCAAGCCTGAAAAATCACATTTACTGTAACTGGACATATAAGCAGACATGCTGACATTGTACACTAACGTGGAAGACGAAATAACCCACAGTGTGCGAGTAGGCAATGGCAAGGACGTAGTGAGCCCACCCGCTTTGGCGATGGTCATAGAGTTGCTGACTGTCATCCGTAGCTTTGTTAAGTGTAGTGGTTGTGACTGTGAGATGCTGCGCATGACTAATGGGCAAGACATTGTGACCCTTGTTGCAGTGAAACCAAGCAACTGCACATTGGTGATTACTTTGAGGAGTCCTCCTACATGGAAAATAAACTTGACTTGCTTGACTTGCTTGTGTTGCACAGTTCTGCCCTTCTTATTTAAAACTTTGTTCTATTCACATAGTTTGAAAATCTGCTTAATTTGAAAATTTTAAACATTCCAGCAGACTTTGAATTAACGAGGTCTTACTATATACATTAACAAGGTCTTACCACACACACACACACACACGCACGCACGCACGCACGCACACAGAGAGAGAGAGAGACATACATACATATAGTGGACTCTCTTTAAACAAAACCTTAAAGAACCAGAGAAATTGGTTTCGTTTTTTAGGAGTACCCTTTACTGAGAGCATTGCATGAATACCAAACGAACCAACCATGAGTATGGTGTTCCGTTTAAGTGCAGTTCCGTTTAAACGACTTCCGTTTATTGAGATTCCATTGTAATACTGTTTTCTGGCCACATATCGATGTGTAGTGTGTGTTGCTATTGCTTGCCCGGCTTCTTTGTTTGCCAGTGGGAAAGCTGTGCATTTTATTTATGTGGCATTGTGATTATGTTTAAAACTTCATTTATTTATTGTATGCAAGACATGTTTTTGTGCATAGCTACTTTTTTTTTAGAAAGGGTGTGCCGTCGTCATCTCATCAAGCTACTAAACGCATCTTTTCGTGGCTGCTGCTTCCTTTCAAGGGGCTCTGAACCCTTTTTAGTTGAAGTCGAGAAATTCATTTGAAGTTAAACTAGGCTATTTCAGAAGTAGTTTGCCAATAAAGTTCTTCAATGTGTTCACAGAAGCGGAGTTATCGGCAATCAAACATACCGCTTGCGGTGCTTCCGCTCCTTCAATTATTCGCACTGTGAAGGCTACGGCACAGCAGGGTGTGCCCAGAACACTTTGCCTACTGAACATCACTGTGGCGCGCTGTTCAAATTTGATTTTGGATGTTCATGTAGACGCCAGTATGTCTGATTTTGGCGCCTACAACGCTTCAAACCTGGTTGTCCTCAGTGAGCCACAGTGCGCTCAGCTAGTGGACTCGTCGCAGCACTCTGCAGTGGCTGCGGTATCTGCACTACGTACAGCTACATGCAACTGCAGCATCTGCTTTGTGCACAACAGGGCTAGAGTGCATGCTCGCGCTCATGTGATCCTGCTGTCTGGCTGTGCTACGGGGTGCAGACCGGCTTTGTCCTGCACCAGGTTGACCGACAGGTAGCAGCCACATACAACTTGCGCATTTTCAAACGCTATCAATAGCTGGTTACGAAGCGGAGTCTGTCAAGGCGTCTAACCATGACCGGCCAGGAATGAGTGCATGCTGGCAAGTGTGCATATTATGTGACCTTAAGTTTCACATCATTTGAGGCTAGTTGAGCATTCAAAACTAGTTGAAACTAGTTGAAATTAGCGAGACCCGACAGCTACGGCACCGATAAGCAGGGTAGCCCAATTTTAATTCCTAAGGAGGCGGCCACGGCTGAGCATGAGAAGATGATAGTCAGCTTCTTATGAAAGTGCATTATTATTGTCGAAACTCAAAAGAAGATTTTTGCTTACTTCAGCCTGTGTATTAAACTGCGTCAATAAATATACTCAGCAACGGTAGGAAGAAGCGCACTGATCCAAACCCCCTTCTTGATTGACATCAGCTATTCGCCAGTAGCAGCCAATCCAGAAAAGAGTGAGAAGCAGGCTTCTTTTCAAAAGAGGTCGTGTGAGAGAAAGACGACAGCAAAATTTGGCTGAGATGTACACAGCAGCGTATGTTATCCATGGACTGTGTCTTTTCACTAAGCTCGAGGGTAGTTCAGGGCACCTTTCAGGTAAAGAAGATAAAATTGACTTGAATTAAATTTTTGGGATATTGACATTTCCAAAGCAGGCTAGTTTTTGCTGCCAGAACACGCGCATTACATGTGAGCACTCATGCTTGAACTGAAAAAGTGTGCACAGGTACACAGAAGAATGTGAATGCCAAAGTGTGGTTGTGGGTGGTGAGGGGATAGTCATGCAACTGTTTTCATGCATTGGTTTTGCTGTGTCTGGAAGAGGTGGTTGAGTTTGCATTTGATGACTCAATGTGCAGAGCAAAGCGACGGAGGTGACGCCCAGCTGCAGCCTGCTGTCAGAGTTGCTGTACGAGTCTGAGTACGAGTCTCAGCTGTGGATGATCTTCGACACAAATAAGCAGCTGCTTGCCTCTGGAGACGCCTACCCTGGGCGGGTATGTGACAGCACAAAGTGGTCGTTCACAGGGGAGGCCCTGCAATGCTTTGTAACATGTTGCCTTTGAGCTTCTAAAGTCCTGTCACCGTACATTGCTCTCATGAACATTTGAGACAAGTATTTCTGTACATGTGCCGTTTTCTTATCTATTTTGGGATCCTTGCCAGTTTCTTGTGCATATTGTGACGCACCAGTAAGCACTATGCTGATTGGATGTGTTTATTTAGGTGTCAGAGCAGAGCAGTACCTCTGGTAGGACCAAACATGGAGTCTTGTGACTGGTCAGTCAGTAGCATCATTTGTTGGCAGAGAACAATACTATTGCTGTGAACAGTACCCATCGTGGCCTCTGAGATTGGGCAGCGCAACGAAGTTATCTTGGAGGGGATGGCAATACCACAGCTGATCATAGTGATGCGCCAATAAATACAGACATTGAACTTTATTAGCACAGCGGCAGGGCTTCAAGTGCAGCAGGAATGATGGAAACGAGGGGGAAACCATGAAGGCGCAGTTAGGGCATTGTTTTATTGCTGGTAACGCCACTCACACGAGGCTCATTCGAAGACTTTTTTGCGGAAATGCATTCATGAAGTTATGCCTCTTAATGCCAGCAACTTTCCACACCTTTTGGAAAGTCTGAAATGCTGTTGTAGGGCCTCGTTTAGGGCGAGTTATTGTGATACTCTTGGCAGTTCTGTTTCACGGGTAACAAGCACTTGGAGCTGTTTTTTGTACTTTGTGTACCAAATGAAACAAAGCTTCCTACAATGATATAACTTACCATTCCAGTATCAGAACAAAAATTGGTATTGAAATCCAGTTTTTGAACTGAACTTAAACCAAACACCACACCCAAACAGCACTTTTGAGCAGAATTAAACCCAAAGCCGAACCAATATTTTTGGTACGTGCCTGAACAAGAACCGAACCTGAACAGAAAAAATAGTAACAGATATCGGTTCGTCACAAAAGAGTTCAAGTATATAAGGTGACAACGGGTGCTCAATAGTTTGCATGATTGTTGGAATAACCGCTTCTTCAATCGGGGCACTCTACTACCAGATTGTTACGACTGACGAGTTGCACTGTGTGCAAGAATAGGGATAGACGATGTGCGTGTGCTGGTAACTATGGCCACCTCATCAGATATGCTTGCAGCTCTGAAGTCAGCCGTGCCAGTTGTGTTTTGTGGCCGAATTCGGGGGCTCCATGAAATCAACCTTTCTGGTGACGCTCCCAATTTGGCCGTTAGGCCAGCTTGTTACTAAAACTGAATAAACACAGCGGAAAAGACGATGTCGTCGAGGAGAGTTATCAATGAGTTCAGCTGCATGACTTCTTGTGACCGTAACAAAGTGGTCACTAATGAATAATGTCACCTGCTCGGAATATGGTAACCGTGGCTGTGAATGGCACACGAAATCTGCTTTTGTTACATGCCATGGTTCAACACAAATTTGGTGCTTAGCCAAGCAGAGTAAAATGCTCTTCAAGTTGTACAAATTATTCGCAAAGCACAATAGGTGTGCTATTGACTTGTTTGTCTGCCTTTGGCCAGCACAGCACTACACGCACTAGCGGATGCTCAAGAAAGATAGGCATACAGTTCAGCAGAAACCGTACTTGTTCATCATTCAGGGGCATCAATGTCCTCACCTGCATCTAAAAACAGCTGTCAACTGAGCAAAATATCAAATGTCGACTTCTTTCTTTGCTACGTTATTAGTATTATTTATTATTAGTAGTTATTAGTAGAGTTTGCAGAACAGAATAATATGTGGATAATGAATACCTTTTTCCGCAAGCGGGTTAGCCGAAAGTGGACGTGGAGGAGCCCGAATGGTGAGACTAGAAATGAAATCGACTTCATACTCTGCGCGAACCCTGGCATCATACAAGATGTAGACGTGCTCGGCAAGGTACGCTGCAGTGACCATAGGATGGTAAGAACTCGAATTAGCCTAGACTTGAGGAGGGAACGGAAGAAACTGGTACACAAGAGGCCAATCAATGAGTTAGCGGTAAGAGGGAAACTAGAGGAATTCCGGATCAAGCTACAGAACAGGTATTCGGCTTTAACTCAGGAAGAGGACCTCAGTGTTGAAGCAATGAACGACAATCTCATGGGCATCATTAAGGAGTGCACAATAGAAGTCGGTGGTAACGCCGTTAGACAGGAAACCAGTAAGCTATCGCAGGAGACGAAAGATCTGATCAAGAAACGCCAATGTATGAAAGCCTCTAACCCTACAGCTAGAATAGAACTGGTAGAGCTTTCTAAGCTAATCAACAAGCGTAAGACTGCGGACATCAGGAACTATAATATGGATAGAATTGAACAGGCTCTCAGGAACTGAGGAAGCCTAAAAACAGTCAGGGTGTCTACCAACCGGGAAAACCGGGAAAACCGGGAATTTGGGCCTCTATCAGGGGAAATTAGCGGCAATTTTATTGGAAGGGTCGAAAGTCGCGGTAATGCTGGCTCGGGCAACAGAAAGGAATCGCAATGAATGGTCTTTGACGCCCTGTCGTCGGCTGGATGAGTTGCCAGTGTGCAGTCAACGACCGACTTTCCGGATTCCCGATAATTTGGACGGCTTCGCGACACCGCCACGTACCCCATAGAGTCAACGTATCAGAACGTGTGAAATTTCGGACGCAAGAACCCTTCGCCGTGCGATTTCCGGACGTTTTGCCGTGACCGCAGGTCCGAAACGGCAATAATCAAAGGCACCACCGCTGCCGTTTTGATTAATTCGCCACCTCGAACCGGCACTCTCGCACGCAGATCCGCTGGCAGCCGTTGCCACCACTGCGGCAGCGCTAGGCCTAGCTGCTTCGACGTTCGCTATGAAGCTTCTTGCCGTTGGGTGCCGAGTTTTTTATTGAAAGAATTAGCTGCTGTCAGCAATGGCACGGACGCCGCTTTTGTGGTCCTCGCGATTGGCTTAGAAACTTAGAAAACACGGTGCGTTGCATAATGCCGGTTCCCGAAAGTCAGCTTCGCCTCTGCATAGAAATGTTACAAGGTGAAGCATACGCAAACGTATTGCAGTGAAGCATAACAAGCGTGGGAAGGGGCTATTGCCACGGGACACAGTGTGTATTCCTTAATTATACGCACGTGCACCCGGTATTTCCTGTCACAGTACGAGCGCCGATATGTCTAATATGTGTACCGACAGGCCTTCAGAGCGTTTTCGAACGTGCCTGTGGCGGTTTGAGCCCCTAAGGGCAGTAAATGACACGCATTAATTTTTTTCCAACTGGCCGATTTTTCGAACGTTTTCGCGACCCCTAGGGAGTTCTAAAAACCGGCCGTGGACTGTGCAAATGACCAAGATGCTTCAACTGGTCCTTGGGGCGAACGAGTGGCAGGAGGAGGACAAGAACAGAAATGATATACGCATTGAGGAATAAACGGGAAAGGAAGCTTGCTTCCACCATTTTGAAGGAGCTTGAGCTCAAAAAACAAAGTTTTGGCTGATGCCGAGATGCAGGTGTCCCGCATCCAAACCAAAATAAACTCTTTAAAGCAGTGAAACACAACACTCAGGCGTCGTGCGCGGGCTGAGAGTATGTCAGAACAGTTGAGGTTTACTTACGAGTGGTTGAGAGAGAATCTCAATTGTGACAGAGTTCGGGCCTCATAAGCACTGAGCTTGCTATCAGTTGATAGAAATAGCTAATATTCGAATATATTTGCTTCTATGTGCATCTCCTTTTTATTCGTATCTGTGAATGTCCGACTTATTTGCAATTTTTTTCGAAGACACTTTATTTGCTGTGCATTTTACTAACCCCTGCCTTCTATTCTCTTCTTGAATAACATAAACACTACTCCTTAGTATCCAAATTGGATCAAGTCGCTTTTTAATTTTTTTCATGTGCTTACTCGAGAGTGACAGCATCAGGCGATATGGTTTCATCCCGTCTTGACATAAAACATAGTTCTGCATCACTCAGGGAAATGGGCAAAGGCACTCAGGGAAAACCTGGAAAACTCAGGGAATTTGGAAATGTCAACTTGGTAGACACCCTGAGTGAAGAAGAAACTAGGAATAGGCAAGAATCAGATGTGTGCGTTAAGAGACAAAGTCGGCAATATTGTTACTAATATGGATGAGATAGTTCAAGTGGCTGAGGAGTTCTATAGAGATTTATACAGTACCAGTGGCACCCACAACGATAGTGGAAGAGAGAATAGCCTAGAGGAATTCGAAATCCCACAGGTAACGCCAGAAGAAGTAAAGAAAGCCTTAGGAGCTATGCAAAGGGGGAAGGCAGCTGGGAAGGATCAGGTAACAGCAGATTTGTTGAAGGATGGTGGTCAGATTGTTCTAGGGAAACTGGCCACCCTGTATACGCAATGCCTCATAACCTCGAGCGTACCGGAATCTTGGAAGAACGCTAACATAATCCTAATCCATAAGAAAGGGGACGCCAAAGACTTGAAAAATTATAGACCGATCAGCTTACTGTCCGTTGCCTACAAAGTATTTACTAAGGTAATCGCAAATAGAATCAGGAACACCTTAGACTTCTGTCAACCAAAGGACCAGGCTGGATTCCGTAAAGGCTACTCAACAATAGACCATATTCACACTATCAGTCAAGTGATAGAGAAATGTGCAGAATATAACCAACCCTTATATATAGCTTTCATTGATTACGAGAAAGCGTTTGATTCAGTCGAAACCTCAGCAGTCATGGAGGCATTACGGAATCAGGGTGTAGATGAGCCATATGTAAAAATACTGGAAGATATCTATAGCGGCTCCACAGCCACCGTAGTCCTCCACAAAGAAAGCAACAAAATCCCAATAAAGAAAGGCGTCAGACAGGGAGATACGATCTCTCCAATGCTATTCACAGCATGTTTACAGGAGGTATTCAGAGACCTGGAGTGGGAAGAATTGGGGATAAAAGTAGATGGAGAATACCTTAGCAACTTGCGATTCGCTGATGATATTACCTTGCTTAGTAACTCAGGAGACCAATTGCAATGCATGCTCACTGACCTGGAGAGGCAAAGCAGAAGGGTGGGTCTGAAAATTAATCTGCAGAAAACTAAAGTAATGTTTACCAGTCTCGGAAGAGAACAGCAGTTTACGATAGGTAGCGAGGCACTGGACGTGGTAAGGGAATACATCTACTTAGGGCAGGTAGTGACCACGGATCCGGATCATGAGACTGAAATAACCAGAAGAATAAGAATGGGCTGGGGTGCGTTTGGCAGGCATTCTCAAATCATGAACAGCAGGTTGCCACTATCCCTCAAAAGGAAAGTGTATAACAGCTGTGTGTTACCAGTACTCACATATGGGGCAGAAACCTGGAGGCTTACGAAAAGGGTTCTGCTGAAATTGAGGACGACGCATCGAGCTATGGAAAGAAGAATGATAGGTGTAACGTTAAGGGATAAGAAAAGAGCAGATTGGGTGAGGCAACAAACGCGGGTAAATGACATCTTAGTTGAAATCAAGAAAAAGAAATGGGCATGGGCAGGACATGTAATGAGGAGGGAAGATAACCGATGGTCATTAAGGGTTACGGACTGGATTCCAAGGGAAGGGAAGCGTAGCAGGGGGCGGCAGAAAGTTAGGTGGGCGGGTGACATTAAGACGTTTGCAGGGACAACATGGCCACAATTAGTACATGACCGGGGTAGTTGGAGAAGTATGGGAGAGGCCTTTGCCCTGCAGTGGGCATAACTAGGCTGATGATGATGATGATGATGAATGAAAAATGATCATCACAATTCTGTGCATTACATCTATTAGTACACCTAAGGTGGACAAAATTGATATATTGCACATGAATCTCAAAAAATTTAGTAATATGAAAATACAGCTTTTGCAGTACCCTTGTACACAATGTTACAAATTCACGTAAGTTACAAAATGACATACCAAATTAGTCAGCTTTCAATGATCTAATGGATGCCTTTTATAGAACTGCGATATCTGTTCTTGATGCAGAGCTATTAATTGGTAAACATTGTGCTTCTATTTTTCTGAAACTTTCGAATTTTTGAAAACTTTTTAAAGAAAATTCATGCCCTAAATCGAAATTCAGCTTGCTATAGTCACTAGAATTTAACTTTCTCTCTCAAATGCAATAAATGTCATTAAAATTGGTCTAGGGGTTATCTCAGAAAAGGGTTTTTGCATTTTACATGTATTTGAATGGGCCGCGTCAGAGGTTGGCCCAAGCTAAAGCTTCCTCTTAAATCCCTTTGGCGATCCATCGTCGGCAGGAACGAGGCGGGGCAGGGGCTGACATCACCGTGTCGCATTCCCCTTTCGTGGCAACAGCAGTCTTGGTGCGACATGCCACTGGATTCCTCAGTTCAACCCACGGGAGCGGGTCAGTGGTTTTGTGGAACTTTGCAGGTTGTCAGTCACAAGGGCAACCACTCAGAAGAACAAGGTGGTGGGGGAGTGCCCGTTGCCTCGGTGATGGGCACGCAGTGCGGCATAACAGCACCCCGCCACTAGACAATGCATCCAGAAGTTGAGCTGTGCAATGAGGTCCGAAGGTTGGATGCGCTAGTTGAGCGACGTCGTTGATTGAGTGGAGGGATAGGCCTTGCCACTTTTTTGTGCCTGTGGTTTTCCCTGCTGCTCGACCCTGAGAAGGTCCACTGGAACAACCGAGAATCAGCAACGCGAGACCACTTCCGCCAAAGCAAGCACCCTCAGAATGCTTTTCAAACCACGAGACCAAAATCACCGAACCAAGCACTTTCTGAGACATGGATACGCTAAATTAAACAAAATAAAAAGGAAAGGCTTCCGAACAACACGAGTCACGTATCCAAGAGAAATTTCGAGATACGGACCTTTCCTTAATTGTCAGTGCGAGACAGTGTTAATCAAATCGAAATTGGTGTGTAAACGATTTTCTACTGTAATGACGGCAGGTTGGTAAAGACTAAGGTTGCCAAAGATGACCTAATTTTTCCCCCTAAAGCCGTGACGCAAAGGCTGAGTGCTGCTAATCTGTGCACCTGGGTGTCACTTTCCAAAAGTATGGAATGTCATGCAACAACTGTAACCACCAACTGAAATAACCCTCTGCTTAGTGCCACCTAAATGCACTCGGCAAAACAAGTACATACCACATTTATAAAGCCCAGAAGCGGTCCTACCAAACTAAGAAGCAAATACTCAAACTCACATGAACGACATAAAAACAAAGGTGAATCTAAATTATACACTGACACAACTAAAGCATACAATACATAAATCGTCACATTCAAAATTGAGCATTTAGGCTCTTCCTAGCCTATATATGCGTAAATACAACAAACAAATGGAAACACTGATGTATTCTTTACTCAAGCGTTCAGCAATCAGGTTTTAGTAGGAAATGAGCAGCAAAAAAAAAAAATTTCTGTTTACACGAGCAGAAAAGACTAACAGCCTAAAACAATGTGTTCTTTACATCTCAACCATTTCAGACGCGCTCGAGTGAGGTGACCATTCATGAGTCTGCATACTCTTCGGTCACGAAACAAGAACAAAAGTGAGTTGCCCGAAACATCTGCGATTTTCGACCCGCGGCCTCCAAATGCTGGGAGAGTGGCACATTCACAGACCTGTGTGCACGCTGTCCCTTTGTCCGCTAGGCAGTCACCTTTCTTTTCCCCAGGAAGGGAGTAGCCATTGAAGCAGACTCTCGAGCATACCTGATGCTCCGCTGCTTACAATGCCTTGACGCCACTGAGAACGGGTGGCATTTGTGGCATCTGAAATTCTGTAAAATACTTCCCTTCCCGATGTGCGCTATGCCTATTCTAGATTTCAACAACCGCCTAAGCTTCGGATTTAGCTCACTCGACTTTTCCCTAACGTCTTGCCGGTTGATGCACTTGACCCGGCTCATATCGCCGCCCCAGTCCGACTTTCTTGTCTTGCGCCTTCGGGGCTCGCGAAGCTTGTGGTCTCAGCACACACACTCCCAGGTACGCTCCCTTCTCATCGCAATGATATCGCTCTGAGTGGCGAAACCAAGCTAGGCTCATAGTCTAGGTAGATGTCTGTGCCTCTGACAGAACATGACTGCATCCGATGCCATCTGAGCTAGCCGGCTCGCCCTGTGGTCTCTCCTAGACAGTTTCAGCCTTGACGCTATCATTCCGGCCTTCGCAGTCGACCTGACTTACAGCATCAAAATACCTCATCAAAGCCATCTCTGCCTTATCGTCGTCGTGATTCTCCTCATCAAGCAGGTGTTTCAAAACACACAGGAGACTACAAGGGAACAACAGGATCAACCACTCGGACCAGAGGTTCTGGTTGACTGCTTCTTCTTCACAAACTTTTTCTCAGTCGGTAAGAAAAGTAACAGTGCTGTCGCCTCCTTTGAAATTGTGGATACAGTATCGGGCTTTGCACCATATCCATGCTTTAATTTCTCAACCGCTCTCTCGCCATGCCTTTTGCTCAGGACTTTCGTGCTCCTTTTCTTCTAGCTCTCATGCCTCTTGCGTTCCTTTGCCTCAAGCTTTTGCTCAACAGTCATTTCATAGGTCTCGTCAGCTTCCTTGACCATCACATCCTTTTGCCTGCATCACGTCGATAATTGCTTTCCTTGTTTTTGTGGAGCCAGCACCCAACTCCTCGCAAATTTGAATGAGGTCTTAGCTTGCATTCTAAAACTGGTACAGCACAACACAGAAAGAAGGAAACAAGCTGAGCCAGCTAGATGAAAGAACAGAGCAAACAGAACCCAATCCTCAACCCTAGTCCTGAGCTTGGAATTCCTCCATCGCAATCTTGTTCCTCGTGTTGCTTGCCCACTAAATTTACCCTTACTTCAAAATAAATTGAGCTGTTTAAAGAACGGAAATTCTTAATTCATAGTCTACCAAAAAAGAAAACGCCCTCCTAACATCTGCCTGTGCTAGATTGGTCTGGCAACGTGAAAAGCAAACATCAGGCACTCGCCCAGCCAAAGTGGCTGACGCCGATCGGTCTCATACAGCTATAGAGTGGTGTAGCAGGTATCTCCAGGCCTCCTATCTCACAGCTTACCATCTGCTGTTGGGATACTAGCTTGTCAATCCCATAGCTGCCATCCACTATTGCGACTGGGAGTCGAGAATGAGATGGACTCTTGGAGCAGACGAAGTGGAAATGGAAAGCTTTATACAACATGTACAGACATAGCAGGTAATAGCATACAAGCAGCGGCCAGAGCGTACCAGGCTGACAGGGTGGCTAGTGGCGACTCCCTTTCTTAGCAGTGGGCCGGTTCTGCCTTAAATCCCTTTGGCAATCGATCGTCGGCAGGAACGAGGCAGGGCTGGGGCTGACGTCACATGCAACGCATTCCCCTTTTGTCACGGCAGCAGTCCCGGTGCGGTGCGCCACCGGATGTCTCAAATCGACCGATAGGAACGAGTCAGCACTTTCGTGGAAGTTTGCAGGTTGTCAGTGACAAGGGCAAGCACTTCAGAAGAACGAGAGGGGGGGGGGGGGAGCGCCCATTGCCTTGATGATAGGCATGCAGTGTGGCAAAACAGGCTTGCCGGCAACACTTGTCCGTAATGGGTTGAAGCAGGGTTTGTCCATAAATTAACGAAACTGCCTGCTGCACGGCACTGCAGTTGCCAGTAGTGCGCTCCCCGGAGGCAGGATTTGTGGCAGGGGGGGGGGGGGTTATAAGCTAAGTAACGCACTGGGTGGCAGTCGCGTCCAAGCTCCGACGCAATGAGGATTTGAACTTGCAGGAAAACTGTTTTAAAGTATTTATCACAACAGAAAACGTAAAAGACGGAGTGTTCGCTAGAGCAGTGGTACGCAATTAAATTTTGCTTTCACCTGGGCAAAGCCGCTTCCGAGATGCTTGTCTCAGTTAAGGAGGCTTACAGTGACAACGCCCTGTCAAGGGCCCAGGTTTTCCGGTGGTTCAATGAGTTCAAGAATGGATGGAAGATCGTCGTTGAAGATGTGGAGTGATTGTGACAACCTTCAATGAGTGGCATGGATGAAAATCTGGCCAAAGTAAAAAATCTCCTGGACTCTGGCTGTCGTTTGAGTATCAGATGAATCGCCGAAGACCTCAACATGTGCAAAACAACGGCTTACAAAATTATTTCTGAAAATTTGAACATGCGGGAGGTTTGTTTGAAATTGGTTCCAAAAGTGTTGAGTGACGAACAAAAACAGCGGCGAGTTGACGTTTTCCATGAAATGTTGGTGTAGTTAGAAAGTGAACGGGACTTGGACAGCTTAATAAAAGGCAACAAGTCATGGGTATTACAGTACGACCCTGAAACCTTGTGCCAATGTTCGGAGTAGCATACCGCGAACTCCCTGCACCCCAAGAAAGCGAGAATGTTGAAGTGCAAGGTAAAGGCAATGTTTTCATTGTCTTTTTCGACAAGTGTGAGGTGGTCCACAAAGAATTTGTACCTCCAGCATGAACCGTCAATGCCATGTTCTACAAAGAACTACTTGAGCGCCTTCACAGAGCCGTCAAGTTGAAACATTAAAAGATTGCCAATTGCTTGAAGCTCCACCATGACAATGCTCCAGCCCACATCGCCTTCGTTGTGACCACCTACCTGGCCCAGATAGGGGTTGCAACCTTGTCGCAGCCGCCGTACAGCGCCGATCTCAGCCCGACAGACTTTTTCTTGTTCCCAAAGTTTAAGAGAAGCCTGAAAGGTCACTGTTTCAACGATGTTCCCGCCATGCAACGGGCTGTCGCAGAGTCTCTGAAAGAGGTTAGAGCAGCTGACTTCCAGGGAGCCTTTACAGCATGGAAATTGCGTTGGCAGTGGTGTATCAATGCCAAAGGAGTTTATTTTGAAGAATTTTAATAATATGTACCGGATCGGATCTGTAAATTTTTTTTTACCAGACCCAGTCTCATTACTTTACGGACAAGCCTTGTAGAAAGATATGTGTGTATGTATATGGTGTATAAATTTGTATTGGTACTCTGTAAACTTGCGTTAGTTTTTAGTTGGATCAGGGGTGAGATCATGCAAGCATCTTACTTCTCAAATGCTCGCTTTGCCTTTTACATCGCTGAGTAGGTGGTGTTCAATTTGTTCTCCCACTTCGCCATGCTGATGACCGCTGACAAAAGTTCAGCGCCAGCCAATCACAAAAGCATGTGCAAACGTGTGGAAAGCGAGATGCCTGCACGATCTCAGCCCAGGGCATACTTATACTGCTGTATGTCCCCTTTCTCGTGTGAGGTCTGATGTACACAACTTCTCTTGGCTCACGAAAACACCCTCTTCTGCTCCAAATTTTGTCTTGACAGCTGCGAAAAAAGCTACAATGTCTACTGGAGCTGAAAGTATGGGAATGGTGGGTGGTAGTACATGCATTTGCATACAGTTTGTCCTTCTGGCTTCAAACATCCTCGTGACATCTTTTCTAGTGTTTAGCATAGAAATTGTCGATTGCTTTTTGGAAATTTCAGTGCCAAACACTATAAAACATGTACCAACAAGGCTGCAGCTCAATGCTTCCAAAGTTCATTCTTGTGACTTTCTAAATGGATCATTTTCAGCAGAATATTGAGTTATAAATGCAGCAGTTTGCACTAAATTAAAAAATTAAATTGCGGTGTTTTACGTGCTAAAACCACTTTTTGATTATGAGGCACGCCATAGTGGAGGACTCTAAAAATTTCAACCACCGGGGGTTCTTTAACATGCACCTAAATCTAAGTACACGGGTGTTTTCGCATTTCGCCCCCATCAAAATGTGGCTGCTGTGGCCGGGATTCGATCCCGCGACCTTGTGCTCAGCAGCCTAACACCATAGCCAGTGAGCAAACACGACGGGTACAGTTTGCACTGATACTCGGGTTGTGCAAATACTGAATAGTAAACTTCTAACCGAATATCGAATCAATTCAAGAAAAAAAAAATCCAAATATGCAATTGAATATCAGAAAATGTTTCACAAAATTTCATGCTTACAAATTTGGGCAATATGGTGCTGCGCATGCTCGGAAGTCTCATAGCATTACATAACAAGAATCTAGCAAGCTGTCAGTAACATAGGTTTATTGAAATCAAGACATACAGTACGGTCTACTTTTATAAAGGGAACACCATGTTAATATTCCAGCACTGATTGTAGCTCAGTTCTGGTATATGAAGGTATGGAAAGAGTTTTCTTTCTTTGTCAATAAAATTTCAGTTGAACAAAATAATGTGCCTTTTTTCCTCAGAAACTAATGAATTAGTGTCCCACCGTTGTACTGCTGCGTGTATACCTATGAGATTCTCAGTTCTATAGTAGACCTGGGTTTTACGGCAATATTTGTTTTATTGCATAGAAAGTCTTGCTTTCCAGATTCTTTTCCAAAATGCTAAAGGGCTATCCCAGCTTGTTACGGCAGGTGGGTAAGGCCAATTTGTATGACAGACGAAAGGACCACGCATCATGTGACTCGCGTTGCCGGCGCCATCTGCTCTGTTTCATTGTCAGGTTCGGTGAGATTTGCCACCTGTCAAAGATTTTACTACTCGCAGGGTCATGACAAGTTTGCTCGACTCTCCCCCTCCCTCCCTTTTCCTGTTTATCTGCCATCTGTGCCAATGCATGCAGCCAGTCATTCTACTTTCGTGCCCACCGGATAAATCTGAAGCTAGTTTTGTGGCAAGTTGCTTGGAGCTACAAAGAAAAAAAAAGTTATGTGAGTTTGCGAATGGCGTTGCTAACGAGAGCGCGCTGTTCCATATGTGTCTTAAAGATGGCGGCTGTGAACAACTTCGTTGCCATCCCGCATACTTGCCTTCGTTTGCGAGGCAGTTTGGGTGGCTTTCTGATTGTCGCGCGGTTTCTGCAAGTAGATCTGCACCAATTCGGCGCCTAACTGTTACTCTAGTCACCAACGCCAGATGAAGCAGCACCAATTAGGCCTAATGGCCTAGCTAGCTGAACGGCCCGCAAGCTGTCATGCAATGCTTGCGGCTAGAATGTGTATACATCATGATGTGATCAGTCCTGAGCTCACGCACACGGGTTAGGTTGACGGATGTTGAAGCAGCATGAAGTTCTTCGCCGTGTATCCATAATCTGCGTGCTTCACACTTTGCGAAATATGCACTGCCTATGTTGCCGGTCCCCCTCTGTTCGGCTGTCACGTTATCATTCCTGTCGGTATACTGAACCCTGATGAACTTTATAGCAACAGAGGCAGCCCCAGCAGACGTGGTGCTGTTCTGCGAATTGCGGTGTTCGAGCACTTTGTATGCGATCCCTGCCTCGTGCCGACGTTGGGCAGCACTCGCAGTTGCCAAGTCCGCTATCGCATCAGCTGGGGCAGCCAGTCTGCAGCGCGCTTAGCGGTCCTTTTCCAGCGAAAAGGAAGTGAAACGCTTGCTTGCACGGCGTTGAGCACGAGCGGCTCTGCGGCACGCGACATGTGGCACTGCGCGGGTGTCTACACCAAATATATCGAATGTTTGGGAAATCGAATAGTAGATATTTGATTTGCAAATTGAATTATTCGAATGTTCACTATTTAATTCAGTGATAATCGATATTCGCACACTCCTACTGGTTATCATGTCCATAGAATCTTAGTGCCTTTGTCATTTAAAGTATGATTGCTTGCAGATTTAGAATGATAAGGCATAACGAGTAACGCCATAAGAATGTCTGAAGCCACAAGCTCAAAGATTAGACATATGCAAGTAGTAGTATGATCACTCATTCCTATGGTCACTGAACTAGGGCCTGCTGTGTTTTTACAATTTCTACGCAATTGGTAAGGTATGCATGGGAGCCAGTGGTTCATTGAGGTGGCACCATATTTCTAGTCATTTTCTGCCTATTGTTGCTAGAGCTTGGGCAACTTTTGTTGGATATTGCTGCTGCTCTGTGCCTGCTCCCTTGCTTGTGCATGACGTGCAATGAAGGAAAGTTGAAGGCCCGCTGTTGTCGTTAACCATGGTGTTGGCATTATGCTGCTAAGCAAGAGGTCGCATGATCGAATCCCAGTCACGGCGGCTGCATTTTGATGGGGGTGAAATGCAAGAATGCCCGTGTACTGTGCATTGTGTGCATATTAAAGTCAAAATTATACTGGAGTTGCCTACTACTATGTGCCTCATAATAAGATTCTGATTTGGCACGTAAAACCTCAGAATTTAGAAAAGAAAAAGTTGATATTAGTGTAATCATTCCCTAATGGTGACCAGCTACTGGGAAGCGGTGTCTTCTAAAGGGCCTACTGTTTGGCATCACTGGGCTGGCATTAAAGAAATGCAGGAGGCCAGTCTAAGCAGTTGTTGCTGCTGTGTTCCCTGCAGCAATTTTTCTTGTGTTCTCTGCCACGAAGTGGTCGCAGTCCAGCAAGGGCCTTGGCGCACCATCTTTCTCGCTGTGCAGTACTCGACCAAGCTGGAGAAGGGCGACTACGTACTGCGGGTGCATGTGCGGCACGAGCAGAGCGCCCTGGTGGAGCGGCTGTCGGACCTGCCGCTGGAGCTGTCGCACAAGCTGCCCAGTGCTATCACCCTGGATGCCTACCGCTCCCAGGGTCAGGCCATGCTCGCCTCGGGCAAGAAGTTCGCACCCCTCATGGCACGGCCCGGCACACAGGTGCCCGTCTACCTGGCACCTCTGCCCTGCGACAAGTGAGTCCAGCTGCCACAGATGGTGGATGGGGCCTCTGGGGCTACTAGCTCAGGTAGATGCAGCAGACTTGAACCACCGCAAGCAAACATTCAGACACGCATATAAAAAATGGACTGAAGCAAGTGCCAAGTACCATGAATGCTACCCTACCATTGTCATTGAAAAGAAAAGTATTCAGTGACTGCATTCTAGAAGTTTAATTTTTTTTTTTTTGTGGTGCATTTTTTTTTCTGAATCTGAACCTGGCAACGTTTAACGCTAGAACGTTATCTAGTGAGGCGAGTCTAGCAGTGCTATTGAAGAAATTAGCGGGCAGTAAATGGGATATAATAGGGCTCAGTGAGGTTAAGATGACAAAAGAAGCATATACCATGCTAAAAAGCGGTCACGTCCTGTGCTACTGGGGCTTAGTGGAAAGACGAGAATTACGAGTCGGATTCCTGTTTAATAGGGATATAGCTGGTAACATACAGGAATTCTACAGCATTAACGAGAGGGTGGCAGGTCTTGCTGTGAAACTTAATAAGAGGTACAAATTGAAAGTCGTACAGGTCTATGCCCCTACATCCAGTCATGATGACCAGGAAGTCGAAAGCTTCTATGAAGACGTGGAATCGGCGATGGGTAAAGTCAAAACAAAATACATTATACTCATGGGTGACTTCAATGCCAGGGTAGGGAAGAAGCAGGCTGGAGACAAGTCAGTATGGGAATATGGTGTAGGTTATAGGAATAGCAGGGGAGAGTTATTAGTAGAGTTTGCAGAAAGGAATAATTTGCGGATAATGAATACCTTCTTCCGGCAGCGCGATAACCGAAAGTGGACGTGGAGGAGCCCGAATGGCGAGACTAGAAATAAAATAGACTTCGTACTCTACACTAGCCCTGGCATCATACAAGATGTGGACGTGCTCGGCAAGGTGCGCTGCAGTGACCATAGGATGGTAAGATCTCGAATTAGCCTAGACTTGAGGAGGGAACGGGAGAAACTGGTACATAAGAAGCCGATAAATGAGTTAGCGGTAAGAGGGAAAATAGAGGAATTCCGGATCAAGCTACAGAACAGGTATTCGGCTTTAACTCAGGAAGAGGACCTTAATGTTGAAGCAATGAATGACAATCTTATGGGCATCATTAAGCAGTGTGCAATAGAAGTCGGTGGTAACTTCGTTAGACAGGATACCAGTAAGCTATCGCAGGAGACGAAAGATCTGATCAAGAAACGCCAATGTATGAAAGCCTTTAACCCTACAGCTAGAATAGCATTAGCAGAACTTTCCAAGCTAACCAACAAGCGTAAGATAGCTGACATAAGGAAGTAAAATATGGATAGAATTGAGCATGCTGTCAGGAACGGAGGAAGCCTAAGAGCAGTGAAGAAGAAACTAGAAATAGGCAGGAATCAGATGTATGCATAAAGAGACAAAGCCGGCAATATCATTACTAATATGGATAAGATAGTTCAAGTGGCTGAGGAGGTCTATAGAAATTTATACAGTACCAGTGGCACCCACGACGATATTGGAACGGAGAATAGTCTTGAGGAATTTGACATCCCACAAGTAATGTCGGAAGAATTAAAGAGAGCCTTGGGAGCTATGCAAAGGCGGAAGGCAGCTGGGGAGGATCAGGTAACAGCATATTTGTTGAAGGATAGTGGGCAGATTGTTCTAGAAAAACTGGCCACCTTGTATACACAATGCCTCATGACCTCGAGGGTACCGGAATCTTGTAAGAACGCCAATGTAATCCTAATCCATAAGAAAGGTGACGCCAAAGACTTGAAATATTATAGACCGATCAGGTTACTGTATGTTGCCTACAAAGTATTCACTAAGGTAATCGCAAATAGAATCAATGCGAGACAGCTGTTAAGGCTCAACGGTTTATTGCGCAGCTCGCGCGCTGAAGACGATGACGCTGGCCATGATGATAAATATATACAGATGAAGAAGATGAAGGGGTAATTTAATGCTCACACAATTTCCCCCGCGTGTGGAAGTGGCCAACCTGGCTGCTGGTTATGGCGGGAAACGCCATATGAAAGGCTTTAAACGAGAAACATGCACAAACTCTATGGCACGGCAGCGGCCGTCCAAAGGTGGAACAACTGGAGTCACACGATAGTTAACTGGCGAAGTCTGTTCCCGAACAATGTAGGGCCCGATAAAATGGGACTGAAATTTCTCGCACAATCCAGGAGCGCGAACTGGGGTCCACAGTAACACTTCGTCTCCAGGGTGGAAGGAAAAGACACAGCGAGATGCATCATAGCGAATTTTGCGATCTTGTTGACTGGTGTCGGTGTTGAGGCGGTCACTTTGGCGACACCGGGCAATGCGCGAAACGAACTGCTCACACACTGATGTGGACGAAGGCACGGGGACACCGAAGAAAGAACCGTCGAGGATAGTGAGCGGTCGGCGACCATACACGAGGAAAAAAGGCGAGTATCCCGTAGTGCGTTGTACGGCCGTGTTGTATGCGAAAGTGACGAATGGTAGAATGACATCCCAATTCGTATGGTCAGGATTGATGTACATAGATATCATGTTGGACAGCGTGCGATGAAGGCGCTCTGTGAGACCATTAGTTTGAGGGTGGTAGCTGGAAGTCGTTTTATGGATGGTATCGCACGCACGGAGAACATCGTCGAGAAGTTTAGAGAGAAAGGTCCTGCCGCGGTCACTCTAAAGGACATGTGGGGCTCCGTGCTGTAAAAAGATGGCTTCCAAGAAAAAGGCTGCAACCTCCGCTGCAGATCCCGAAGATAGTGCAGCTGTTTCAGCGTACTGTGTCAAGTGGTCTACAACTGTGACGATCCGTCATTTACCGCCAACAGAAAAGGGTAGCTGTTCATAAAGGTCGATACCAATGACTGCGAAAGGAGCTTCAGGACACGGGACAGGTTGGTATGTCCAGCTGGAGGTGAGGTCAGTCGTTTGCAGTGTTGGCAGAGCGAACAGTAAGCCATGCATTTCGTTACGCTGGTTGTAAGTCCAGGCCAAGAGAAGCGGCTGCGAATTCGCTCGTAGGTTTTATGGAAACCAAAGTGACCGGCAGTGGGATCGTCGTGAAAAGTCTCATTTATCTGGGCCCGAAGTGAACGACAGGAACCCAACGGTGTCCTTCGGGATGAAACACGTACCGGTATAATATCGAATTTTCGATCTTGAAGTTCTTTAACTGCCGACGGAGCTGAGCGTTAGGTGGGCACGATGACCCGCGAGTACGTTCCATAACGAAGTGGCAGTAGCAGTCATTACGTTGGCTAGAGGCAAACGTATGAGAATGGCTGGAAGGGAGCCGGTCGAGAGCTGCGAGCAGAGGGAATGCAGGCGACGCGTCCTGTGGTTTCCTCACGGAAGGTGGTAAACAAGCAGCGTTTGAAGACGGTGGTAGGGGACAACGAGAGAGAGCATCGGTATCCTGGTATTTCTTTCTAGACTTGTAGGTGACGTCGAAGTCGTATTCTTGTAAATGGAGTATCTAACGGCTGAGACGTCCCATTAAATTCTTTAGCGTCGCCAACCAGCACAAGGCGTGGTGATCAGTAACGATTGTAAAGTGGCGGCCGTGCAGATAAGGGCGAAATTTTTGGACGGACCAAACAACGGCGAGACAGTCTTGTTCGGTAATCGTATAATTTTTCTCTGCAGCTGTTAGCATGCAACTTACGCATGCAACCACACATTCTTCGGAATTTTGCTGACGTTGTAGAACAGCGCCGATACCGTGGTCACTGGCGTCAGTATGTAGAAGAGTGGGTGCGGTGTTGTTGGAAGGACAAAGCACAGGTTCGGATGTGAGGGCACGCTTGAGGGCATCAAAAGCTGTTTGGCATTCATCTGACCATACGTATAGGAAGCTCCAGAAGGAAGGAGTTGCTGGAGTGGCGTCGCAATGGTGGCAAAGTTACATATGAAGCGCCGGAATTATGAAGCTAAGCCAAGGAAGCTACATAAGTCTTTGTCGCGTTGAGGCCATAGGAAGCGGAGGACAGCGGTAATCTTATCGTGGTCAGGTCGAAGGCTCTCTTTGCTGACAAGGTGTCCGAGTAGTTTAATAGTTTTGCTGGTGAAGCGGCACTTTTTTGTATTCAGCTGAAGGCCAGCAGCTGAGAGGCATGTCAGGACTTTGTCGAGACACTGCAAGTGCTGATGTGCGGTCGATGAAAATTTGGCAATGTCGTCAAGGAAGCATAAGCAAGTCTACCATTTTAGGCCCCGTAATACGCTGTCAATCATCAGCTCAAATGTGGCAGGAGCATTACACAGGCCGAAAGGCATTACACTAAATTCGTAAAGTCCATCGGGTGTGGCAAATGCAGTTTTTTTCTTGTCTGCTTCGTGCATGGAGATCTGCCAGTATCCAGAGCGTAGATTAAGGCTGGAGAAATACTCCACGCCCTGTAATAAATGTAACGCATCATCGATTCGGGGTAGTGGATATACATCTGTGCGGGTTATCTTGTTCAAAGCACGGTACTCTGAGCAAAATCGCACTGAGCCGTCTTTGTTATGTACCAACACAACAGGTGAAGACCAAGGGCTTGAGGAAGGGCGGATTATGCTTTGTTTCAGCATGTTGGCAATGTGGGTATCGATGATTTGGCGTTCAGCGGAAGAAATGCGATATGGACGCCGGCGCACGGTGGAAGTTCCATCTGTGTGTATACGATGAGCCGTCGCAGAAATCGGTCCCAGAAGAGGAGAGCGGACGTCGAAGGAGACCTTATATTTGGATACCAACGTCAGTAACTCCCCCGTCTGCTGTGCCGCTAGATCAGTGCTGATGGAAATAGCGAGAACAGAAGCAGGGACCGCATTTATAGCTGTCGGTGGTTGTGAAACAGCAGTAGTCGAGGTAAGCACATAGACAGGCTGAGTGTCCAAAACGCACATGACAACAGCGCCTTTAGGAAGCAGTACTGGCTCAGCGGTTGTGTTGAGTACAGCCAAAGTGGCCGTGCCGTTGCTGAAGCGAACAAGGCTGGGTGCCAGAGCAATCCCTTTGAATAGGCAACGGGCTGACGGTACAACTAAAACGTCACCATCGCTGATGTTTAATGGTTAACTACAAGAAGTTGTTCACGGCCAGAGGGCACCATACAATTGTCAGCAGTTCGTAAGCGAAGGCGTGGTTCGGACACATCGTCGGAATTGACGGTCTATGTCAAGTTAACAAAGCGTTGACTGAACAATATGAAAGCACATGCCGAAGAGAGAGTCCCACCCTAATATAAGCATGTGAGCACAGGAAGTCAACACTGCAAATTGTATATGGTGGCGTATCCCGTTAATCGAAACTCGAACTGTGCATTGCGCCGATGGCCGAATCACAACATTATTTGCACCACGAAGAAGAGCTCCACTGTAAGGTGTAGTAACATTGCGTAGACGAGAGCGCAAGTCAGCGTGAATAATAGAAATAGCTGCTCCCATATCAATCAATGCTGGAACTGGTACACCTTCTATACACATGAATAAACTATTGGCCGGGCACGCTGGAGGAATTGTAGTCTGTGTGAGCCATGCAGCTTTCCCTCCAAAAACTGCACCATCTAGTTTTCCAATCGGTAGTCAGGAGTGCGGGTGGCCGGTTGCAGGGGTGATGTTGAGCGTCGAAGAGGGGAGGG
The DNA here is from genome assembly GCF_050947875.1 of Dermacentor variabilis. Taxonomy (NCBI): domain Eukaryota; kingdom Metazoa; phylum Arthropoda; class Arachnida; order Ixodida; family Ixodidae; genus Dermacentor; species Dermacentor variabilis. The sequence goes on from NC_134569.1 coordinate 244,575,931, forward strand.
CAAGCGGCGGCGCCCTGGATGGTAGTTGGGAGGTGCTTCGTGAGGTGGAGAAGATGAGCGTGGTGGAAAGCAGGTGCTGGTAGGGACTCGGAGGAAGCAACGAGTCTCTCTCATAAACATCGTAGCCACGGCGTTCGTCCTGTTGTCGTCTTCGGCAAAAACGCGATTTGTGATCGCGAATACCACAATAATAACAAATTGGGCAGGGCGTAGGCTGGGTAGTGTAAGATCCTGCGGCAGGCAGACGGGGTGGTAGAGTCGCCAGATGGTTGGGGGCAGTAGCAAGAGCAGGAGGCGCTGTCCGAACGAACGCTGGTTGCATAGCCGCAACCTGAGTATACGAGGCGGGTGGTGAAGGAGGGCCACAGCTTGCAGTGCAGGTCATGGACGACAGCCCCTCTTTGATGACGTCGCGCAGGCCAGGAACCAAAGGCTGAGGCTGAAGAATGGGAGGACTGAGCAGGCCACACTCTTTTAGCTCTTCGTGTGTGAGAGTCCGAATCAGCATACAGAGGTCGGTATCCGACGAAGGAGGCGTGTCACCGATGACGGGTTGTAAACGGATGGCCTGCAGTGCGTCCAGGTGTTGGCAATTCGCGATCACATTGTTAACAGTATTTGGATTTTTAATCGCCAGTGCGTTGAACGCGACGCGGGCAATGCCCTTTAGGATATGATGAATACGGTCAGATTCCGTCATGGTGTTGTCAACACGGCGACAAAGGGCGAGGACGTCCTCGATATAAAAGGTGTATGTTTCCCCAGGAACTTGCGTGCATCCATCAAGCTTTTTCTTGGCGACCTCAGAGCAGACGTTAGGATAGCGCCAAAAATCTGCCGAAGCTGGTGTTTGAATGCTGCTCAGTCAGGTAAGGTGCTCTCGTGGTTGAGAAACCAAGTCCTGGCAACGTCAGTGAGGTAGAATGCGACGTTGCGAAGCTTGTGCATGTCATCCCATCGGTTAGACTCACTCACACGGTCATAATTGTCCAGTCAGTTATCAACGTCGTCACTACGAAGGCCAGCGAACATGGTGGGATCGCACTGCCACGTGCTGACGGTCCATGAAGGAATGGCCGGTGGACCAGAGACGGTGATGCCGGACGCTCCTGGAGGATCTTCTTGGGGCATCCTGGCGGAAAGGTGGAGCAAGCGGCGGCCTGAACGAAGCTCCAGGGAAACTCGAAGGCATAGAGGACCAAGAGATCGAGAGCAGCCTCCACCACTTGCGAGACAGCTGTTAAGCCTCAACGGTTTATTGCGCAGCTCGCGCTCTGAAGACGATGATGCTGGCCATGATGATGAATATATACAGATGAAGAAGATGAAGGGGTAATATAATGTTCACATCAAGAACACCTTAGACTTCTGTCAACCAAAGGACCAGGCAGGATTTCGTAAAGGCTACTCAACAATAGACCATGTTCACACTATCAGTCAGGTGATAGAGAAATGTGCAGAATATAACCAACCCTTATATGTAGCTTTCATTGATTACGAGAAAGCGTTTGATTCAGTCAAAACCTCAGCAGTCATGGAGACATTACGGAATCAGGGTGTATATGAGCCATATGTGCGGTGGCTCCACAGCCACTAGTCCTCCGTAAAGAAAGCAACAAAATCCCAATAAAGAAAGGCGTCAGGCAGGCAGATACAATCTCTCCAATGCTATTCGCAGTGTGTTTACAGGAGGTATTCAGAGACTTAGATTGGGAAGAATTGGGGATAAGAGTTAATGGAGAATACCTTAGTAACTTGTGATTCGCTGATGATATTGCCTTGCTTAATAACTCAGGGGACGAATTGCAATGCATGCTTACTGACCTGGAGAAGCAAAGCAGAAGGGTGGGTCTTAAAATTAATCTGCAGGAAGCTAAAGTAATGTTTAAGAGTCTCGGAAGAGAGCAGCAGTTTACGATAGAGAGCAAGGCACTGGAAGTGGTAAGGGAATACATCTACTTAGGGCAGGTAGTGACCGCGGATCCGGATCATGTGACTGAAATAATCAGAAGAATGAGAATGGGCTGGGGTGCGTTTGGCAGGCATTCTCAGATCATGAACAGCAGGTTGTCATTATCCCTCAAGAGCAAAGTGTATAACAGCTGTGTCTTACCAGTACTCACCTACGGTGCAGAAACCTGGAGGCTTGCGAAGAGGGTTCTACTTAAATTGAGGACGACGTAACGAGCTATGGAGAGAAGAATGACGGGTGTAACGTTAAGGGGGATAAGAAGAGAGCAGATTGGGTGAGGGAACAAATGCGAGTTAATGACATCTTAGTTGAAATCAAGAAAAAGAAATGGGGGGGGGGGGGGGGCATGGGCAGGGCATGTAATGAGGAGGGAAGATAACTGATGGGCATTAAGGGTTACGGACTGTATTCCAAGGGAAGGGAAGCGTAGCAGGGGGCGGCAAAAAGTTAGGTGGACAGATGAGATTAAGAAGTTTGCAGGGACAACATGGCCACAATTGGCACATGACCGGGGTAGTTGGAGAAGTATGGGAGAGGCCTTTGCCCTGCAGTGGGCGTAGCCAGGATGATGATGATGATGATTTCTTTTTGCAGTTCAATTTGTATTTGGTTGGCCAAATATTTCTTGTTGACGGAGGGAATGTAAGGCAATGTTTTCGTTTTTTTTTTTTAACTTGACACACAAACCATAATGTTAGTGGATTATCGTTTCTCAAGGTCTGGTGAACTCGCCAAAATGACCACTTCACTTGGTATGACATGGATTTCAAAGCGTTTTTGCAAGTTTGTGGCATTTGTGAAAAGTTCTAAAAACTCATTACATTGAGTCGTTGGCTTTTTTTGTAATGCTGTGTGATCTTTTATTGCCATACTATTAACTAGTTTCAAGCAAACAACTCCCAAATCTTTTGATGTTATCAATTTTGACATTGTGGTATCTTTTATGGCTTGCCATGACTTCGTTCATAAGACAGCCATTTTTGATATTCCAGAAATGTGCTTTGCTAGTCCAGGTATACCAAAGAGAAAAAAGCTATATTGATAGAGTTCTTTTCAAAACAGTGTTCAATAATTGTTGTTGTAGTAGGTTGATTACTACAACAGGTAATCAAGACCAAACTTGCCCTTCTGCAATTTTGCGCTGGTATCTCAATGTGATGTCATGGATTTTAATGTATGTTCTTATGTTTCGGCCTTAGTCATGCAGCTAAGGTTCTGGAAGCGCGAAGTTGAGTCTGGAGTTCCTTTGGAATACGATGTAGTTTGCTATCACTGATGAGAAAATAAGTAGGTCTGTGGAGACAGAGACAAAGATCATGCTTGCCACTGTCTTTCCTTCCCGTCTGCATTGTCTTTTTGTTTGTGCTAATTTTCCTCGTCAGCTATGGAGATGCCATCAAGATCCATGATTGTCATAGTAAGCTGCTCTGGGAACTTCACAGCAGCATTGCTTCCTGCCTGTAATCGTTGAGCTCATCCTGGCATGTCAGGCCTCCTCTCGTAGCAATAAGGAGCCTCTATGGAGTCACAGGAGGGTCCAGCTGTGCCACATTTTTAAGTGTTGCCTGTGGCAGGTAGCACAATTGTAATGCTTGATCTAAATTAGTCGATGAGGTGGCCACTACTTATACAAGAAATCAAAATGCTTAATTGAGTGATTAACCTAATTACACCATTTAGCTTTCTTAATTTAGTACTTCACAGCACGTATTTCAATATACAAATTGTAGCTAGTAGTATGCAAGGCACATTCGCTTGGAACGAATTCTCGGGACTGAGCCAATTTCGAGATATTCATTTTCAGTGTCCAACGAAATGCTTTGGTGTTCCGGTTCCTTTTGTGCTTCAATGGACAAAGCAGTGTTTTCTATGAAAAGTAAGCGGAACAACAGTGTATTGTTACCGCAAGTTTGACAGTGCATATCTTGAAACTGGTGCCATCCTCAGAATTCATTCCAAGTGGATATGACCTGCATGCTAGCTACTGTTTGTAGATGGAAATATGTGTCATGAAGTAATTAAGAAGTTAGTTAGTTTAATTAATTTAATTGTTCAATTAAGCATTTTTATTATTTATAAGAGTAGTGGCCTCCTCATCGACTAATTTAGATGAAGGGTTAGAATTGCGCTATCTGCCACAGGCAATACTTAAAAATTTGGTTCAGCTGAAGAAAAAAACACCTTGTAGAAGGGTACTTCTCTAAAAAACTTAGTGTCCCTTTATAGATCATTGCTGGTGCATTTTGTTTCTTCAGGTGCTCGTCACCGTTTCATCACCTGAAAGGGAAAAATTGGCATCCGCCCAGAGCTACAAAGGAAGCCCTTGTAGCTTCTTGTTGTAGCCTGAATGGATGACGGTTCCCTTTCACAAACCTTCCTCCACTTTGGGGCCTTCCACCGAACTGATTTGCCATATTTCGTGTTGCTGTGCTTTGAGTAGCGGATTAATTTGCCCTTGCATTGCAATTTGGTAGCCTCTGGGTTAGCTCAGGTGGAAGAATGACTGCCCTGGCAAGGCCTTGGTCCCAGGTTCGATCCCCGGAATGGGATGAATTTTTCTTCAGCTGCAAAGCTTCTGAGAAACTTGTAGCTTCCTCGTACAGCGTGGGTGGATGTCAATGTTCCCTTTCATGAATCTCCCTCTGCCTCTCAGGCTTCTGCAGATTTGATTTGCCACGTTTCAACACCTGTGTCAACGTGTGCTCAGAGAAACTCTGCTCTGTTGTGCAGACTCCCCAAGGGCTGCAGTGCAGGACACTTCCTCGTGGGCACTCTCACCGTCACCAAGGATGAGCAGGGCAAGAAAGTGGTCAGTGCTCTTTTTCATAAGCTGCGCAGAACTACGTACTCACTTGTGTTTGAAGTGCACTGGGCATCTGCTACGGAAGAAAAGAGATTTTCGTGCAGTTTTGTCGTGCAGCCTGTAAAAGATCATGCATACTGTAGCGTTTTGCAACTCTTGAGTTCATGACCAGACTCCCAGTTCTCACAGAAAATCACATTTTATAGTGGCTGCTGTCAAGGTTCACTCCAAGATAATTTGTATGGTTGTGGCAGCTTTTTGGCCTAATATTTTCAATAAAAATGACCAGTGTTCAGGCAGTTGCTGTGGAAAAGCCTGACAAGATATTGAGGTAAAAAAAAAAGAAAGCATGGCACGCTGCTCTGATATTGCCAGAATGTTTCCTAAATTTTTAAATGATTGCTTTGAATCAATAGGAAGAGCTAGTGAGCTGAAACATTGCACAGAGCACACACAGTTCCTCTGAATGCTTGCAGTGGTTTCAAAATGTTTCTGGGACTACTAGAAGTACCTAAATGTAGGGTTTAAACCATTTCAGGACAAGACACGTTAGTGTATATACTCGTTAAGGGCCGCCCTCATGTAAGGACTGCACCCCCACTTTGGAGGGCAAATTTTTTTGAAAAATTCAGAACTTCCTGCCGAAAGGTGGAGTTAATTCCATTGCCACTAGATGACGCTAGCCGCTCTTCTGTTGACACTGCTCAGGCCAGCGCTGCCACGCGATTATTTCTTTGTGTGGCACGTCGTCTCGGCTGTGTTGGCAGTGTATCCAGTCAGACCGGTGGCATTTCACCTCTGGAGAAGGGCGCCCTGTTTGAGTCAGCGCTGGTCAGGAATGATGGGCTGGCGTCTGTGCTCATTTACTGCAGCGTTATGTCATTTGCCTCTTACCCTCTGCTACCTTTGCGGAAGCAGTATGAACCTCTAGCAGGCTGTCATCAGCGTGATTCATGTAAGAGTCACACCCAGCCAAGGTTCTAGAAAAAAAATGTGTGGCCCTTACATGACCATATACGGTGTTTCAAAAAAAAAATTATTTGCCATCTAACCCTCTGAATGCTTGCAGTTGTTTCAGAATGTTTCTGGGACAACTGGAAGTACCTCATTGAACGGATTAAACTAGTGCTGTGCAAAGAGCAACATTTTGGCTGCGAAGCAAATTCGAATATTAAAGTTTGAGTGCTAATAGAATATTTTTCCAATACTTCAAAGTTAAATTACCGAAAAAGTGTACTGTGAAACATGGCCGTAAAAGCACCTTTATTGTATAACTAGTGTACTCCTACATAGTTGTGCCTAGAAAAAAAGAACAGTCCAGTACAGCTGTTCAACAGAATGGATGGCTACAAGTTGAATCGTTGAATGTTATCATGGGGGAAAGCGAGCTGCTCAACATGTCCCGGAAGCAGACATGCTCGCCTTCTACTAGCAACTGCGCCAGACACTGAGAACAGATGCTCGCTAGACAAGCTTGTGTCTGGTATGGCCAGGTATCGCCTTGCAAGATGAGCCAGCAAAGGGTGAGCTCTTGCACCTTGCTTCTGTCACCAGCGACATGGATCTTCCTTTCGGTGTAGAGTCACATTGTGTAAGTGCCTTTCTACTTCTGTTTGTGACTGTGAATGCTGTTGCTAGCTGAGAAGGGTGTCAAAATTATTTCACAAAGAGAATTGGGTTTACGTGGGTCGTTTAGAAGCACTGCGGTTCAATATTTAGCTATTTAAACCGTTATACAGTCAGCATCCGATTACAGTCAACATCCAAAAACGTCCACAAAATTGGGCAATCCGAAAAAATGAATGCATGCCTTTTACTGCCCCCAAGGGCACAAATCACGACACACATGTCTGAAACAGCTCTGAAGGCCTGCGAATACACTATATAGGCATATCAGTGCTCGTACGGCGATAGGAGACGGCGGGTGCACGCGTGTATAATTAAGGAATACACACAGTGTCCCATGACAATTGCTCCTTCGCACTCACGGTATGCTTCACCGCGTAACACTTCTGTATTGAGGCACAGCTGACTTTGAGGAACCGGGACTATGCAACTTGAATTATATCTTTGGACTATGTCTTTCCTGTCTAACGAAGAGCACGGCACTGAAGAGCAAAAAACTAGGTAGTGGTAGTCGCAGTGGCTAGGCCTGGCGTTGCCGCGGTGGTGGCTGCGGCTGCCAGCGAATCTGCGTGCGATAGCGCTAGTTCGAGGCGATTAGATAATCAAAATGGGGCTGCGGTGGTGCCTTCGATTAATACCGTTGTGGTATAATGCTGTTTCGGCAAAAAGTCCGGAAGATCACATGGTGCAGGTTTTTTGCATCCAAAATTTCAGACGTATTTATATACATTGACTCTATTGGGCATGTGGCAGTGCTGCGAAGGCGTCCGAATTACCGGGCATGTCCGAAAAATCTGGTGACTGGAAAAATCGGTCGTTGACTGTATTGGTTCCCGCAACTTTGAATACTTCGAATATTAGAAGTCTGGTGTAAATTGAATCAATAGCAAATGCTAGTTGAAACAAATATTCGAAAGTTAAAATATTGGCATACCCCTAGTTTAAACCGTTTCAGGACGAGACACATAGGTACCCCGCAAAAAATTTTATTTGCCATCTAAATGTGTGAAATACACTGAAGATAAACTCAGTGAACCTAAAATAAAGGAATATGTTGCAGAAACTTTTTCAGCAATAGGAGGGCAACAATGGACAGAACTCTGGATGGGTCGACACTACCAGCTCACTCTCCTCTTTCCCCTTGCTCGTGCAGGAAGATGGCACTCATGAACCTATCGCTCTTGTCGACCCAGCCTTGCACACTTTCACTTGCGCCTAAAGCATACAGTGCATGGGGCGCAATAGGGTCTTATTGCACTTGGACTTTATATGGCAAACAATGCTTCTTCGCTTCGGCAGTTGCTCTTGGTCGCACGCAGTTTGATAGGTGCGTTCCAAGCAGCCGGTTGTAATTCAACCATTTGACTTCACAAGTAACGACTTCTACAGGTTCCGAACTGGCTGCTTTTCGCGCTGCTGTCGAATACATTGAAAAAGAACCGCCTAACAAATGGGCAATATATTGTGATCCGAAAGCAGCCCTCCAGAGCTTGCGACGCTTATGACGTGGCAATTATGAACAGCTTGTGTCTAAAATCAATGAAACTTGCCATTGCGCTTCTGAACGGGGACATGATATCACCTTTCAATGGCTGCCGGAACATTGTGGCATCGTTGGCAATCACCTCGCCGATGTCGCTGCCTGACGTGCCCAGGCTGGCGCACCGACACTCCTTATACCTTTATCGAGAGTAGATGCTGCAAGAGAGCTTCGCACTCTTGCTCGTACCATCACATTACATTACTGGCGTACACCACAGAACTCTAAGTGTCATTTACACAGCCTTGAACCATCACTGAAACTTGAATTACCAGCAAACCTTTCATGACTTGACTCAACACTGCTGTGTCGGCTGTGGGTAGGAGTAGCATTTCCTACAGCTATCATATTGGAATGGAAGACTCACCAGTGTACGCTAAGTGCAAGTGTGAAGATACCATCAGTCATCTTCTGTGCGACTGTTCTCGCTTTGAAAACCAACGTCAGACTCCAGTGTGTCTTGAATAGACTGGATGACAGGCCATTTACAGAAGCAAAAATCTTGGAAACCTGGCCTCACAGTTCATTAGCCTAGAAAGCAGTTCGAGTGCTTCGTCACTACCTGAAGGCAACAGACTTGAGTGCCCTACTATAGACATCCTGCACCTAATTTAGTGCATGTGAAAGTGCGATAGGCTCATGTTTTTCTCTATCTCTTTTAACACTCCCCCATCCCACGTGTAGGGTAGCAAACTAGACTCAGTCTGGTTAACCTCCCTGCCTTTTCTTCTTCCCTTCTCCCTCTCTCTTGACTATCTCAGTCTCCAGAAGTTTTTATTTATTGTCTCTCGTATTTCTTTGCCGCAGCAATGAAATTTTAATTTTATTGAAGTCGCGTATAAACACACTTCATTATATTGAGGTTCTAAGTACATGGTGTTCTATGGACAAGAATTTATAAAAAGTTAAATAAAGTTAAATACAGTGGAATCTCTTTAAACCGTACCTGACAGGGACATGAGCAAAGTATGTGCTAAGCAGCACTATGGCTTACCCTAACGTAAGAAATATGCACTTACCTGCCTGTGAGATGAAACATGTTTCACAAGGAAACCGAGAAACGTCTTTTATTTTGTAGAAATAGGCCGCAGCCTTGGCAATAACCAGGAGAAGCAGCTTTACCGTCCCTGCCATTTTGGCCGCAAATGCCACCGATATTCTACCCTTCGTTTGTTTTTAGCCTATGCACGATTGCCTTTTAAAAGTTCAGTACGGCAACATCTCAAAAAAAGGTGCCGGTTCATCCATGTTGAATATGTCTTCCAGGGAATACTCTTGCAAGATATGTTGTAGCTTGCCGCTGGCCCACTCCTCCGTGCCGCTTTAGTTTGCCGCTGCACCTTCGCCGGAAACGGTCCTTGTAGTTAAGTTGTACCATGTCTTAAATCTAGCGAGCCAGCCACTGCTGCAAACAAAACTGTCATGGCCCATCTGTGTGGCGAAGGACTGTGCCTTTTCATTGAGAAGGGGTCCATTTACAGGCACGTTCCTTGCCCTCACATTTTTTAGCCAATGCACCAAAGCCTCTTCGACGTCTCGGTAACTCAAGCCCATTAAACTACAACACTTGAGGTTGGACGATGCACCATTGAGCACCTTCTCTCTCGCTGTCCAAATGCTGCAAACAGTAGTCGGTGACAGACTTTTCTCTCGTGTCGACACGGACTTTGTTCCACGTTGAATGGCATTGATAATTTCCAGTTTTTCTTTGATGCTCATCACACGATGCTTGCCTGTTTGACATTGTGCAGTCCTGTCACGATCATGCAGCATCCGCAGATCATCCTCGCGAAGTTCAACACACGTGAATGCGGCCAGCGAACAAAACAACTGCGCACCTGTGCGCACTTCATAGTTTCCGCGATGCTCTCGCAGGCAATGGGATCTCAATAGGTCGCTCCGGCGCGGCCTCCAAGATTACTAGTGCGAGATTGTGCACGGCGCCGCACAATGACTAGGCTCCACAATGACCATGGAGATCTGTGTGTGCACATGCAACGCATGGCTTGCACTTGGCGCATTCCGTGCAGAATCGGTTGGTCGTAGGAGCGCGGGACTGCAACGGGGGAGTATTAGAGACCTTCGGAAAGTAGTGAATAGTGCGCATCAACCGGCAGGTGCCCAATGTTCCGCTACCGCGTAGGCAGGTACTAAATACATTAAATTAAAAGGCAACCAAGCCGGGTATTCATCTCAACTATGTTTATTAAGAAACTACAGCTTAAGTGGGTATGGTTTAATGAGGATCCAGTGTATTTCATTATTTTAAGAATTTTGTTATATTGAAGGTTTCACTGTGCAGTAAAGTCTCGTCAATACATAGTTGGTGGGGAATGTGGATCAGGTACACACTAAGCAATCTACTAATTAACCAACAATGGCAGATGAGCAGCCATAGACTTACCGGCAAAAAAGGGACTTTGTCTTGATTCTCACTGAAACATACACGAAGCCAAGATTTATTTGCGAGACGGCCACAAACAGTCTCCGATTTTCACTTGCCGCCGTTGTGGCCTTGCAGCGACAACAGCAACCTCAAAGTCAGCGAGGCCGCAAGCCTGTCTCTCCATCAGGCCCCATGTCTCTGCAAATGCCCTCGTCACGGTAAACATGTGTGCAGCGTTGTAGATGGATGGGCCATCACACACTTCCACGTCGGCATTGTAAACGTGGAAAAACCCAAGCAAAGTTCGAGGGTGCGTTTATCATGTGTGGTAAATATTATGGGAACTGTTTTGAAACAGCAAAAATTGTAAAGCAAGATGGCGATGATTTGAAGAATGCACTAGATAACTTATTATTGCAGTAAAAGTGCACGTATACTATTTGCAAACCGTAACAGCATTTTTATTACACCTTATTCTACTTTGGAACTACCTGTCAACCAGGCCGCTGGCCGCTTCATCCACATCGTGATTCCACGACAGCTCATCCTCACAGCCCCTTCCGGCCATCTGCCATTATTGCAAGCATCACGTTGAAGCTCTCCTTTTCAGCACCTGTTGTTTTGCAAGTACGCACACTGTGTGCGCCTCTTTCCTCGACCGTCTTTCTCGTCGGCATGTCAAAGTTTATCGGCGTCTAATCAGCGTTTCCATTTTGTGAGCAGATAAACTATCTGTCCCGCAGCAGGCGTATAACTTGCTTTAGGGCCCATCGCACGCAGCGAAACCGAGCGAGAGAGAGAGAGAGAGAAAAACAACTTTTATTGAGTCCTTGATGGGGTCAGAGGTGGCCAGAGGGGCGGGAGACAGGCCCTCTCGCCCCCTTCCTTATACAGCAGCCAGTCCTTGTAGTCTAGCGGCATCCGTGGCCATCCAGACGACCCAGAGCTGATCCTCCACATCACTGCTGAACATCACATCACATTGTCTGGGCCTGCCCACAGGCCATGCGCACTCCGAAACATGGCACCCACCCTACACTCACCATTAGCGCTGCTGACTGATGGGAGGCTATACTGCGCAGTAGAACCAAACACTGACAGAAAATCGAGCAACAGAAGTGCTAATTCAGCACTGCGCCCAACTGTGCCCACTATGCCGACCAAGTGCCAGCCGTCCCTTCTTCACTTGGACTCTCCCATGCACTGCACCCGGCTATGCATCGCATGTGCACTCTCTTCTATTATGTGAGAGTGAAGACTGTAAGCTGCGTAAACTTGCAATTGCAGAGAGCAGTTACATTTTTTTTTCGCTCTCAAGTCTGCAAAGTGCTTTTGCACCCGCACTGGCGGTAAACATGCGATAAGAACAGGCTGAGTGTTAGCGCGTTTGCTCTTTATGTCAGGTCCCAAGCCACCGTGATAATGTGCAGCCTGTTCCTACCACAGGCTTGCCGCCAGTGTTCTCTCATAATGGCTTTGTCATCAGCTTCAGTCATCAAACTTACTGCCCCTCCCAGTGTGCCGCCACGGTAGGTTTGCCACTAGCATGGGTGTGCAGCCTACACGAATTAGCTGTAGAAATTCGTTTGCATAATCTCGGTGTTCTTCAAGCGTTATTATTAAATATTTATATCACACTGACGGGCACTGAGAATAAGTGCGCTCTCTTTAAACACATGTGCGAGAGTAAAAGATTCTAGTCTCTCTGAAGAACTACAACACGGCCCTTTGATCGTGGGACTGTACAAGACCAAAATTGAGATTGCAATTAATATGCGGGGGGAAACAAAAATCCAAATTTTCAAGAGCAAACTTGGGGGTGCGTTTATTATGCGAGTGTGTTCATTGCGCGAGTATATGCGGTAAATAGTATGCAGTAGCCATTTGGCATGCGGTAAATGACTACGGCTTAAAGGGAAGCTGAAACGGTTTTCAATTTCCATGAATTGCTGGGATTGGGAAGAACAGACCTAATAATTTACGGTTCCGAAATTTTTTTCTTCGTTTTGATAATATAAGGGGCGGAAACCGCTTTCTAAATCACCCCCGCGGACACGCCCCCATCGATTCCCGGAGTGCCAGGTGAGGTGGTTGCCAGAGGAGAGAACCGGCGAGAGTGACATCATTCGCGGGGACCGAGCTGCCAGACCGGCGTGCTGGCATGTGCTGGCATGCCTCTTTCCGTCCTGCACTTTACTGAACGACGCTACGAGAGATCTGCCGCCGCCACTGCTCACGTTTGTTTTCTTTTGCGATTTTCGTAAACTGTTCTTTCCTTCTGTGCTGCGGGAGTGCCTACAGCCAATGGCGCCCAACATGCCCTTGTTCTGTGCAGCATTCGGCTGCGCGAACACAGGCGGGCGAGACGATGTGGTGTTTCACAGGTTCCCGAAGAACAAGAAGCTTGCAGCGCAGTGGGTCCGTGCGGTGAGGAGAGATAAATTCGGGCCGACGAAATCAACTGTGCTGTGCTCGGACCATTTCTGCGATAGCCGGATAGCCTTACGACAAATGCGGAAATGCGTCGTTGCTAGCGTTGCTATACTCCGTTTCATACATCAGGTGCAACGCTGTGGAGGCTTGAGATACTTCTTGCAGTGGCTGCGTTCGCGCTTAGAAAAAGTTCGGTGTTTCTTGACCCGATTTTTGAGAAAATTTTACATATATAAGCTCAGTTCTGAATGAAAAAAAAGAAAAGAATTTACCCATAGAAACAATCCATGTACTTATACAGCTGCTAACACGTTCTTATAAATAAATTTTCTTTTCGACATTTTTTTTATTGCAGCCCGTCGCGGCAGCTTCACGTGCGTACTCGTGCGAGCAAACGCCGCTGGCACGCTGCGAAGCATAGACGAAGACGCGCGCAGTAATAAATTTTGGTGACCGGACTTCGTGCGTAGCTTTCACAGTGTTGCACCTGAGGTATGAAATGGAGTATAGGCTTGCCTATGACATTCAACGTACGGTTGCAGTTATCGTGTTTACCACACGGCGGTGCTAAAACTGCCTAATATCTTTATGTCAACACTAGCACGGAGCACGGATACTGATTCTTGATCGAGCCACAATCGCAAAGTCGTCGAACCATGGTATGAATATTGCACATATAATACCTCTGGCCATCTCTGGATGTGTATGATAAGCAACTTCCATGACTGTACCTCGCAGCACTGCATGTGCGCGCTTTGAAACGCGGCAGTTATGTTCGCGATCGTGTATCAACACTCAAAAAACCACGGGACTTCAGACAAGCAGCGGCAAGGTGCTCGACATCGCGGAATTGCACCCGTGTTTACAATCTAATGAAAAGTTAGTGCTTCGGCATTCTTCCAGCAGCAAATTCCCAATGACACATTAGCGCATTTTTTCTCCCGTCATTGGAACGTGCAGCTACATGAAAAAAAACAACAACAACATACGTACCAGCTAAGATTTCCAACGCGCGAGAAGGTGCACACATCGCTCTCGCTGTTGGCACACTCAACATCGTCGTTTCCGCCGTTGCCGCCATCGTTTTCCGTATCGGCTGTCGTTTCGAACATGTACGGCGAAAATGCAAGCTGTCCGAGACAGCGAGAACGTTCCATAATGCTTACAACTCAGCTATGAAGCCAGAACAGAACAGCGTGCTACGCTATGAAGCAGCGGCGCTGGCCGGCGACTGCCGCGAATGACGTCACAGCGGCCCCGACCAATCACGGGCAACAGCGGCATTTGCGCGATGCCCTGAGGCGCTGGTGCACGTTTTCATGAAAAAACAGCCGCTTGCGTTTGTTTCCGCCCTTTTTGAACCAGATATTCGTGTTCAGGGGACTCAAAACTGTAGAATGCCGCAGAGAACTCATTTTTTTCAAAAAGTGTTTCAGCTTCTCTTTAAGTGGTCAGCTAATGCATTAAGTTCAATAGCGACAGGGTGTGGGAATCATTGCGACTGTTTCAAGCGGGTAAGTATTAATGAGCTTTTACTGTACTTAGAAAGCTATGAAAGGCCAGTTTCAGTTGGCCAGCACTGACTAAATGAGTATTTTGTGACTACATAATTTGTTGTACAATTAACAAGAATACCTTGCATATTAAAAAAGATTTTCTTACATGGAGCAGCATGCAATGTTAATTCTGAAGCATTTAACATCTATCGTATTTGTACCTTTAGCCTCTGTAATAATATTCTGTCAATCATCAGTCGATCTGTGTTGTGTAAGGTTTAATGTTGGAAAACAAAGCTGTTAATAAAAGCTGTGGTGTTTCATCCAAAAAAGCACCAAAATGCCAGCCACTCGTTTCAGGCACGAGAGAACACCATGTGCCCCAGTTTCAGAAATGTTTGTGGTACCAACCCACAATCGCTTTGAGGCCACTTGCATTTTGCAACACAGTTTCTGTCCTCCTCCATAGACTGAATAGGCAATGAGAATAATGGCCATTGAGTAGCCTGTGCAACTGCCACTTTTGAATTGATAGACTACTGGCTTAACAGTTCTCATGATTCCTACATGACACACCAGTAAGATTTGTGGGGCAGGGTATAAACGGTCTTGTTCACTGAATGAGCTCAGGAAAAATCAGTTCAGGAAAGAAAGCTCTTTGGGAAAAAGGGCTCTGGAATGTTTCGCAGCTTTTTCTCACCACATGGTTTCTCTACTGGATGCACATAAGAATTACTTTGATTCCAGTGCCATTGTTACCAGCAGTTCAACACGCCATGTCAAATAGCACTGTGTTGAATCCAGGGTGTGCGAGTTATTTGTTTGTCTGCAATTACTGAAAGGCTGTTTTCGCTCACTCGTACTTGACTGGTGTCCAGGCGCTGTTCCCGCTGGTGTACCACATTGGGGAGCTGCCCAAAAAGAGCTCGTCGTCATCATGCACTAAGAACTCATCTGAGGAGAAGGACCTTGACCAGGAGTTCCACGATGCGCTACGAGACCTCAGCACCACCTGGCTCACCAAGTGGGTCTCTCTCGACCGTGTATCGTATGAGCACTTTCTAATATCATTGAACCAGCTTCAGCACTGTGGGCCCATACAACACCCGTCTTACGTGACCGATTCCCATGAAATAGGAGCTGGTGTTCCCGGATCATGCATAGAATTGTAAATTGCAGTGAACGTTCTAGAGTACAATTGATTTCTGTCAATTGCAACTCCGGATAATTCAACCTTGACCTTGTGTCACCCTCAGCAGCCAAGAAGTAGAGTCAGGAGAGCTACTGCATGGGGCCTAACCCCTGCCGAACGGGGCCAGCATCAGCTCAAACTGGAAAGATGAGTGGCTGGTGAGGGCTGAAGTGCATGGAAAATGAAGCAACCGACAGTGTGCCAGTAGGCGATGGTGGGGACATTAATTGAGCCCACTCGTGCACCCGCTCTAGGCAGTAGTTCAGTACCTGAACGTCGTCCGCAGCTTTGTTGAGGGTAGCGGTGGTGAATGTGAGATGCTGCGTATGATGAGTGGGCTAGAGTTTATAGCCCTTCGTGCAGTGAACTGCCGCACTAAACAATCCTGCATCAACAACGAGCAGATCACGGTCAAGCACGTACAAACAAGAACAAAATGAGGAGCAGACAACACAAACGCTTACTTCCAACTGATCGTGTATTTATAAAATTGCATCATAAGAACACTTTCCTTCATGACGTCACAAGACCGAAATGCTGACATCAGGAGGCCATGCTCAAAAACTTGGTTTCTTTGCATTCCAAAAAAACAAAAGGTGCGCTGACATACGACACACCCGTGTTTCTAATGCAATCTACTTCAGTTATCTCCCTAACATCCTGGTTCTTATTTCTGACTACTAACTTACACATGTTGAACAAGGGTTTACACGGCTTCTTGTTCTTTATTCCAAAGTCATGACAATGTACAGAAAGATTCCCATCGCTGTAATTCGCCACCTTCCTCCTGTGTTCCAGAACTCTTTCATTCAGACACCTTCTAGTCTGACCGATATAGCTGGAACCACACGATTAGGGGAATTGCATTAGAAAGGTGGGTTTGTCATGCGTCAGCGCACCTTCTGTTTTTCTGTCGTCCAAAGACACTAAGTTTCTGAGCATGGCCACCTGATGTCAGCATTTCAGTCTTGTGACGTCACAAGGGAAAGTGTTGTTATAATGCAATTTTGTAAATACACGATCAGTTGGAAGTAAGCGCTTGTGTTGTCTACTCCTCACTTTGTCCTTGTTTGTGCGCGTTTGACCGTGATCTGCTATGTGTAACCAACTAGCCCAAAAGTTGGTGCGCTTGATAAACAACTACTTCAGGTAGTGTTGCTGCATGAAATAAATGTGACATGCTTGTATCATGCAGTTTTGCCCTTCTTTTTCTGAGTTTTTGTTTTTCTTGGGTGATTTGAAAATCCACTTAATTTGAAGATTTTTCATGGCCCGGCGGACTTCAAATTAAGAAGGTTTTACTGTACAACACATTTCTCAGCGAATAATCAGATATTGGAAGTTGTTAGTACCTGGAAGGTCAGTTACATGATGCGACTGACTTTACTCAATGTTTATTTAGTCTGTAACTAATAAAGACTCGCTAGAAATTGCACAAGTCAACTTTTTCAATAGATTTTGCACTGCTTCATCTTGGCTACCAGGCGCGAAAGCACACACGGCACTGCTGGGGCATAAAATAATGTAACTTTGACATGTTTCGCAAGAGTATGTCATAAATTTATAACTAATTTATATTCCTTGTAGGTTGTTGTGACCTTACTGGTTGGTGTGTGTGTGTGTGTGTGCAGGCTACAGGGGAAGTCGGCAACCAACCTCTTCGAAGACCTCAAGGAGCGGAATGCCAAGCATGTGCCGATATTGCTTGCACGCATCCAGTCCCTCGATAGTGACAAGGTGTGTTGTCGGTGTTGTGTCTGCTGCTTTATTTCTGGTGCAGCTGTAGTTTAGACATGTGAACAGCAAGAGCTGCAGCATCACATTTCATCTGAATGATGGTGTATGGTTAATTCACCAACATTGCCATTCAGCAGCTTGTGCTCGCCACTTCCTAGTGCGCATATGCTGACGTACAATAATTACAACTATGCAGAAGTGTGCTAGACGTTGTCCCACACAATGTCCAGTGCTCTTGCTCTGCACAAAGTTGTCCAGTAGTGCAGTCGCCCTTAAATTCACTGGCTGCTTTTCAGGCAGTCATTGCAGCAGCCAGAAGTGTCCGAGAAGTCCTTACGTTATACAAAAGCAACTGGACAGCCCTCTGTTCCTACAGGGCAAAAGTGCAAAATATTCCTACGTGTAGCAACGAATTCATACTGTTGGCACCGCAAGCAACAGCATGCAGGGCGGAAACGTGAGACAACCATTTGCCTCGAAAGAGTGATTGCCATTAATGCGACTTGGGTTGATTCGATTTTCCAGTTCAGCCGGCACCCATACATTTTCTAGGGCCCGAACGTTTGCTATTTTGATCCTAAAATTGGCATTCGCTTGATAATTTTAACTTGACTGGTCAGTGCACACGTGCCTGACCCCTGTGGTGGCCCCTATGGTAATGAGGACCTCCTTTAGCTGCAGCAGCGTCCGTCTTGGCGGAGCTCAGGGAACAGTGAATGTGTTGAATACACATCTTCTCCCATCAAAAATGCCCATTTTTGGCCTGCCCTAGGAAGGTTTTCAAGCAATAACTGTAGTGCACAATGTGTCATTACAGTACTTACCGGATTCTAATGCGCACCTTTTGTTTTCCAGGGAAAATTGCATGTGTGGTTCAATCGAATAAGAAACCAAAATCACCTTTGCTGTGTTTGTATGCTTTACCGCATAACATGGCTGTATTGCGGCGAAGCTGACACTAAGCACCGTAGGAAAGGGACGTAATTTTAAAAAAATTTTGGTGCTCGCTAGATTTGTACTTGGTTCAGGAGCTTTAAAGTAATTTCTACATTAGTTTTCTACTTTGGACACATAGAAAGTGAGCATTCATTTGATTAGGCAGCCTGTTAGACTCTGGCAAATACTGTCAAATGTTGTATCAGCAGTGTGTTTTGACGTTTTTTTGGCAGCTTGTTTAGTTCGACCCACCGCATAAATTCTATCAATTTCATCGGTCCCGTCAGGGTCAAGTTAAGGCTTTTTGACTGCATCAGAGGCAACTAGTTGACATAGTCATTGACGGTAGTACTGCGCCAATTGCGCCAAACTGTGCCATGAATTAAATCTTGCTACACGCTGTGCCAATTGTCATTTATTGCAGGTATTGCACCAGGCTCGCACCAATACAGCCGAATTCAGAATATTCTTGCGCGCGTGAGTAGGCGCCGTGGATCAAGCAGCCATCCTTTTCAACTTACCCTCGCACACTTTCCCACACAGCTATCTTATCCCACTTGGACATTATGCGGAACCCATTTGCAAATTTGCCAGGAGTGTTCATACAAATTGCTATCACAATAATAATTATGTAGTGTAATTATGGTGACGCACGATTGTTAGGGAACAGCTGCTCGGCGTGCCTTTCTCGCGGTCACTTAGTAGTATATTGGCAAGTGCCTAAGGTGGCATTTCATTACAACTAAGCAGCCCAGACATAGAAAAAGACATGAAAACAGTACAAGGAAGTAGACATGGATGCAGAATTCACACAACCCAGACACTGTCCTATCTATACTTGTGAGGATAGCAATAAAGATAGTGTCCTTGTTTCTGTTCCATATGGATTGTGCTGCTTAGTCATGGTTCTGATCAGCTACCAACTTGCTCAGCTAATACTTATAAAGCAGCGCTGTAAAGTTGAAACATACACAAGGACGAAAACACTCGGACAAAACGCTTCGGCTGTGCTGCTTTCGTCCCTGTGTATGTTTCAACTTTGCAGCACTGCTTTAGAAATATAAGTGTGATATTCCAACTAGCCCCAATGCAAGCCTTAAGCAATTGCTCAGCTAGTAATTTCAATAGTAGAGATATATAGTGCCGATATGCTACAGCCGACCATTGCTTTGTTAACATCGCGTGAGCGCTGAACAGATAATGCGCCAGTGCTTTGCTTGGACCAGTCTAGAAGACCATGCGCTGTGACTAGCATGAGTTTAACCATGTAAGCTTATCCTTGCACATAATTATTAATGCGCAAAGATACAGCGCTCGTGTCATGTTAATAAAGTATTGGGCAGCTGTGCATATTCTATTTCTTTGACGGATAAAACACTACGACAGATAAAGCTTTTACCAAATGAAATGAGTAATGAATCCAGTGACAGCTTTGGAGGGGGGGGGGGAATCACAGAATGATTATATATTGAAGCACAGAATTAAGTGTGGATTATGGTTAAATCTGCGTTTCATCATTTTATATATTATCAATAAAATGAAACAACAATTTGAAGAAAGATACTTGCTTCTTACCAAAATGCAATACAGTGGAATCTCGATGATACGAATCTCACGGGTTCACGAAAAATATTTGTATTAGGTGAAATTCGTATCATCGAAACACAATTAGAACTAGCTGAATTAAAGAGTCAGAGGTGAACTCACTCAGGCACACGTACGTAAAAAGTATTTATTTCTTGAAGAAAAAGTCTCTAATGTCCTTCTGCTTCTTTTTCTTTGTCAGGTAACTTAGCAGACTTTGTTCAAATCCATAAAAACGCATGCACATGTCGTCGCTGATTTCATCCGTGGCCATAGCACGCCTCAGAACGTCGAGCGCGTGCAGTGTTTCAGCCGTCGGTGGTGGTCCTTCGCCGTTGCCCACGTCTATGTTGTCGCCATCATTGTTAGAATCAGCAGCCTCGCATGTGGCCTCTTCGACAATATCTTCTAATGCGCGCACCACAGGTGGCGCAATTGTCATCTGCCGTGCAAAAGTCATCAGCTGTGCACTTGACATTAAGCCGTTCCCAATCCTCAATTGTATCTTCCGGCTCTGGGGGCACGTCTTCTGGACTCCCAAAGAAGCTGCATTTGCCGAAGCAGTTTGCTACGGTAGTCGGACTTACCTGATTCCATGTCATAGCTATAAAATGGATGACGTCCAAGAGGCTTATTCGCAGGTTGCCTTCATCCTTTTGATCAATTTTAGCAAGTAGACGGCGCACAATAAGGCTCTTGAAATGGTGCTTTGCGTTCTTTATAATCCCAGCATCAAGGGGTTGCAGGTGCATCGTCATGTTCGGGGGTAAAAAGACAAGTTTGACCTTTTGAACCGTTACTTGCCTCAGGTGGGCAGCGCACTGGTCAAGAAACAGAACAATTTTCCGATTCTTGCAAGCCATCCTCCTGTCAAGGAGTGACAGAAACTCTTTGAAAAGCACCGCCTTCATCCACACCTTTTCTTTTGTGCGATAGACAATCAAATGACTCTCGCACTTGAAGCACCGGGGCTTTTGAAACTTGCCAACTACCGTGAGCTTAAATTTCTCCGATTCATCACGAGGCTCATACTCCGCGATGAATGACGGCAGCTTCGCTAGCCAGTCGCTGACAACTACCTTGTCAGCTTTTTTCGCTTTGCCGCAAACGCTTTTATAAACGAGACCATTCCTAGTCTTCAAACGCTGCAGCCATCCATCTGAGGCCTGGAATCCATCGATGTGCAGAGCAAGTGCACACTTGTCAGCTTTCTCCCACAAAACTTTACCGTCAATGTTTACACCAGCTGCGGTTAATTCTTTAAACCAAGTCAAGAGAGTCTCCTATCACCTCAAGTTTCACGTGCTGAGCGGTCTTCGCTTGCTTCGCGTTGACGTGGAACAAAAGCACGTTTTTCATGATAGAGTCTCGCTGTGCAACAATTGTGCTCAGTGTTGACATTGCGAGGCCTAGCTCCTTAGCCAACTCCGTCCACTTCCTCTTGGGATCCTCATTGACCTTTCGAAGAATGTCTAATTTTTCTTTAAAGGAGAGCGCTTTCTGCTTGCGAGACATAGCTTGCTGCGGCTAGGCAAAATGCCGCAAACACAAAGAATGTGGCCCGAAGCACAGCAGACACTCCGTCCGATAGGACGCGGAAAAGCAACAAAAGCACCACCGCTTCAAACTCTTCGCACCCAGTCGTGGCCTCCGTGCTGTCTGGCGC
Organism: Dermacentor variabilis; assembly: GCF_050947875.1. Taxonomy (NCBI): domain Eukaryota; kingdom Metazoa; phylum Arthropoda; class Arachnida; order Ixodida; family Ixodidae; genus Dermacentor; species Dermacentor variabilis. The sequence goes on from NC_134569.1 coordinate 244,597,302, forward strand.
CCTGTCTCCACCTCCGCACCAAAAGAGAAAGGGATAAATCGCGTGACTGCGCACTGTTCTCTTTCATGGCCGTCGGTGGGGCGGCGTTTATTCGTATCAACCGACGCGGGTCGAAAATCGATTCGTAACAATCATTCTCTAGCAAGTTGCAAAGTAATGGGGCTCGGCCAGGACCACAGAAAAATTCGTATCATCCGGAAATTCGTATTAGCCGTGATCGTATCATTGAGATTCCACTGTGCAGTTAAATCGGCCCATAACAAACTCCACACAATGAATTTCTCAATATTCCAAAGTTTTTCTATTCCCCACTGTCACTCCATAGAAGCACATATATTTGTGACCTCTATGTAAAATGTAGTGGTGGGAGGCACCCTGGAAATAATGAATTCCCCTCATTGACCACCTAGTGATATTGCCCCAAATTGTGTTATTTTAGCGCAAGCAGCAGCTGCATATGCATCTCCTGCAGTTGCCTTGCCATGACGAAGTGCGAAGCAGTGTCATGGTGCTTAGAACGCACATAGTAGCCCTGGCAACAGCGAGGCTTCCGCAGAGTGCCGCTGGCACAACATGCAGTGAAGCACAACGCAACACACTCTGGCGACAGCAAGGCTTCTGTAGAGTTCTGCGGGCACAACACGCAGGGAAGCACAGCGCAACATGCCCCCACAACAGTGAGGCTTCCAACACACAGGGAAGCGCGGCGCAACATGCCCAGCAACAGCGAGGCTTCCACAGAGTGCCGCTGGTGCAGAGAGTAGAGAGGGACGACGCTTGTACGCGCGTGTCTGCTTGCACATTGAGGCACCCCCTGCATCCCTTGAGCTGGCCGCCAATGCAATTCTTGCCGCCGCAGCCGTGTCCTTATTTCCTTCTCACTTCAAACATCGTGCCGCTTGTTCTAAGTGATGTTGCTGCAGCTTGGGGGTTGCTGGTGGCATGTCGGCAATGCCACTCTGCGGTAGCTGCAGAAGTCTCTGCACTTCGTTAGCGTGACACGAAGGGACTCAACTAAGAAGGAAAGGAGTGTAGTTTTCCGTGTTTTGTGGACTCGGGGTCTCTCTTTGTGTCTTCCTTCGTTTTTGACACCATGCGTGCACGCGAGTCGGTTCCTGTGTCCATGCATCCAGACACTTCAGTGTATCATTCCAAGGATGAGTGCCTTGACAAAGAAATGTAAAATAATGACTCTTGAAGACAAAATGGTCATCTTGAACGCTGTTTCCGTAGGCAAGAAAAAGAAAGAAAGATGTAGCTGCCAAATTTGGCATCCGAGTTAGTTCTCTGTCTACAATACTGAACGCAGAAGATTCGATTCAATTTGCAGTGGAGTTGGGTGCTTGATGCAAGAAGAAGCTGAAGCCATCAACATACGCTGATGTTGACAAAGCGGTGTTTACTTAGTTCATGGACATGAGGGCACGAAATGTTCCCATCAGTGGCGCTGTTTTGCAGTAAAAAGCAAGGGATTATGTTTGTTTCTTGGGTGCGCAAGGATTTAAAAGCGAGTAACGGGTGGCTTCAAGACTTCAAAAGCAGGTATGGAATCATCAGCAAGGTAATTAGCAGTGAGTCCTTCACTGCGGACAGCGATGGTGCTACTTCTTGAATTGAGCACAAGCTACCAGGCATTTTGGAGCATTATGATGCATCTGATACTTACAACACTGATGGGGCGGCCCTTTTTTACGAATTTCTACCAAGCCACACCCTTACACTAAAACGAGATGTCTGCCACGGCGGCAAGCAGAGTAAACATTGTTTGACTGTATTGCTCTGCGTAACTTCGGACGGAAGTGATAAGCGAGTCCCGGTGGCTAATGGCAAAAGCACCCTACCCAGATGCCTTAAGGGGACACACAGAATGCCTGTGAAATATGTGGCAAATGCAAAAGCATGGTTCAGGGGACATATTTAGTGACTGGTTGATAGAGTTCAACAAAGATATCAAGAGACAAGGCCGTAGAATTTGTCTATTCTTAGACGACTGTACTGCTCACCATGTTGAAGGCCTTGAGCTGTCTAACATTGAACTCCAGTTTTTACTCGCAAACTGTACATCGCTCCTTCAGCCCCTTGACAGAGGCATTATTAACAGTGTGAAGTGTTCCTGCCGGCGTACTAATCCAAAAGCTGCTTCTGAACATTCGTCTTCAGCGGGAAACAAAGGTGGACATTTTTCAAGCAGTTGAGATGCTTGAAGCATCCTGGTGGGAAACAAGTGCAGACAGTATTATGAACTACTTCAGCAAGGCCCAGATCACAAAAGAGGTTCAGGCTGCAGAAATTGACAGTGGAGAGGAGGACATTTCAGGTCCACCCGATCTCGCCGAAGCTTAGGTTTCACCTGCGTGTAAATGGAGCAGCCCCGGACTACTTGCACCTTTCTGATTATTTATGTGCAGACAGCTGCATCGTTACTACCGAATAGATCTCGGATGAGGTGCTGCTGGAAAGTGTCTGATATCGCAGTGATGACAGATCTTTGGAGATCAATTCATCACGTGCTTTACCTTCTGCGAAGGAAGTGCTGAATGCTATTGACGTTTTGCGCTGCATTCCGGGCTCGCTAGATCGTGATGGAACAGCGTTGTGTTCCTAGATGTTGTACGAGCATTCAGTGTTGCCGTCCCTCATGAACAAGCTACAGGGCAAAATGACACACTTGAAGAAAATAAATGAGGGCTACAAAGGCGCGGACTAAAAGTGCCTGTCCGTCGTACATTTTCTTCTTTTAGTCCACATCTTTGTAGCACTCATTTCTTTTCTTCAAGTATGTTAAGCCAACTCGCCCACATCAAGCTTCTGCTGCTTCAACATGACACAGTTTTTTGCCACTAAATGAATGCATTTTAGATGAGTACCGCCAGTTCCCCCTTGTTTAATTTGTGCATTTATTTTTCGGATTTTCATGCTGAAACTGCATATACCGTATTTACTCGCTCAATGATCGCACTTTTCTGTCAAAAAAGTTGACACAAACTCAGGGGTGCGATTATTACACAGGTTAAATTTTCCGCAAAAAGAAAACTTTATTTTTTTTTTCATCCCGCATTTTCTGCGGGATGACAACAGGTCAACAAATAGGCGGCTGCTGCTGTAACAGTGTGGGACATGAAAACAAAAATGGTGGCCGGCGGAGCAAATCGAATGCGCCGAACATGATTTTTTTTCTTCTCATGAGTACATTACGCGCATTGAAACAGTTCCTTCCGTATCAGTAATGAATAATATCGTTACTATCGGCAAGTTTGCGGCAATAACGTTAGCCATGTCCACTTTGACGGTACAGAAACAGATGGGCGCTCTTAGCTGCCAGTGACAGAAACGCATGGCAGGCACGCTGCAGAAACTGCGGCATTTGTCTTCATTACTATCTTAATATGGCACGCTTCCGCTTTGGGTGGGCGAATATCTTAGCTGTGTTACAAGCATCGGCGTATATTTTAACGTATCAGTGTAAACGTGGCCACTATCGTTGCCACTCGCAATTTGTTGCGTGCTCACGAGTGCAGACGAGAAGAATTGAAAGGCACCTTTTTTGTTGTTGTTGACCACAACCATTATAAAGCCTACAAATAATAAAGCCAAGGCAAGTTTGGTTGTAGCTTTCTTTTTTTTTTTCATGGGAGTACAGAAAGTCATCAAAGGAATGAAATGGGGCTGCTGCATAAAAATGTTTGGTGCGTGCAGACCACTTTATATGTCTTGAAGAGTCATTCGCGTAGCATTCGACGATAGTAAGCACGATCGTCATTAGCTAGACTTGGCACACGACATATAGCTGTGGCAAGTTCGGGGTGCGATCATTACACGGGAAAGAAAAAGAAAACATTGAATTTTGACGACAAAATTCAGGGGTGCGATCATTATGCAAGTATATACGGTAACGAAAACTTCTTTGTAAATAAAATTTTCGAGTATTTGTCAATTTCGTTATATCCAGGCTTAACTGTATTGAATGCAATGTTCCAGAAAGTACCAGTTGATAAGAACTTTCTGTTTAGACCAGAACAGTAGATTACTGCTCCAAAGCACTTTTCTTGCTCCAAGCAGCAATTTTTTCTGCTCCAAACTGCAATTTTTGCATCTCCGAAAGCTGCTTCAAAAGACACAAATGCCGCTTCCATCACTGCACAATAAAGGTGGGCCAGGTACTGAAAGTGTGTGGCTTTTTTTTCAACAGTTGCTTTTCAACAGGAGGACGTATAGAGAGACACTTACCGCTTTAGATGTGAGAGTACAATATTGCGAACTTGGAAGTTATTCTGCGTGCCATAGCTGAGTGTAGGCTTTGATTACTTGTCACTGTGTTGTGTCTAAGCGCTGAAACCAGCCAAATGTGCAGTACCAGTGAGTTCCAAGTTGCGTGTTCTTGCGAGTGTTCTAACGAGCATGGGTCCTCCCCTCTGTGCACTGTAGGAGCGCACCCGCTACCTCTCGGACATTGTGGCCCTTGCAGACGAGGCCTTGGCAGCCACTGACACCCTCGAGCTGCTGGCTGCACTAGGGGCACGCTCCGACAAGAAAGACGGCAACAATAAGCAGTGCGTTATGCCTGCCTTGGTTCTCTCTCATGGTTTCATAGAATTTCTCATGACTATCTAGAGGAGCGTGTGTACTGTTGGCTCCTTAAAGAGCCTTCCCTCAGGAGGACCTGTAGGCCATTTTTGTTGTGCACTGGAAGTTGTAAAACGTCCTTCAAGGGAGCAGTCTACCACAAGAATTTGTCTAAAGGTTGCACTGTTAGTCAAGATAGAAGCAAAGGCAAGATAAGAGGTCACGGTACAAGGTAAAACTTCTAAATAATGTGGAATAGCCAATTGATTTTCAGAATATCAAAAAAGTACTTGGGTTTCTTGTAATCCAATGTTACACTTTAGGTTTTACTCCCCTGTGGTGTATGCTTAGCGTTCTGGTAGTTCAGTATTGTACATTTTATTCCACTGTGTATGCTTCATTGTAAAGCATATAGTATGGCTTATGATGTAAGTCGCCGAAGTCGCAAATATCCATGCTATAAGCGGCATTGCACTATAATCAAAACAACATTTTTCAAAGGCTGCACATGTGCAAAACACATAGACGAAGCAGCCAAGCATATCCAAGAATCGAAGCATGCGGTTGAGATATATGCATCCATTTGAATTCACGAATATTGAAAGGTTACTTCCGAGGACCCACAGCCTTCACATGACGCAGACAAAAGTAACACCGAAAAAGACAAATTATATGCATTGAAATCGCTGACAAATTTTGCAGACCTGCTCGATTATTCGGAATTGCCTGAAGCACCGTCACCAGCTCCACCGAATTAACATAGAACGGAGATTGAGATTAACATAGATTGGGGACCGAACGGCACCGTGAACAAAGCGACCGGAGCAAAGGCTTCTCCATTGCCTAGGCAACCCTAGGCAAGAATAATTTATTCACCTTTATTCCTGGCCATGGAGGCCTAAACAGAACAAATACTAGTGAAATGTTGTTTGAATGAATATAATTATAGTAAAGTTATTAAATAATTAGCAATTGAGTTTCTGAAGTATCAGCTTATAGAACAATAAACGCTACTGGAACTTGCGTTAGGTTTCTTGCACTTGAGCCATAATTTTGCGGCCTCAAACTCAGTGTAGCAAAAGTGATATGTTGGGCTTCGCAAGATTAATTTAATAACTGCTGTTCAACAGACCTTTGCAAAGGGAAGTGGTTATGTCATCCCCTGATTACATTTACATGAGCATACAATGCCACTAGTCCTAGAGATGGCCCCTTGAAACAGTGGAGGACAACTTTGCTGCAGACAAGAGAAGCAAAAGGCGCAAGTGGTGGAGGCCCTGACTCGCAAGGGTGCCGCCCTCTGTGAGATCTTCCTCGCACGACAGGAGGCTGGACGAGGCTCTGGCGATGGGCAGCCCGCTAGCCCCTCTGGCGGGTCTCCCCAGCCAGCTGCCGAGAGCGCCACCACGGAAACACCGTCCACAGCAGCAGTCACGACGACAGACGAACAGGGTCCCACGGTAGCCGACCTGAACCGTGTCTATGCAGAGCTGCTCAAGTGGGCCGACCCTGGTGATCCCAAGGTAAGACTTGTGACCAGCATTCAGCGCTGGTTCCCAGTGTCAATACAAAATTGTCAGTGTTCCTTCCCCAAGATCTTATTGCACAGTTTTATTAATCTACGTTAAAATGACACAAAAGAGACGAAGAAGTTGAGCTGTACCGGTCAGTTGTGCTTTAGATACCAAAAAGCTGCCCCTACTCTGAGAGGTAGCTTGGCAAGTCAGAAAAGGTGCGAAAACGGAAGATGGGTGTTACACTGCCCCGAACTTGCTGTACTGACATTTCTTGATGTCATTGGTTTTCACAGTGTCTCCTTAGGTCTACTTAATTGTTTATTGGTAAAGTCGTAGTACTGCATTGTACAATCAAACTTCAACATAATGAAAACAGATATAACGAAGTAAATCTGCTAAGCGTGTTAAATATACTTGGCCCTGCTTTATTTCTATGGAATACTGTATTTATATGAATAGTAGAATCCCGCTGTTATGTTCCAGCCTGCAGCGTTTTCCCGGCTGCCAAGTCGTCGTTGGTTGATCCCGGCATCGCCCCCATAGGATCCCATGCATTAGAAACCCCGCTGTTTGTAATCATCGTAAACATCGTAATTGCAGGAACGTTCCCGCGTGCTATGTCGAGCGCTGGCACCCCGATCCGGCCCGAGTGACGAGTGGCAACGGCCGTGTTTGCTTTTCGCACAGATTGGCCTGTCTTGACTACAAAATCAGCCGCACGAAGTTGTGGCGTGCTGCTGCGACAGGAAAAAAACTGCAGGGGGTGTCTGCGCAGACTATACTATTATTATTGTTTATGTCACTGGTTGCATAAATTGCGCCACTTATGCTTGCTGTCCTTTGCCACCTTTTCGCCACCTTAGCTCCTTTGTGCTACTGACTTCTGATACGCGCCTCGTCGTAGTCGTGTGTGGGCTGTTGTCAGTGGCTTCTCTCCAGTGCACGGGCCTAGGTGGAAACTAGTCTGCTGTGGAAGCGTCTGCTTGTTTTCTTCTATGGCGTCAAGAAAGTGAAAGGCACTTTCACTGAAAGAAAAGTTGACCATTCTGCGCAAAGTGGACGAAAACCCGACAGGAAAGAAGGTTTGCATAGCGAAGGAGTTGGGGCTAATGCCACCTACCCTTAACTCCATTATCGCTAAAAGAGGCGAAATTGAAGAAAATTCCAGGACCTTCGACGTCAAATGCAAGCAAGCCCGGTTTGCATTGCACATGCACTTTGATGAGGCCATTTTCAAGTGGTTCATGCAAGCCAGAGCGGCAGGTGTTAACTTTGACGGAACCATATTGCGAGAGAAAGTTATGGAGGTTGCCGACGAACTTGGGATCAACAATTTGTCTGCATCGAACAGGTGTATTGTCAGTTTCAAAAGGAGACATGGGATCTGCAACAGAGCAGTCAGCGGAGAGGCTGCCAGTGTTGATATGGCAACTGTCGACACATAGAAAGAGAGTGTGGGGTCCATAATTAAGGGTTATGAACCCAGAAACATCTTCAGTGCAGACGAAGCAGACCTTTTCTTCAAGCTGCAGCCAGACAAGACATTGAGCCTTAAAGGTGAGGCCTGTTGTGGCGGGAAATGCAGCAAAGAACACCTGACTAAGCTCCTGTGCTGCAACTCGGATGGCTCGTAGGTGATGAAGCCCTGGGTCATAGGTAAATTTCAAAACGCTCACTGCCTGAAGAATAACCACCACCTGCCTTGCCATTACAAGAATAATTCTAAGGCTTGAATGACCTGCTCGCTCTTTGAGGAGTTCCTGACTTACATGGACCATAAGATGGGCTCTCAGGACAGAAAAGTCATTCTCCTTTTGGACAACTGTTCTGTGCATCTGAAAGATACCTCGGCGCTACGGAATGTCAAGGTCGTGTACCTTCCGGCCAACACGACTAGCCACCTACAGCCCTTGGATGCTGGCATAATTAAGAACGTAAAGCACTTTTATCGGAAGTGCATTGTCAAGCGGTCGCTGGCAAGTGTGGAGCGTGGGAAGCAGCCAACAGGCATCACAACCTTAGATGCCATGCATTACTTGGCCGCGGCCTGGTGCGCCGTCTCTGCAGGTACATTGGCAAACTGCATTGCTGAATGTTTCGGCACCGCTGCTTGCACTGATGAAACAGCAGGGGACGATGTTTTTGAAGACTGCCGTCAGCTCAACGCGGACATGGAAGCTGTTGGTGCTAACGGGATTGCTTACAGTGATTACGCATCTGTAGACAACGCTGTTGTCACCTCTGAGGTTCCTGCCATCAACCATATCGTGGCTGAGGGTGCCAAGTCTTCCACAATTGACGACAAAGTTGCCGAGGAGAAGGAGGAGGAGCAGTTAGTGGAGCCAACCTTTACGTCAGCAGTAGGGGCGCTGGACTTAATGAGAAGGTATGTGCATTCAAGTGACGATCTAGAAATTCACGCGGCTTTGCAATTGCTAGAAAAACATCTCGTGCTCGTCGTTCGGGACAACATGCTGCAGACAACACTCTACGATTTTTTCGCACGCTAAGCAAGCAATAAAGTTGTGAACAGTTCACCATTGGAGAATTTTTTTTATTTTTTCATTTTCCTGGCTCTTGTGTTTCCTGGCTCTTACTTCTTTTTTTTTTTTTTTTTGCGGTCCCTTGAAATACGTATCAGCAGGGTTCAACTGTATAAGTCTACTTTTCTTTTGCTGAAAGTGTTACCCACAGTAAGCTATTGGCCTTCAGTAAAGCCTCATTAATTCAGTCCGCCAGGCCATGAAAAATGTTCAATTAAGCGGATTTCGGAATTGCCCAGAAAGAAGGAAAAAGAAGCCCTGGAAAAGAAGGGCAAAACTGCGCAACCCAAGCTGTCCCCTTTATTTTTCGTGTAGCAGGGTTGCATTGATGCAGGACTGCTTGGTGCAGTAGTTCGCTGCACCAAGGGTCATGTGCAGCATCTCACACTCAGCACCTCTACCCTCAACAAAACTGTCGACGACATTCAGGGACTTGATAACTGTCACTAGGGTGGGCACACGAGTGGGCTCATTAACATCCCCACCATCGCCTACTGGCACAGTGTCGGTGGCTTCCTCTGCCATGTTAGTGTACAATGTCTTCACGTCTACATCTGTGTTCAAGTTTTCAGCAAAGCATACGCCATCACTCCCATTGCAAAATAAACACAGTTCAAAACAAACACAAATTTAATGCACGCTGCCACACAATGTAAGCAGGCTTTGCACAGCGTTTCCACCTATCAGTGCCCACATTGCAGTAGCTAGCACTTGCTCAATTGGTGGTGTCTGAATTGCAGTCCCAGTGACAGTTCTCTTGGAGTCCAGTCTTGAAGGCCATGGATTTATATACTGCAAGTGCCAGAAGCAATTGTAGGAGCTGGAAACACGTCATGCCCGCCACATTTTTGACATCACATCCAATTTATGCAAAGCTGGAAGTGCGTCGCAGCATGCTGGTCTCGGAGGCCACAACTGCAAACTGCGCACTGTTCGTATGCATGTGCACGGGCTCTTCAAGTTATCCGGTACATTTCGCAATGCAAATAACGGGACTGCACAAATAAAGAATTAATGGAATTCTTAAATAAACCAAAACTTAGTTCGCCGCATTCATGCTGAAGCAGTAGCAGGCAGGGCCGAGGGGTGTGGACAGCCGCAAAGAAGACACCACAGTAGCGTTAAAGGTCAAACCAATGATGTGGCAATCGCAGAAAGTGCAGAAATGCTGCTTGCAAAGTGGGCAACGGAAGTAGAAGATGGCAGTGAAGAAGCAAGCTGGGAGTCGTAACTCACATGAAGGCACGATGCATGGTGATTAACCTCGTCGCCAGTGTTATGTCACGGATGGCGATGAAACACGTTGCGCATGTGCAACGCTAGTAGCGTCAGGTCCGACATCCGCGGCAGCAGAATGGCAGAATCGGCAATTCCTGTGGGCATCATGGCAGCAGTTGACGATGTGGAGCCCACACGAAAAGTTAATGTTCGTCGCCAATATTATGTCGGTGTGGCCGCCATGATCGCCATGCCGGGCACACTGGGATAGCGGCCTGAAGAGAGACGCAAATGCACACGCGGACCGAGGCTGAGAAAGAGTTTATTGAAGCATGGCGCCTTGAATAGGCTCAGCATCGCTATCACAGTGCCCCCTAAGGGCGAGTAAGTTTCAGTCTCAAAACCGAAACCACGATGTAACAAAAAATATTTGAACACTGTGATGCCACATTAATGTACCGGTGTTGGCATTTGGGCGCAAATTCAAAACACAGCAGTTTGGCCTTAAGTTTCTCTTCTACAGTCGAAACCCGCGATAATGACACCCCGCAGCAACAGAATTCTCGTGATAAAATATTTTCGTATCCCCAGCAGACGCCCATAGGATTCAATGCATTTCGTACCTTTTGACAATGAAATATCGCTGCACTACAATCCTTCATCAACGAAATTTGCTGTAATGTAACCCCGCATATTACCTACTTGCACAAGACTAGCAGGCTCCAAAATGTGCTCAAATACAATTGCCTTGCACTAAAATTGCGTAAAATACCACAACAATACTCTTGCGTATATGCGACACCAGTTTTGTTTACAAAAACAACCAAGTGCCAGGAGCGATTGTATGCGCCGGAAACATGTCGTGGCCGCCATCTTGTTTGATGATCACCTGTTCGAAGCGGCATGCATGTTGCTACCAGCATCTGACGGCGGTTTTTGCACACCTTGGGTGCAGTGCTTAATGTGTACCTCGGTGAGCAAAGTGTAGCGAAAACAAGGAAATCCTCATCCCGCCGATGCGGAATTGTTTATGGCTCTCGAGATGGCGGTCGCAGCACGGAGTGCGCCGTATTGGGCCGTGATTGAGCGATTGTCCGAGAATACGCACCACCTTCTCCTCCATCGCAAGCTTTGCAGGGAGGGTCTCCCAGCAAAGCAGGAATATTGAGGGCCAGTACAAATAGTACTGGCTGTTCCTGATGCATGATCAAGCACAAAATTAGAAAAAACTTCGGCATCACAGCTTCTTCGCAAAAACAAAGCACCGGAGGGACTGAATCATCTGCCGGGCCTCCTGTGAGGACAACGTTGAAGCAGCCTGCTCTACCGCGTCATCGCTGCCATCATCGCCATCGCTATCCGATGTAAGCATGTTCGTGACAATCGCCTCATCGATTAGGAGCACTTACTTTGCAAATCTATAAGCGTGCACTTCCTTTTCGCCGGCAGTGTCGTGCATTGCTGATGATCAGTGGGCAGATCAGCCATCTTCAGTTTCAGCGGCAAACCAAACCAGGCGCAGAAACCATGTGGCCAAGAACGATTTCGACACAACCAAAAAAGACGAATGACAGCGATTAAGCTGTTAGCAGAACTGCACTGAATGAGGAGCCAGCGAGCAATCTGGGAGCAGTGCAGTTGGCACTGTCCATTCGTGCTTCGAAGGGTGGCGCAGCTTAGAGCTATGAGCACAGCCCATTCGTGTTCGTAGGGTTGGAGGGGCGACGGGAGAGAGGCACGTGGAGAAGGCTGGAAAATGAGCACGCAGCGGCTGTCAAGGCCGTTGTTCAGCAGCTCGAATTTCTCGTTTTCTTTTTTTCTTTTCAAGGATTTCGCATTTCACTACCTTTCGGCACGGACACCCAGCAGCCAGACTTCATCGTTTAACTGATAATGTGGCATCGGGGCATTGTAGCAAGCAGGTTATTTCACCGTGGAAAACATACAAAAGTTGGCTGTGCAGCAGCTTCTCATTGTTATAACCAATATATTGTTAAAACCAGTACCAGTTTTATGCAGTGGCTTTATGTGCAAACATTGTATTTGTGCAAGTATGGCACTTCTGTAGAAGATATGGAAGGGTTTTCTTTTATTTCGAAAGAAACATCTAAAAAGCAATGTTCTTTTCCTCGCCTGCAGGTGGCGCCATTTGTGGAGAAGCATGCCCTTGCACTAGGTCACCCTGGTCGGGCAGCTCGAGTCCTATTGCGCCTCCTCGAGGACAAGCCTAGCCGGGACATTGAGCGCCGCCTCGTGCAGGTATGCCTACCTTCCTGGGCTCTTGTTTGTTGTGTGTCTTACCAGATAAGGGGGCCAATTTCAGACACAGTGTAATGGTAAACTAAGTCATTTCCAGACACTGTAATCAGCGGTGTTGGCCTACTTGGTGGGCTCATGCTGGCACCAGTGCTCGATGCATGCTCTTACAAGGGCTTTAATGGGGTTTGAAACAGTGGCTGATCTTGCGAGCAATCAGAGGCATGGGCCAGTCCTGATGTTTTCACATTACAGTTTTTCACAAACAATATGCCGTTCAAGCGACATACTGTTTAAACGACATACAGTCGCCGACTGTTTATTCGGACCTCGCGGGGACTGCGGAAATGTCCGAATAAACAGGTGTCCGAAAAGGCAGATTAATAAAAAAAAATGAAATCCTTTATTTCCACGCACTTATTCAGGCTCGGTGGTAGGCTTGAAGAAATCGTGAATGCGCCGTTGCACGCTGTTCCGTTTATGCGCAATCAGATAAGCCTGAATCTCGAAGAGGGTCGTACGGTCACACGCTCCGCATGCGACGGCAGCGTAGCACATGGTGCATGATCTTCCGACTCAGAGTCATTGTCCGGCGGTGCAGCAGAAACTTGACGAATGATCTTGCCGTCGTCGAGTTCTGCGCATGTCAGTACAGTAGTGTCAACACCTGTGAAACTGTCAAATGAGACGGTGTCCGGAATCGCAAAGCAGCCACTGAGCAGGTCTCGGAAGAACATTTTCGGCGTGAGTAGGGAGCTCATCGGAAGGCGACAAATCTTAGGCCTCCCGGCACCCGCTTGCCGGCATTCCCCAGCGCAGTCTGCACGGGCACTGTTGCCGCCATTAGACACTTGATGCAATGTTTCCGTATGCCGCGTTGGATCACCGGAACCTCGACACAGCCCACAAAGCAAACACCACCATGCCGACACCAGTCGCACAAATGAAAAACGCGACCTACGCGCAGCGTCGTGCGCGAAGAAACAAATCAGCTGCTGGATTGTCTTGACACGGCTTACTAAGCTGAAACCGGAACTGCTGTAAAGCCACTCTATCGAACCAGGCAGAAAGTATGATGATGAGCGTGGATTTGCAGTAGCGCCACTTCGTGGGGCAGCAAGGAGGCTCCGTTCAAAACAAAATGGCGTTCAGCAAGTCGAACCATGCACCGGTCAGAGTCTGTGCACAGTGCTCTCGATCGAGTTGGCTCAAGGAGTGCCCGAAAAATCAGACGAGAGGTTGCAAGGTGTCTGAACTTTCGGCAGTTCTTATACATTATGGTCTATGGGGAGAATGGCGGTGCCTCGAAGCAGACCGAATAATCGAGCATGTCCGAATTTTTGGAGTCCGGAAAATCAGTCGGCAACTGTATTGCAATGAACATGTGACTGGACATGTTTACGCACTGTTCAAAGTGCAAGTACACTGATGGCAGCATGGCGCATATCTATATAGGCTGATTTACTTCCAGGCTGTGTCTGTTTCTTGCTTATCCTGTATAAAAATGCACAACAAGCACTTTGTAGTATGCGAGTGCTTACTGCTGTATTGCTGGTGGGTGACACAGGCTTTTAAAGCGCCCTTCACCAGGCCCCATGGCAAATTTTGGTTATACGCTGGAAGTTGTTGCATGTCCTTTAGAGAGCGTTCTGACGCAAAAATTTTTCAAGTCGGCTAATTAATAGCCAAGATTGAAATATTTCAGTGCCGGGAACCTAAGATTTCAGCAGGCGGGCTCCACTGCATAGCGAGACTCCCTCTCCACTCGCCCCATCTAGCCTTGTCAAACGAAATTTCTTCCCTGTATCCTCCCATGCCGGACCTCGAGGATACCGTGATACATACGTCACGGGCCCCACCTTCACTTTTTCTTTTCTCACTTTTTTTTTTTTCCGGCGATGCGCATTTTTGTTGGCGGCATTGTGCACAATCTGTTATCGTTTCGCGCAGCGCACGATCTTGCGCGCTATGCGCAAGGACACATGACTAGTTGTATAGGTCAGTGTTACACGAATACTGGGGCAGAACAAGCGGATCGCAGAGCATGATCATGTGCTGGAACACGGTAGAAAATAGCATAGTTTCGGTATCTGCGCAGGGGACCATACTACCATGGGAACAAGCAGACAAAGCTGAAGTACCTCTCTTGCTGAGGTGCGAAGTAAAGCAAAAGATGCGCAGACATTCTGTTTGTGTGTTTTATTATTTCTCTAAACTTCAGTTCGTCAATTCAAGGAACATATCACGCAAATAACAAATGGTGCCTTGATTAATTCTCGAAGTCACGTGTCACCACGAGCGACGTCACACTTCTGACTCGAAGTACGTAGGCGCAGGGACGCAAGTACGTCATCCTCCGGCTTGGAGCGCGGCGGCCGCAAGTAGAAGGAAAAACAGCATTTGGTTTTAAATTTCAGATCTTTCCACAGCATGTAGCTATGTAATACTTTGCAAACACGATCGTTATCACGCACTGTATGCTTTGCGCTTGTCAGCTCCATATGGCCAGACCTGGTGAGGGGCCCTTTAAGGTTGGCATTGCATCATAGACCCTTCTGCAGCTCGTGACTTGGAATATTCATGAGCAAAAAATTAAGTAAACTGTTTTGCATTCAGAACAACCTTGGAAAAAAATTGGTAAATTCCCGCTTGTTTAACCAATTGCTTTTGCAGAAATTTGTATATTTCATATTATTGTGCAACTGCTGGACAAATCTGTACCGTGGTCATGTGTAAGCAAACTGCATTGTACACATGCCTAAGCAGGTTTTCTGCACTTTGTGACACTCTCCAATTTACAGGTATACCAGTTGCTAGGATGGGAGCACTGTAGTCAACATCTGGAACGCAGCCTGCTAGTACGCTACCCACCGTCCTACAGACTCTTCTGAACTCCATCTTCCTGTTTTCTGTTGTCTCGTGGCGCACTCGTGAAATAAAAATGACAAAAGAACTAGCTTAACAGTGCTGTTTTGTCTCGGTTCAAAATTCTTTGTAATGGGGCACTGCACCTCCAAAACTGGCTGCTAGCAGTACCAGTTATGGGTGTCTCACTTCGCTAGCAGTAGTGGAACAGCTGCGCCAATTGCACCAAATTGCATCAAGAGCGGTCCTTTGTGCCATCCTGCTCTAAAACAGCATTTTAGCAGAAAAGTATGCCAAGCCTGCACCAAAGAAGCACAAGAGCTGCTTCGCTAGTAAAACTGAAACAAAGCCTAGAGCATGCTGTTATCATCATTATCGCAGCGGTGAACCGAGGGGCCATAGCCACGAATATAGCCAATTCCCCATTTGCTGCTTTCACTCAGATCTCCGTTTGGGGAAGGTTCCAATGCTCTGCCACTGTGTGGTCTTGTTTGTGCTGTTTGCAGTGTGGTTCTGCATTTGTTGAACCGTTCAGACCACTTGTAACGCAACTGCTTATAGTGCAACACCGGCTATGGCATGGTCTTTTCCAGCTCCCATGTACCCTCCCATAGAACTCCGCGTGTATACATGCTCCTTGTAGTGCAGCCATGCAAAACAAAATTGCGATTACAGTGTGGCTGTTGGAAATTTCCAGACGAGCAAAGTAGCAAGCACGCTTCTCAACTACCTAGGTGTGACAGCTGAAGGGAGAGCGATCAAGAGGCAGTGGAAGAGGAGGAGGCACAGAGCAAATGAATTGGGACTGGGGTAAAAAAAATGCAGATCCAACTCTCATTTTGGAATCCGTGAAGCATAGCTTTCATCAAGTGGATAATGAAATCCTATAAATTTGCCCATTTCATTCCCATTTTTTAAACCTTTGTGAAGCAAAGCTTTTATAAAGCGGTTAATGAAGTGCTATAAGTTTGTCCATTTCATTGGGCATTTCATGCCTGCGTTATTGACGTAAAGGAAACTGGTGTGTGCATGTGCTCTCGCACGTTCGTGCTGGGCAGTGTGACAGCCCCTACATCGGCTTGTATTTCTGTACAGTATTTCTTGTTGTGTGATATTATAGCAGTGCCGACTGTTTTTTAGCCTATCCCCCGTTGTGGGTATGCACCGTAGTATGGAAATCATAATCACAGGGTTCATACGCATTCTTCAAAACCCTTGAATTTTATTTCCGGCGAGATTTTTTCTGCGGCAAATATTACAAATGTGGAGACAACCAAGAGCCATGTGAGTGCAAGTACCGTAAAGCAAGAGGTCATCGGTACAAGAAAGCAGGGCACTTAATGAGCGTACGCATGAAGAAGACTTGAACGACAGGCAACACACTAGAAGGAAAGAGCGAGCCTGACATCTTGCAGTTTCAGAGCTGGAAAATGCACTAAGCCAGCTGCCTAATTCAGCACCAGGCCCCGATGGCATTACTACAGCAATAAAGAAAACTAAGATATTGCCGCGTCCGTTCCCTATCATGGTAAACTGTTCTATTAAAGATTTGTTGATTGCTCCGGAATGGAGACTTGCAAAAAAGCAATCCCATTGTTAAAAAAGCATGGTGCCGATTATGTCTCAGATGACATTATGCCAATATCTCTTGCATCTAACCTAGTAAAACTCATTGAAAGAAACTTACACGACCGCACAGGTAATTGGCTGATAGAGAACATGATTTTGAGTCCATGCCAAATTGGCTTCAGACATCGGTGCTCAATTTGGTGTGCCCGTGTCGACCTAGAAAGTTGTACATATTCAACTAGCTCGATGTCAGAAAAAATATAGAGCCTTAGTCACTTTGGATATCTCTAAAGCGCATGACAGTGTAGAACATGTAAGCCTAATAAACACATCATAATGGCAGGTCTGCCAAATGATCTTGTGTGGGTTTATTAATTTTTAAACAGCAGGGAATTTGCTGCTCTCAATGTGGATTGTCTTCATTAAAGTGTCAACAGTCATGAGGTCTACCACAAGGATCAGTCCTATCGCATTGCTGTTCAATGTTTTACTGAGTACTGTACCTTTGCAGCAGGATGTGCATATGTACGTACATGCCGATGACAGGGGCGTAGCCAGGGTGGGAGTGCTTATGGGGCTTCGGCAACTCCACCCCCCCCCCCCCCGAAATTTTTTCTGGCTGTCTTGCACCGCCGACCAAAACAATCCCGGGCGCTGGAAATCATTATGGATTATGTCTAGAATGTCTTTTTCAAGCTCGAAAAGACATTTCAGCGCGAACATTGCAAACACGGGCTGGATTTCGCGGCAACGTCCATGCACTGGGTCTAGGAGTCGCATAATGCAAGCACAAAGTTTAGGTTTAATCCTAGCACAAAGTTTCAAGGGCGTTCTGATGATGAGCGGGCTCATCATGGCATCTCGTGGAGGCCGTGTAATCTATGGAGCACATGGATTTCAATTCCGTTACTTTATGGGTATAAAGTTCTGATAAACTTTTGACGTGAAAGGTTCATTGACATTTCCAGTCGTGCTTTAGATTTTCAATTCCGGAACTTTGCGGGTTTAATGTTGTGATAAACATTTGACGACAAAGGTTCATTAACTTTTCTAAAGTCATACATCACAGCATACAACGCGGCAAGCCAAATCAACACACTATCAGACAAGTTGACAAAGCACGCAGCGAGGTCCGATGAGACAAAGCATTGTGGGGGTTCTTTTGTGCCCTCATGCCACAGAAAAAATATCAGTATTTTTTTCACCTGCGCCAATGCATCCATGTCAAGACACTAAAGCCAGCAAAGGTAACTATGTTCTCATTTTTATACTTTGGCTTTTATTCGCGAGGACACATTGAGCCTCTTCAGTTTTCTAGTTCTCGCTACCCGCGGGCTGCCAGAGCCAGCAAGAGCGCATGCCTTTTTCTCGTGTTGCCCGGACCATCATGCGGTGCCCTTTGGTGCGCGTTCATTTTTGTCTGGCCGAGTTACCACGAATCGAATCCAGTTTGGTGCTAGGTTACAGCCGTCGCTTCGATGGGTGCTGCCATGTTCGCTGACGCTAAGCTTTTGGCGTGCGTCTATTTGCCGTACAAAAATCCCTCATGTGACCTGATCCTAGGTGCCTAGGGACAGCATCGTTTCAGGATTTTTGAGAAGGCGCTGTGCTGGCGCCGAGTGACGCCATGGCGTGTTCGTCCTTGGCGTGATCGTTCTCTAGACCGCGCGTTGTTCAACATTGCTCACGTGATCGTGCGTGCGTTGCTTGTGTGGTGGTTGTAGGCTCTGTGTTACTTGGCAGAAAGCCGTGAGTAGTGGCGGTGCGGCTTTGGCCTCGGTGAGCTCTGGCACTACAGAATCTGCGTTGTGTGACCCGTGCTTTCTTGAGAACCCGGCGGTGGTGACAAATGAAATATCGAAGTGGCCTAGCGCCTCAGCAAAAAGTTCTGCGAACCGCGATGTGGTGCCGCCGTGTCCGACTTTGCTTAACGGACATCGAGGGATGTGCTGCAAGTCATGTAAATGCAACTGCGTCGACCGCCCACTGTTCAGCGCTGAATGTGTGTTTGGTGCGTTGTGCTTGAAATGAGTGGTGCAGCCATGCAGCGGGGGTGGCGGAGGAGCAGAGTGGCTTAGGGTTTGCGCGTTCACAGACGTGCTCCCGTCTTGGTCTCATTAGCGGCTGTCGCGGGACTGCGGTGTGCTAGCTCCTTGCCTAGTATGAAGTTTACGATAAAGCCCCTTTAGTTTACGACGCTAACACATAGCATGTTCACGTTTTTCCGCGCTCTATGTCATTTGCATGACGGCCGAGTTGAAAACGAGACATATCTCTGTGTTCTTCGCGCTTGTGTGTTGTAAATTACTTTCTATTGTGGAAGTTCTGGGAGTCTTATTACGCAAGGAGTGCGAACGTAAACATAAACACATATGTGTCCGAAATTTTGAATTACCCATAATGCCCTTTACGACTGATAAGAGGACTACACAGCCTGTGCGAATCAGCTACCGTATGTTGCGACGCTCTTTCATGTGGTAGAATGATGCATGGTGCGCGTTTATTTCTGTACTGTTCTAAAAACCATTTGTTTATTCACTCAATACAAATGTACGGCTTCTTCACCGCAGTACATTTTAGTTACGCGGTGAAGCATACTAAAAGTGGGAGGGGGCCGCTATCAGCCAGCATAGTATGTCCACTTAGGCGATCTGAGGGGTGGCGGATGCGCGAGTGTGTAATTAAAGAACTCTTATTATGTCCAGTGACAGGGGCCCCTTTTCACTTTTAGTATGCTTCACCGCAGTACATTGCTTAGGCTTCACCGCGAAATATTATTGTATTGCGAGAAAGATAATCCTGAAAAGCCTAATTATGCAAAGTTTCTTTTGTAGCTTGCTACACCGCAATACGGGGTGTAAATAAGCATCGTGCAGTAATGCATACTAAGAGTGGTAAGGGCACATAGGTTTACACTGGCTCATTATTTTCAATTGTGACATAATTTGCAAGTGCATCTGTGCTCCAGGTAAGCTTCATTGACAATTCTTTGTACATTACAAACTCATATTGCAGGGAAGCTTACTAAAGCACATTCGCCAATATGGTACGTGTTATTCACCTTCAATGCAGGAGCACAATGTGGATTCTTGCCCCTGCTTTTTTTTTTGGCTGGACTTCACATGCTCTTTGAGAATTGATTCATTGTTCATAAGTGCACTGGTACTTTACTCTAAACTGGAGGGCTCAAGTTAATATGGAAGCACAATTTTTATTAAAGGGACAAGATGTTGCCGAGATGGTTGCAGCACAGCTTTTATTTTTCTTCCGGGCACCTTTTCTACTTGAAGCTTCCATTGCAGTGTTTCGAGCCTCTTTGAACCAGCACATAGTGTATATAAAGATTGGACACTGATTTGGAACATCACCTAAGTTCATGCCTATCTATAGTAAAAAGATGTAGCATGACCAGACAAAATAAAAGAAGGGGGTGGGCTGAAGCAATACTAAGTGGTAAATGGCACGTGCTTCATCCTTTCCCTTGAGTTTTCTGTTTTTGTGCTTTTTATGGATGGGAGTGCCGAACTTGAGCTTGTTGGTTTCAAGTTTCGTGGTTGTTACTAACAGAACAGTGTGATAAATGAACAAGGGCTTGGAGGCATCCGTTCACCTTGCTTGCCTCATGGTGCTGCTTCATAAGCACCGTGAGCATTCAGGCCAACTAGGAAGGGAGGTTTGTTGCAATTGCTTCTGAACTTTATAGCCACCAAACCAACAGTGCTCCCAATGACAGCTTTTGGACAGTAGAATGCTTGCACCCAGCAAAGTCTTAAGGAGGAAGCATTCAGGATGTGCAAAATAGGATTTTGAAGCTGGCAGCATTAATGAAGGGGCTTTGCTCATCTGCCCTCTTTATGGATACACAAAGATGATTTCCTCTTTAAGAGGGATTGTTTCAGAGGTCGTTACACGGCAACAGTGTTGGGTGTTTAGTAGCTTGTCTTTGTCCACTGTTAATGACCTGTTCCTTCTCCAGTGCCCCGGTGAAGTGCCTACTTTTTGGACACAATATGCTCTCCATGCATGCATGCATTTTTAGCTTGTAAAGACGTCTATTACCCCTTGCCTCAAGCTGGTCCTTGCTGATGTCACCCAAGAAGGCATTGGGGAGTATGGCAATGTACACTTACAAAACACCATTGATACCAGTGAAACCAAATTAATGGAGCTGCTGCTCTTTTTTTGTCCACTCCATCTTTGTTAGTTACAATGAGCAATGTCCGAACAGAAGGCATATGTAGTTGGTTGTACATAGCCTGTGCACTAAGACTCATTGGCATGTTATGACCTTAGCACAATGTTTATATGTAAAAACCTTCTGATGTGTTGATGACTTCCTTCTCTTTATCATACTTTGCCTGATGGAGCCAGCAAGTGGGTCAACGAGATGTTCAACAGGCTTCCCACTAGTTTTCCCAGAGTCTCCTTTACCAGGGTGCTGCTCATAGATATCTGTTTTCTTGACCTTGCACTGCCCTTCAACCATGGCCACACCTGCTAAACCTATAGCATGCGATCAAAAAAGTGCTATACATCATATTGCTCCAAACTCGTGACATGTGCTACAAGGCCTTGAGGAACACCCTCATTTATTTACGCCCTCTTCATACTGTACGAAGCTTCGCATGATAAGTGCGAGAATTAACATCTGCTGGTTTTTCAGCGTTATGTACAATTCAATTCTTGTCATGTAGCAATTCTTGTCCTGCTTGCTGAAAGCTATCCTGAGTGTTTCAAAAGCAAACGACCGCTGCTGGACAAGAAGTGCTTAAAACAAGGGTCGCTATAACCACATATGTCACACGAAATGAAAAAGGCCACTGAGTATACAGGCAGTTTACTTCATATCCAACAAGCTTGGTTCTCCCTTTGCTAGTCAGTGAACTCAACTGGCCCCGAATACATGGCCTGTGACAAACTATGTGCCAGATGCTGTGTCCCCTGCAAAGCTGAAGATGTGTATGAGATCCTGACACCCTGCAGCAGCTTCTACACTGGGCAAACAGGCTACTATAAGAACGACTGTCTTTACTAATATGCTAATAATATGAAAACGGGCAGAAACTTGGCTATTCATTGGACCCAACTGCAGGTGCAAGCCACTCTTCCACCAGATGTGTGTTGTTCACAGAAACTGGAGCTATACAAATGCAGATAAAAACAATGATGTTTGAAAGTAGTAGAGTTGATCTATATTCTGCACAAGCAGTGCTATCTGCAGCGCTGGTACCTTATAGCCACAATTCATGGCTGCACCACCATGCAAAGGCACTATTCTTGAATTATTAACTTCTATTATATTTATGGTGGCCATATATTGCAATTACATATCATCCACATTGTGTGCAATATGGTTAAATGTCAATTATGATAGCCATTCCTAATCTGAAATCGAACAAACGAGCAAATGTAGGCAACAAATTGCTATTCAAAGAGACAAAAGACAACCAGTGCACAGGATAAGCGACAGCTTCCTTTTATTGAAAAAGAAATGTGACATGGGGGGCGACATGCCACCAGCAGTGGGTAGCAATCTTTCAAGCTTGGGTGACAAAGGCAAAACTTAGCAAAATGCTACAATCACGCTGTAAAACGGCCTTGGACACAAAAAACCGACATATTGTACAGAATGAAAGGGCAAGACTCCATCTAAGAACAGTCTATGGCACCACATACTTGAAATGGTGTAAAAAATGTTGACATGCCCTACCCATAAAGAAAAAGCAACAAGCACAGAAAACACGCCTTAAAATGCAATGTGGAGAGTTGAAACCAAGAAAAAACAACCCGAAAAAGGTTTCGCTAAGTCTTTCAAAGATTAAAATTGTCAATCTGTATTATCACTTCTTAATGAACCTGCACAGCTGAAAAGGAAGGAAGGAAAGCCCAATAGCAGGGCTGCAGAAAATGTCACCGAATAAGTATACTTTGCTTGCCAACGATACCTGTGGTTTAGTCTTGGTCTGTGTATAAACTAATTGTATATAAACTTTTCTTGTTTAGAATGGTTTAGCGGATAGGGAAGAAATGACCACAAGAGCACCAGGTGTATGCATAGTCTACGCACAAAAAGCCACTGCTTTCTTACTTTTTTTTCTCTCTACTACTATTCATGAGTATTTAAGTGCCTGAATAGCACTGCTAACATCCTACTGCAAAACACAATATTGGGCTACTTGTGGCATTGTGGCATAAAGAAAATTGCAGTTTCACTCATAATGGGAAACAATGATGCAGTAGCTGGTGAAATATGCGCAGGAAACTTACTTCATGCAGTGTTTGTTGAAGTTAACACTTGCCAATGCAAGTCTGTAATCTCCTTAAAGAAGTAAAGTAAGTAAGAGTCGTATTTATTTGTGGGAGTTGTGCCTCACAGTGTTAAAGTGGAAAGACTCGGTTTTTCTTCCTCCTCTTTCATATCCGGACTTAGCCACTGATCTACACCAAAACAACCCTTTAGCTTCTTACTGCTGAATTCGTTTTGGTTTTCTCAAATCTACATTTGGGCTAGCCATTGCTAGGTCTCGCGCTTTGCTTGAGGAAAACAAAACACCAACAGCTCCATCCAGTAAATCTGAGAAGCCAAGCACTAGAAGAAGATAAATGAAGCAGGTGCACCCAATCATTGTCATCACACGTAAGAAGAAAATTTAACATAGGACTGCCTTCACAAGTGGTAAGGTGATGTGTAATAACTTGAAGGTGTGGATGCCAGCTCTATACACAGTACGCAGACATTGAGCAGGTGTTAGCCAATCATGGCACCTGTTGGCTAGATCACGCTCTCCGGGATCAGTATTCACCACGGCTGAACCTTTAGCAGAGCGGCTGAAATGTAGAATTGTAGACTGCCACACTTTTGATCGTATGTTTGAATCCTCGCAGCACAATGAGAACTTTATTTGCAATATTCTAGCAAGAAATTCAGGAATTCCAGTGACAACACCAGTAACATCAGAACAACCAGGGGAGTTAGCCCATAGCAGCTATTGCTGTAAAAAAGAAGACTGGCATAAGCACAAGAATTGAGATGGGCATACTACATGCCTTTGTTCTGGTAGTGGTCCACTGCTTTGGTGCTACAGTTAATTATCTCCACTGTCACTGGACATAATAAGAGTTCTTTAATTATACACTCGCGCACCCGCCGCCTCTCAGATCGCCTAAGTGGACATACTATGCTGGCTGATAGCGGCCCCCTCCCACTTTTAGTATGCTTCACCGCGTAACTAAAATGTACTGCGGCGAAGAAGCCGTACATTTGTATTGAGTGAATAAACAAATGGTTTTTACAACAGTACAGAAATAAACGCGCACCATGCATCATTCTACCACACGAAAGAGCGTCGAAACATACGGTAGCTGATTCACACAGGCCGTGTAGCCCACCTATCAGTCGTAATAGGTTATCATGGGTAATTCAAAATTTCAGACACACATATCTGTATATGTTTACGTTCGCACTCCTTGCGTAATAAGACTCCCAGAACTTCCGCAACAGAAAGTAATTTACAACACACAAACGCAAAGAACACTATATGTCTCGTTTTCAACTCGGCCGTCACGCAAATGACATATAGCGCGGAAAAACGTGAACATGCTGTATGTTAGCGTCGTAAACTTCATACTAGGCAAGGAGCTAGCACACCGCAGTCCCGCGACAGCCGCTAATGAGACCAAGACGGGAGCACATGTCTGTGAACGCGCAAACTCTAAGCCACTCTGCTCCTCCGCCACCCCCGCTGAACGGGTGCGCCACTCGTTTCAAGCACAGCGCACCAAACACACATTCAGCGCTGAACAGTGGGCGGTCGACGCAG
Source organism: Dermacentor variabilis (assembly GCF_050947875.1). Classification (NCBI taxonomy): domain Eukaryota; kingdom Metazoa; phylum Arthropoda; class Arachnida; order Ixodida; family Ixodidae; genus Dermacentor; species Dermacentor variabilis. The sequence continues at coordinate 244,621,653 of NC_134569.1, forward strand.
TTGCATTTACATGACTTGCAACGAGCAGCACATCTCTCGATGTCCGGTTAAGCAAAGTCGGACACGGCGACGCCACATCGCGGTTCGCAGAAGTTCGCTGCCGAGGCGCTAGGCCAGTTCGATATTTCAATTGTCACCACCGCCGGGTTCTCAAGAAAGCACGGGTCACACAACGCAGATTCTGTACTGCCAGCGCTCACCGAGGCCAAAGCCGCACTGCCGCACCGCCACTACTCACGGCTTTCCGCCAAGTAACACAGAACCTACAACCAAGACACAAGCAACGCAAGCATAATCACATGTGCAATGTTGAACAACGCGCGGTCCAGAGAACGATCACGCCGAGGACGAACACGCCACGGCGTAGCTCGGCGCCAGCATCGCGCCTTCTCAAAGATCCCTAAACGATGCTGTCTCTAGGCACCTAGGACCAGGTCACGTGAGGGATTTTTGTACGACAAATAGACGCACGCCAGCTTTTGGGGCCGCTATTTGGGCGTGCGTCTATTGCGTGCGTCTACAATACAGGGGTGTAAATAAGCGTCGTGCAGTAAAGCATACTGAGAGTGGAAAGGGCACATAGCTTTACACTGTGCTCATTATTTTCAGTTGTGACATAATTTGCAAATGCATCTGTACTTGTGGTAAGCTTCATTGACAATTCTTCGTACATTACAAATTCATATTGCAGGGAAGCTTACTAAAGCACATTTGCCATTATAGTACGTGTTATTCACCTTCAATGCAGGAGCACAATGCGGATTCTTTCCCCTGCTTTGGCTGGACTGGACATGCTCTTTGAGAATTGATTCATTGTTCATAAGTGCACTGGTACTTTACTCTAGACTGGAGGGCTCAAGTTAATATGAAAGCACAATTTTTATTAATGGGACAAGATGTTGCCGTGATGGTTGGAGCACAGTTTTTTTTTTGTTCCAGGCACCTTTTCTACTTGAAGCTTCCATTGCAGTGTTTCGAGCCTCTTTGAACCAGCACATAGTGTATATAAAGATTGGACACTGATTTGGAACATCACCTTAGTTGATGCCTATATATAGTAAAAAGATGTAGCACGACCAGACAACATAAAAGAAGGGGGTGGGCTGCAGCAATACTAAGTGTTAAATGGTGCTTTAACCTTTCCCTTAAGTTTTCTGTTTTTGTGCTTTTTATGGATCCTCCGCAGTAACCACGCGAGTGCCAAACTTGAGCTTGCTGGTTTCAAGTCTCATGGTTGTTACTAACAGAACAGTGTGATAAACGAACAAGGGCTTGGAGGCATCCGTTCACCTTGCTTGCCTCATGGTGCTGCTTCATAAGCACCGTGAGCATCCAGGCCAACTAGGAGGGGAGGTTTGTTGCAATCGTTTCTGAGCTGTATTGCCACCAAACCAACAGTGCTCTCAATGACAGCTTTTGGACAGTAGAATGCTTGCACCCAACAAAGTCCTAAGAAGGAAACATTCAGGATGTGCAAGGTGGGCTTTTGAAGCTGGCAGCATTGCTGAAGGGGCTTTGCCCATCTGCCCGCTTTATAGATGCACAAAGATGATTTCCTCTTTAAGAGGGATTGTTTCAGAGGTCGTTACATGGCAACAGTGTTGGGTGTTTAGTAGCTTGTCTTTGCCCACTGTTATTAATCTGTTCCTTCTCCAGCGCCCCTGTAGAAGTGCCTACTTTTTGGACACAATGTGCTCTCCATGCATGCATAAATTTTTAGCTTGTAAAGACATCTATTACCCCTTGCCTCAAGCTGGTCCTTGCTGATGTCACCCAAGAAGGCATTGGGGAGTATGGCAATGTACACTTACAGAACACTGATGATACCAGTGAAACCAAATTAATGGAGCTGCTGTTCTTTTTTTTTTCCACACCATCCTTGTTAGTTACAATGAGCAATATCCGAACAGAAGGCATATGTAGTTGGTCGTGCATAGACTGCACGCTTAGACTTGTTGGCATGTTATGACCTTAGCACAGTGTTTATATGTAAAAACCTTCTGATGTGTTGATGACTTCCTTCTCTTTATCATACTTTGCCTGATGGAGCCAGCAAGTGGGTCAACCAGATGTTCAACAGGCTTCCCACTAGTTTTCCCACACTCTCCTTTACCAGGGTACTGCTCATAGATATCTGTTTTCTTGACCTTGCACTGCACTTCAACCATGGCCACACCTGCTAAACCTATAGCATGCGATCAAAAAAGTGCTATACATCATGTTGCTCCAAACTCATGACATCTGGTACAAGGCCTTGAGGAACACCCTCATTTATTTACGCCCTCATCATACTGTACGAAGCTTTGCATGATAAGTGCGACAATTAATATCTGCTGGTTTTTCAGTGTTATTCCTGTCCAGCTTGCTGAAAGCTATCCTGACTTTTTCAAAAGCAAACGACTGCTGCTGGACAAGAAGTGCTTAAAACGTGGGTCGCTATAACCACATATGTCACACGAAATGAAGGCGACCAATGAGTATACAGGCAGTTTACTTCATATCCAACAAGCTTGGTTCTCCCTTTGTTAGTGAGTAAACTCAACTTGCCCTGAATTCATGGCCTGTGTGCGAACTATGTGCCAGATGCTGTGTCCCCTGCAAAGCTGAAGATGTGTACGAGATCCTGACACCCTGCAGCGGCTTCTACACTGGGCAAACGGGCTACTATAAAAATAACTGCCTTTACTAATATGCAAATAACATGAAAACGGGCAGAAATTTGGCTATTCATTGGACCCAACTGCAGGTGCAAGCCACTCTTCCACCAGATGTGTGTTGTTCACAGAAACTGGAGCTATACAAATGCAGATAAAAACTATGATGTTTGAAAGTTGTAGAGTGGAACTATATTCTGCACAAGCAGTGCTACCTGCAGTGCTGGTACCTTATAGCCACAATTCATGGCTGCACCATTCATGAATTATTAACTTCTATTATATTTATGGTGGCCATATATTGCAAGTACTTATCATCCACATTGTGTGCAATATGGTTAAATGTCAATTATGATAGCCATTCCTAATCTGAAATGCACCAAAAGAGCAAATATAGGCAACAAATTGCAATTCAAAGAGACAAAAGACAACCAGTGCACAGGTTAAGTGACAGACTTCCTTTTACTGAAAAGAAATGTCACGTGTCATGCCACTAGCAGTGGGTAGCAATCTTTCAAGCTTGGGTGCCACGCTGTAAAACGGCCTTGGACACAAAAAACCGACATATTGTACAGAATGAAAGGGCAAGACTCCATCTAAGAACAGTCTGTGGCACCACATACTTGACATGGTGTAAAAAATGTTGACATGCCCTACCCATAAAGAAAAAGCAACAAACACAGAAAACACGCCTTAAAATGCAATGCGCAGAGTCTGAAACCAAGAAAAAACAACACAAAAAAGGTTTCGCTAAGTCTTTCAACGATTAAAATTGTCAAACTGTCTCATCACTTAATGAACCTGCACAGCTGAAAAGGAAGGAAGGAAAGCCCAATAGCAGGGCTGCAGAAAATGTCACCGAATAAGTATACTTTGCTTGCCAACGATACCTGCGGTTTAGTCGTGGTCTGTGTATAAACTAATTGTATATAAACTTTTCTTGTTTAGAATGGTTTAGCGGATAGGGAAGAAATGACCACAAGAGCGCCAGGTGTATGCATAGTCTACGCACAAAAAGCCACTGCTTTCTTACTTTTTTTTCTCTACTACTATTCATGAGTATTTAAGTGCCTTAATAGCACTGCTAACATCCTGCTGCAAAACACAAAATTGGGCAAGTTGTGGCATAAAGAAAATTGCAGCTTCATAATGTGAAACAATGATGCAGTAGCTGGTGGAATATGCGCAGGAAGGTTACTTCATGCAGTGTTTCTTGAAGTGAACACTTGCCAATGCAAGTCGGTAATCTCCTTAACAAAGTCAAATAAGTATGAGTCGTATTTATTTGTAGGAGTTGTGCCTCCCAGTGTTAAAGTGGAAAGACTCGGCTTTTCTTCCTCCTCTTTTATATCCGGACTTGGCCACTGGTATACACCAGAACCCTTTAGCTTCTTACAGCTGAATTCGTTTTGGTTTTCTCAAATCTATATTTGGGCTACCCATTGCTAGGTCTCATGCTTAATCAAAGAATGAATCAATGAAATGAATGAATTCTCAAAGAGCATGTGCAGTCCAGCCAAAAGCAGAGGCAAGAATCCGCATTGTGCTCTTGCATTGAAGGTGATTAACACGTACCATAATGGCGAATGTGCTTTAGTAAGCTTCCCTGCAATATGAATTTGTAATGTACGAAGAATTGTCAATGAAGCTTACCGCGACCATAGATGCACTTGCAAATTACGTCACAATTGAATATAATGACTACAGTGTAAACCTATGTGCCGTTTCCACTCTTAGTATGCTTTACTGCACGATGCTTATTTACACCCCTGTATTGCGGTGTAGCAAGCTACAAAAGAAACTTTGCATAGTTAGGCTTTTTACGATTATCTTTCTCGCAATACACCAATATTTCGCGGTGAAGCATACTAAAAGTGAAAAGGGGCCACCATCACTACACAATAAGACTTCTTTAATTATACACTCGCGCACCCGCCGCCTCTCAGGTCGCCTAAGTGGACATACTATGCTGGCCGATAGCGGCCCCCTCCCACTTTTAGTATGCTTCACCGCGTAACTAAAATGTACTGCGGCAAAGACGCCGAACATTTGTATTGAGTGAATAAACAAATGGTTTTTACAACTGTACAGAAATAAACGCGCACCATGCATCCGTCTACCGCACGGAAGAGCGTCGCAACATACGGTAGCTGATTCACACAGGCCGTGTAGCCCACTTATCAGTCGTAAAGGGCATTATGGTTCATTCAAAATTTCAGACGCATATGTGTTTATGTTTACGTTCGCACTCCTTGCGTAATAAGACTCCCAGAACTTCCACAATAGAAAGTAATTTACAACACACAAGCGCGAAGAACACAGAGATATGTCTCGTTTTCAACTCGGCCGTCATGCAAATGACATATAGCGCGGAAAAACGTGAACATGCTGTGTGTTAGTGTCGTAAACTAAAGGGGCTTTATCGTAAACTTCATACTAGGCAAGGAGCTAGCACACCGCAGTCCCGCGACAGCCGCTAATGAGACCAAGACGGGAGCACATGTCTGTGAACGCGCAAACCCTAAGCCACTCTGCTCCTCCGCCACCCCCGCTGAACGGGTGCGCCACTCGTTTCAAGCACAGCGCACCAAACACACATTCAGCGCTGAACAGTGGGCGGTCGACGCAGTTGCATTTACATGACTTGCAGCGAGCAGCACATCCCTCGATGTCCGTTAAGCAAAGTCGGACACGGCGACGCCACATCGCGGTTCGCAGAACTTCGCTGCCGAGGCGCTAGGCCAGTTCGATATTTCAATTGTCACCACCGCCGGGTTCTCAAGAAAGCACGGGTCACACAACGCAGATTCTGTACTGCCAGAGCTCACCGAGGCCAAAGCCGCACTGCCGCACCGCCACTACTCACGGCTTTCCGCCAAGTAACACAGAACCTACAACCAAGACACAGGCAACGCATGCATAATCACATGTGCAATGTTGAACAACGCGCGGTCCAGAGAACGATCACGCCGAGGACGAACACGCCACGGCGTCGCCCGGCGCCAGCATAGCGCCTTCTCAAAAATCCCTAAACGATGCTGTCCCTAGGCACTCAGGATCAGGTCACGTAAGGGATTTTTTTACGCCAAATAGACGCATGTGCTATTTGGGCTTCCGCTAAATCGGTGAAATAGCGTCACGGAGGAAGGAAACTAAGGAGAGGCCCTGAGGTCACTCTTTGGGAAGCTAAAGTGAAGCCGGAAGTTGGCGTTGCTCATGGCGTTGCTCCGCCTATCGGGCCAGCTCTCCTATCTTGTTTATATTTCTCGCGAAACCACGCCGCGCTGCGCGCAACTGTGCTGCTCGGACCTGCGTGCTCCGCAGCAATGCTAAGCAATCGTTAGCACGTTAGCATCATTCCGCGAAAGAGGGCAAAATTTCCCGCGGATATTCCTTCGTCCGCAGCCATTGCCGTGGCGCGTTACATTGCGTACAGCGTTGCATGCGCGTTCATTTAACGAACTTTAGTTCCTCCTGTCCCACCTGGCCACAGCAATATCCGGTAGAGCACGGTCCAGATAACGCAGCGCAACAAAACACGGAGACCAACGCAAATCTGCCCGCACGGCGCCTTTGCCACGGTACGAAGCCTACGGAGCAACACGTGTGAGCGCACAGAACAATAACAAAGCCGCCATTGTGGCCCGAAAGGCGGGGCCACTACAGCAAAGAAATAAAGAAACTGCAAAACAAAAGAGAACCTACACGTCATTTCCTCCACACTTTTCTCCTAGCGCGCGGAGGGAGGACGAAGGGCCCAACGTTACTAGACTAGGTTCAGTCGTCAAACTCTCCGTAGGCGCCGTACATCGCCGGTGCCCCCCTGTCTTGGTTTGCCGCCAGAGGGCGGGAGCACCGCAGCAAGCTCTGCGTTTGCGAAGGGGTTCGGGTCCTCCGACTTCGCAAGTTACGTGCTCAGCAAGTGTTTTCACCGATACGTCTTTAAATGTATGTGTAGTCTCGCGTTTAGGAGATTGATTAAAGAAATTTACGTAGCTGTGAAAGTGCTGCTGCGCTGCCCCAGAGTGCGCTGTGGATTGCTTAGTCCAGGGCCGCAGCAGCGCCGGCCGTCCACTGCGCTCAATTAATCAGCTGTTGCTGATAAGTAACTGTAAGAAGCTGATTCGTAGTTGTAATCAATTAATTAGTTATTAATGCAAATGCATGGTATGACTCATGAGGCGATGTTAGCGCGACCACACGATGGTCCAAAAAAGTCACCGGAGCCCAATCGAGGCAGTTCAAGACGCCAGTTAAGGCAGCGTGAATCAGGCGAAGTCACGGAGGAAGGAAACTAAGGAGAGGCCCTACCCCCTCCGCGCGCTAGGAGAAAAGTGTGGCGGAAATGACGTAGTAGGTTCTCATTTTTTTGCTGCTTTTTTATTTTTTTTGCTGTATGGCCACGCCTTTTGGGCCACAATGGCGGCGTTGTTATGGTTTTGAGCGCTCACACGTGTCGCTCTGGTAGGTTTCGTGCCGTGGTAAAGGCGCTGTGTGGGCGGGTTTGCGTTAGTCACCGTGTCTTGTTGCCTCGTGTTACCTGCACCGTGCTCTGCCGGATGTTGCGCGAGCGCGCGCTCTCCGCGCGCGAAACCACGCGCAGCGCGGCGTGGTTTCGCGAAAGGTGTAAACAAGAGAGGAGTGTGGCCCAAAAGGCGGAGCATCGCCATGAGCAACGCCAACTTCCGGCTTCACTTTTGCTTCACAAAGAGTGACGTCAGGGCCTCTCCTTAGTTTCCTTCCTCCGTGGGCGAAGTTAATTAAGGCCCAGTTTGTAAGATATACTTAAGGCGCTCGAACCCACGGTCGTTGGTGAGAGTTGAAGCCTCGACCATTGGTGGTGGCAGTGAATTGCCTACCTAGGTGAAATAATTGAGTAATTAATTAATGATCAAATCAAGTAATTCAATAACAATTGAATTATATATATATATATATATAATAAATTAACTACGCATTACCCAACTAGGCGGATTTATATACGCGGCATTCTCATATTTTAAAACTGGCTGAAGTTAGCTGGGACACACGGTATATAGACACTTTCAGCACTTCATTTCAGGCTGAAAAAAATGAAGCTAGCACTATTTCGTTCATCAGAGCACCGCATTCACAAGTGCAATGTTGAAACCTACGTGAGCTTTGCTGATCCTTACGAGCAGACTTGCACATTCAAAGTAGGTTATCGCTGCAGGAACGGAGCATAAATATGCATTCGCGTCACCAAATAAAATGATACGACCCGTAAGCTCTTCAAAACGCACACGGCATTTAAGACGCACAAGAGTGTCGCAAAAATGCACCGAGACTGCAGCAAAACGGATTTATACAACGCGCCAAAACAGATAAACGGAGAGGGCTTCGTCGCTCCGTCCGCGCCGTGCTGACCGAGCAAAGTGCGACAGCAGCGCCACGAGATGCGAGGATCGGTGGCGTGTCCACGCAGTTACGGGAGTTTGAAAACTGAACTACAGTGTTCTAGAAGGAGGTAGTGCGCTCACATGGTGGCGGCGCTTGACGCACTTCGTGTCGCCGCCGACAGGTGGCGCGGTTCGCAGCGTCACCTGAAACTCGCTGCCATGTCGGAGTAGAACGGGTACAGCGCATTGCTGCACTTCCCGAAAGAAATGCAACACTCACGATGTGCAATGCGCGATACTTGTTCTGGTGCGTCTTATCAGTGTACAGAGAAAAGAATTACTGCCGCTGTGGCTGATCTACGGAGCTTAGGCGATGTCTTGTACCGGAAGCGCGGATGAACGCGCCTGGATATATTAACACATATACAGGGCGCGAAGCAACGGACGATCCTCTTTTATTTCCTGCTATTAAAATTTGCAATGTGGTTTCGCTAATGCAGCAGTCATGGAGAGAATTTTAGCATTGCCTTTTTTTTTCGTAATCGCTTGCCTGCAGCGGGAATGCGCGCTACAAAGCAAAATTTTTTCCACGACACTTAACATTAGATAATCGCTTTTTCGAGTGTTAAGCTCATGGTTTATATGCATGACATCGTTCGCACTGTTAACACGACACAGCATATAGAAAGGAAATACAAAATCCAGGTACATTTATGCAATGTTTATTTACAAAAAAACGAGGAAGGAATGTGGACCAGAAAAATCAGGCTCAAGAAGGCTGAACGTTTATAAGTGGAGATGTTTACAAATTGATATAAACATGCACCTGCAGACTCGCCTCAGGAAGTTTTCGCGATCTTCCTGTGCATGACTGTTTTCCTTCTTTTGTGTTTTTCAGAGTTAATGCCCTTTGTAAAATAATGGAACGGCGTTGTAATATAAAAGCTTACTACATTCTTGGTGAGTTCGGCTGAATGCTCACTGCTACAAATTTTGTGCGAGCACTTTGCTTTCACCAGACTAAGCACATCCAAGATGCTATCAGCATGTAGTTGTTTTTTGCTGAAGCATTCAGTAAACATGTCTTCAAGCATTTTCACAAACGAAAAAAGTGTTCCACGTGGGTAGAGAAGCCCGCCTCTATCCCTGTGCAGTGTCAACACAGCAAGCCCAGGATTCTCATCTTCGGACGACACGGTTAGCGCATTCATGAAATCCTGGCAGTTGGTTTTCATTACGCACTTTCGTGCGACATATCCAGACACATAGTAAGTTATCCGAGAGTCGCTCCTCTCTATGTGCTGGTCGTGATCGACCGAAGACAACACTGCTTCGGCGCCTGGTAAATTCCCCGAAACAATGAGAGCATCTACCTGGTCTCACAAGTGGTTGTTGGGAGAGCAACTTGCGCTGCTCTGCTGTGTGTTTAGCAAGGCAGCTACCGCACATGGATCCGCATTGCCATATCTCACGGTTTTCATCAAACTGTAAAAAGACATGCAGTTCATCGTAATGAGAAATTGGGTGAACAAAGACGCCTTTGGTGCATCCTTCGCACGACTGTATCCAGTCCGGCACCCGGGCGCGAAACAGTAATTTCGACGGCGGCCAGGCATTCTCACGCACACATACTGCACATTGAGCCAAGCACAGCACAGGCACAGAGAGATATTGCCACGCATACAACGCCGGCGGTATTTGCAGTCGAGCGCCGACAACGCCGAACCAACGGAGCTGTACCGAGCGCACCACCGCAACCGCAACACGAGGCAAGAGAAGTTTTTCAGGTGAAACATGCGTCAGCGCCCCTGGCGGGCATGTGGGAAGTCGACGCTGAGTGCGCCGCGGCGGAGCGGCGCAGGGATACGACAGTGAGCCCACTGCCCCCTTCTAGAACACTGTAACTGAACCTAGTCTAGTAACGTTGGTAGGGCCTCTCCTCAGTTTCCTTCCTCCATGAATAGCGTTCCCAACGCAAAACCCAAACGCAGTTTGCGTCTCGCGCATGCGCAGTGGCTTCGACGCCATTTCTTTGGGGCCCCAAAACGTTTGGGGCCCCTCTTCTTAAACTCTCTAATAGCGGAGGAGCCGGAGGCCAGTGCGCGTGCGTAATGGTGACTCGACAAGCGGCCATGGTCCTTGCCTGTACTATGCAAATAAAGTGACTACTATAAGTTTTATTGAAATCAAGCGCAACAACTGCACGGCACACCACGCGGTCATATCTTGATTTCGTCAGCCGAGAGGGGAAGGGGAACAGTTTGTGATAATATGTGGTACGCGGGAGTGCGGAGCATAAACATACGAAGACAGTGCGCCGTGCGGTGGCGAAGAGGACAGCGACTCTTTGCAAGTACCCGCGAGAGAGCCATCATCATCATCGACACCAATCTGGGAGCGTCGGCAGTGGCGCCCCAGAACACCTATGGTGGCGCCTTAAAAAGCGTGGCGCGAGAGTGTGTGGCCCGTGGCACCTTAGCGTGAGCAGTGCGCATGGTTCGGTATTCGACGGCGAAGAGCTTCCTCGCTGGGCGTCTGGCCCATAGGAACTATGCCGCCCGCGTCTCTACGCCGCACCCGAGTCAACGCTGTAGGCCGCTGAGAGGCTACCTCTCCCCGCTCTTCCGCTGGGCAACTGGTCCAGGAGGGCTGGCGGTCCTGAACCGGGATGATCGAGCGTTCGGGTGAGCGGCCACAGGGCTACCCCGCTAGCTGTGGACGTGACCCGGGGACTGCGGCCGTGGGCTCCCGAGCGCAAACCCCGCCGGAGAGAAACCGGGCACGCGGAGGCACCCGTATATCGACTGTTGGGCAGGACCACCTGAGCCCCGTGGAGGTGGTCCGACCATGCTCTCCGACCCGGCTGTACGACCCGGCCTTCCGACACGGCTGTCCGACACTGCTGTCCGACCCGGCTGGCCGACATCGGTTCCACGAGGTCTCCGACACGGCGACGCGCGCTTCCGCCTGAACTGTAGGCCAATTATAATTGACCGATTCATAGATATAGCTGCATGTTGTCTATGAGGTATGTTGGGGAACTGTCGCGTGTATGTGCCGTTTTCTATGTGTTATGTGCGTCAATACAAGTCTTATGTGTGTTTGTGCTTCCGCTTGCGGCTTCTCCCTTTTTTTGGAGTGATCCGGCACCCAATAACATCACACAGTTCTCATCAGGGAGGAGCTTTGCGCCAGTCCCAACTCTTTTGCATGCGTAATGATGCGAACGACAATTAAAATTTGGAGTCGGATATCTTGGAGCACAGAGAGTCTAGAAGAATGCTTTCAAGTAAAACTTTGTAGAAAGAAGACTGCCTCTAACTTTTGAATACAAACACACACACTTAGTGCAGTCAATAAAAAGTTAATTATTGAATTTTAGTTAATTGGGCTGCTGACAGCGATAATTATCATGCCACTTTGTGTCACCTTGGCCATGTAACTTATTTGCACAGGTGGTCCTTGCGTGTCTCCCAGTGCCTAAATTTAAAAAACCCATAAAGCGTAACTTTGAACACCCAATAGAATGGGACGCTACGCCAGGAGCACTAATCTTCAAATCGCTACAGTCACTGTAGCACAGTCCTAAAACATGGTCATGTGGATGGATTAGAAGGACTGGAAGTCGGGCGGGTTGGTACAAATTCATGTTACTATACTGCGCGAAAAAAAACAAAAACAGGTGCAATGGAAGATCGAAGCACACAATACATGCGCACACTGTTTTATTCTGGAAGGTGCTACAAATAAACAGTTGACCGAGGTACGCATTCCTTCATAATGTGGGACAGCTGTTAAACCTAGCCGGATTATTTTGCAGGCCGCGCGCTGAAGACGATGACGCTGGCCATGATGATAAATATATACAGATGAAGGAGTAATGCTCACACTATTTCCCCCCGCGTGGAAACGGCCAACCTGGCCGCTGATTATTGCAGCGAACGCCGTATGAAAGACTTTAAACGCGAAACATGCACAATCTCTGTGGCACGGCAGCGGCCGTCCAAAGGCGGAACAATGGGAGTGACACGGTATTTAACTGGCGAAGTCTGTTCCTGAGGAGTGTAGGGCCCGATAAAACGGGACTGAAATTTCTCGCATGAGCCAGGAGCACGAACTGGGGCCCTCAGCAACACTTCGTTTCCAAGGTGGAAGGAAACGACATGCTGGGTTGCATCATAGCGAGTTTTGCGGTCTTGTTGACTGGCGTCGGTGTTGCGGCAGGCACGTTGGCGAGACCGGGCAATGCGCGAAGCGAACTGCTCACAGATTGATGTGGACGAGGGCACGGGGACACCAAAGAAAGAAACGTCGAGGATAGTGATCGGCTGATAACCATACACAAGGAAAAAGGCCGAGTACCCCGTAGTGCGTTGGACGGCCATGTTGTATGCGAAAGTGACGAAAGGTAGAGTGACATCCCAATTGGTGTAGTCAGGGTTGATGTACATTGATATCATGTCGGGCAGCGTGCGATGAAAGCACTCTGTGAGACCATTAGTTTGAGGGTGGTAGCTGCAAGTCGTTTTATGGGTGGTGTGGACGCACGGAGAACATCGTCGAGAAGTTTAGACAGAAAGGTCCTGCCGCGGTCACTCAAAAGGACGCGTGGGGCTCCGTGCTGTAAAAAGATGGCTTCCAAGAAAAAGGCTGCAACCTCCGCTGCGGATCCCGAAGATAGTGCAGCTGTTTCAGCATGCTGCGTCAAGTGGTCTACAGCTGTGACGATCCGTCGTTTACCGCCAACAGAAAAGGGTAGCTGTTCATAAAGGTCGATACCAATGACTGTGAAAGGATCTTAACGACACGGGACAGGTTGGAGCAGTCCAGCCGGAGGTAAGATCAGTCGTTTGCGGTGTTGGCAGAGCGAACAGGAAGCCATGTATTTCGCTACGCTGGTTGCAAGTCCAGGCCAAGAGAAGCGGCTGTGGATTCGCTCATAGGTTTTATGGAAACCAAAGTGACCGGCGGTGGGGTCGTCGTCAAAGGTCTCCAGTATCTGGGCCCGAAGTGATCGGGGAACGACAGGAACCCAACGGTGTCCTTCGAGGTGGAACACGTACAGGTATAGTACCGAATTTTCCATCTTGAATTTCTTCAACTGCCGACGGAGCCGAGCGTTAGGTGTGCGAGATGATCCGCGAATACGTTCCATAACGGAGTGGCAGTAGGAATTACTACGTTGGCAAGATGCAATCGTATGAGAATGACTGGATGGAGGCCGGTCGAGAGCTGTGATCGAAGGAAATGCAGAAGGCGCGTCCTGCGGTTTGCTCACGGAAGGTGGTAAGCAAGCAGCATTTGATGACGGTAGTAGGTGACGAGAGAGAGCACCGGCATCCTGGTGTTTCTTTCCAGACCAGTAGGTGACGTCGAAGTCGTATTCTTGTAAACAAAGTATCCAACGGCTGAGACGTCCCGTTAAATTCTTTAGCGTGCACCAGCTAGCACAAGGTGTGGTGATCAGTTACGACCGTAAAGTGGCGGCCGTGCAGATAGGGCCGAAATTTTTGGACGACCAAACAACGGCGAGACCGTCTTGTTCGGTAATCGTATAATTTTTCTCTGCAGCTGTTAGCATGCAACTTACGCATGCAACCACACATTCTTCGGAATTTTGCTGACGTTGTAGAACAGCGCCGATACCGTGGTCGCTGGCGTCAGTATGTAGAAGAGTGGGTGCGGTGTTGTCGGAAGGACAAAGCACAGGTTCGGATGTGAGGGCACGCTTGAGGGCATCAAAAGCTGTTTGGCATTCATCTGACCATACGTATAGGAAGCTCCAGAAGGAAGGAGTTGATGGAGTGGCGTCGCGATGGTGGCAAAGTTACATATGAAGCGCCAGAAATATGAAGCTAAGCCAAGGAAATATGAAGCTACACAAGTCTTTGGCGCGTTGAGGCCAGAGGAAGCGGAGGACAGCGGTAATCTTATCGGGGTCAGGTCGAAGGCTCTCTCTGCTGACAAGGTGTCCGAGTAGTTTAATGGTTTTGCTGGTGAAGCGGCACTTTTTTGTATTCAGCTGAAGGCTAGCAGCTGAGAGGCATGTCAGGACTTTGTCGCGACACTGCAAGTGCTGATGTACGGTCGATGAAAATTTGGCAATGTCGTCAAGGAAGCATAAGCAAGTCTACCATTTTAGGCCCCGTAATACGCTGTCAATCATCAGCTCAAATGTGGCGGGAGGATTACACAGGCCGAAAGGCATTGCGCTAAATTCATAAAGTCCATCGGGTGTGGCAAATGCAGTTTTTGTCTTGTCTGCTTCGTGCATGGAGATCTGCCAGTATCCAGAGCGTAGCTTAAGGCTGGAGAAATACTCCGCGCCCTGTAGTGAATGTAACGCATCATCGATTCGGGGCAGTGGATATACATCTGTGCGGGTTATTTTGTTCAAGGCACGGTACTCTGAGCAAAATCGCACTGAGCCGTCTTTGTTATGTACCAACACAACAGGTGAAAACCAAGGGCTTGAGGAAGGGCGGATTATGCTTTGTTTCAGCATGTTGGCAATGTGGGTATCGATGATTTGGTGTTTAGCGGAAGAAATGCGATATGGACGCCGGCGCACGGTGGAAGTTCCATCTGTGTGTATACGATGAGCCGTCGCAGAAATCGGTCCCAGAAGAGGAGAGCGGACGTCGAAGGAGACCTTATATTTGGATACCAACGTCAGTAACTCCCCCGTCTGCTGTGCCGCTAGATCAGTGCTGATGGCAATAGCGAGAACAGAAGCAGGGACCGCATTTATAGCTGTCGGTGGTTGTGAAACAGCAGTAGTCGAGGTAAGCACATAGACAGGCTGAGTGTCCAAAACGCACGTGACAACAGCGCCTTTAGGAAGCAGTACTGGCTCAGCGGTTGTGTTGAGTACAGCCAAAGTGGCCGTGCCGTTGCTGAAGCGAACAAGGCTGGGTGCCAGAGCAATCCCTTTGAATAGGCAACGGGCTGACGGTACAACTAAAACGTCACCATCGCTGATGTTTAATGGTTAACTACAAGAAGTTGTTCACGGCCAGAGGGCACCATACAATTGTCAGCAGTTCGTAAGCGAAGGCGTGGTTCGGACACATCGTCGGAATTGACGGTCTGTGTCAAGTTAACAAAG
Source organism: Dermacentor variabilis (assembly GCF_050947875.1). NCBI lineage: Eukaryota > Metazoa > Arthropoda > Arachnida > Ixodida > Ixodidae > Dermacentor > Dermacentor variabilis. The sequence goes on from NC_134569.1 coordinate 244,636,775, forward strand.
CGTTGACTGAACAATATGAAAGCACATGCCGAAGAGAGAGTCCCACCCTAATATAAGTATGTGAGCACAGGAAGTCAACACTGCAAATTGGATATAGTGGCGTATCCCGCCAATCGAAACTCGAACTGTGCATTGCGCCGATGGCCGAATCACAACATTATTTGCACCACGAAGAAGAGCTCCACTGTAAGGTGTAGTAACGTTGCGTAGACGAGAGCGCAAGTCAGCGTGAATAATAGAAATAGCTGCTCCCGTATCAATCAATGCTGGAACTGGTACACCTTCTATACACACGAATAAACTATTGGCCGGGTAAGCTGGAGGAATTGTAGTCTGTGTGAGCCATGCAGCTTTCCCTTCAAAAACTGCACCATCTAGTTTTCCAATCGGTAGTCAGGAGTGCGGGTGGCCGGTTGCAGGGGTGATGTCGAGCGTCGAAGAGGGGAGGGCAAGCGGCGGCGCCCTGGATGGTAGTTGGGAGGTGCTTCGCGAGGTGGAGAAGATGAGCGTGGTGGAAAGCAGGTGCTGGTAGGGACTCGGAGGAAGCAACGGGTCTCTCTCATAAACATCGTAGCCACGGCGTTCGTCCTGTGTTCGTCTATAGCGTACGCTATACGCTATAATATAGCGTACGCTAAGCAGCGCACGTTTTCTACAATTTTAGTTGGCCGGCGATATCTTCGGATCTCAGAGGCGATATGCCGTCGTTGCGGCTATTTCGCGCCTTTAGCGACAGGTGGCGCTGACATCTCGAACGTTTCTTTCGTTAGGCTTCGACTCGTTCGTAACGAGAAGCCATCTCGAAAACACCACGAGGTTATCCATAATACTCTGTCGTCGAAGCGGCCTGAGACTAAGCGAAAGCCGTTTACACAGTCATTTGCTACGAACGAAGTGGATTTTACAAAAGCAACGCCAAATTCAATTCGAAGTGGGCAGCCGGGACCGCCGCCATATTTCCCGCAAGCTCCGCAAATCCCGCAAAAACGCTAACGCTAACTCGTTTGCGTTGCGTACGCCCGCTATACCCGCTATTTCGTTTAGCGTTCAGCGCATGCGCAGTGACGACCCGCCATTTTTCAGCGTACGCAATGGAATAGCGTACGCTATACTAAAACTAGATAGTTTTAGTTTAGCGTCCGCAACTATAGCGTACGTTATACGCTATAATATAGCGTACGCTAAGCAGCGCACGTTTTCTACAATTTTAGTTGGCCGGCGATATCATCGGATCTCAGAGGCCTTATGCCGTCGTAGCGGCAATTTCGCGCCTTTAGCGACAGGTGGCGCTGACATCTCGAACGTTTCTTTCGTTAGGCTTCGACTCGTTCGAAACGAGAAGCGATCTCGAAAACACCACGAGGTTATCCATAATACTCTGTCGTCGAAGCGGCCTGAGACTAAGCGAAAGCCGTTTACACAGTCATTTGCTACGAACGAAGTGCATTTTACAAAAGCAACGCCAAATTCAATTCGAAGTGGGCAGCCGGGACCGCCGCCATGTTTCCCGCAACTCCGCAAATCCCGCAAAAACGCTAACGCTAACTCGTTTGCGTTGCGTACGCCCGCTATACCCGCTATTTCGTTTAGCGTTCAGCGCATGCGCAGTGACGACCCGCCATTTTTCAGCGTACGCAATGGAATAGCGTACTGTCTAATAACAAATGGGGCCGGGTAGTGTAAAATGCTGTGGCAGGTGGACAGGTTGCTATAGTCGCCAGATGGATGGGAGCAGTAGCGGGAGCAGGAGGTGCTGTCTGAACGAACGCTGGTTGCATAGCCGCAACCTGAGCATACGAGGTCGACGGCGAAGGTGGGGCACAGTTCGCAGCGCAGGTCATGGAGGACAGCTCCTCTTTGATGTCGCGCAGGCCAGGAACCAAAAGTTGAGGCTGAAGAATGGGAGGTCTGAGCAGGCAACACGCTTGGAGCTCTACGCATATGAGAATCCAAATCAGCCTACGCAGGTCCCTATCCGAGAAAGAAGGCGTGTCACAGGCGACAGGTTGTAAACCGATGGCCTGCAGTGCGTCCAGGTGTTGGCAAGTCGCGATCACATCGTTAACGGTATTGGGATTGTTTATGGACAGTGCGTTGAACGCGACATGGGAAATGCTCTTTAGGATATGGCGAACATGATCAGATTCCCTCATGGTGCCGTCAACACTACGACAAAGAGCGAGGACGTCCTCGATATACGGACGTGTATGTATCCCCCGAAAGTTGCATGCGTCCATCAAGCTTTTTTTGGCGACCTCAGAGCGGACGTTGGGGGCGCTGAAAATCCGCCGAAGCTCGGGGTATGAATAAACAAATGGCAGAGGTACACGGAAAAGCACGAACAGTCTCTCATAGCAAAAGGGTGAAGGGATGCCGGGATAATGAAACATAGGGCATTGTGGGGGTACAATGGGTATGAGGTACTGAGAAGTATTTGGAAGGGAGTATGGTGCCGGGGCTTACTTTCGGGAATGCGGTCCTGTGCTTAAGGGCAGAAGTTCAGTCCAGACTAGAAGTAAATCAGAGAGCTGTTGGAAGATTAGCACTAGGTGCCCACGGGAAAACCACAAACGGAACAGTACAGGGGGATATGGGCTGGGCATCGTTCGAAGCACAGGAAGCTCAGAGTAAAATCCTACACGAAAAACGCCTTAGGAAATTGGACGATAGCACGTGGGCAGCTAAGGTATTTAAATACCTATACAGAAAGAGCGTTGACTCACAATGGCGGAAAAGAACTAGGAAGCTAACCAGTAAGTATGCCAGACACGAGGACGGAGAAAGACAGAGCATTAAACGACAGGTTAAAAACGCGGAAGGTAAAAATTGGATGAATTCAATGGAAAACCAGCATAGTGTTTAACTATATTGAGACTGGAAACAGCAGATTAGGAAGGAAGCGTTTTATGATAACTCAACCGGCAGTGCCCTAATCTTTGAAGCTAGGTCAGGATGTCTTAGAACGCGCAGCTATAAAAAGAAATTTAACGAAGAAATTTCACAAAACTGACGTCTCCTCCGGTGTTCCCTAGGGAAGCGTCTTGGTCCATTACTGTTTTTAATGTACACATCAATGACCTGCCGTCTAACATTACTTCAACCATTAGACTCTTCGCAGACGATTGCATAATATATCGGAAAATTAGCTCACCCTCTGAACACCTTGAACTTCAGAATGACTTAGATCAAATCGCTAACTGGTGCACATCGTGGGAAATGACGTTGAATACTGATAAATGCAGAACGGTGACTTTTACCCGCAAAAGGACGCCTTAATAATAATATTTGGGGTTTTACGTGCCAAAACCACTTTCTGATTATGAGGCACGCCGTAGTGCAGGACTCCGGAAATTTTGACCACCTGGGGTTCTTTAACGTGCACCTAAATCTAAGCACACGGGTGTTTTCGCATTTCGCCCCCATCGAAATGCGGCCGCCGTGGCCGGGATTCGATCCCGCGACCTCGTGCTCAGCAGCCAAACACCATAGCCACTGAGCAACCACGGCGGGTAAAGGACGCCTTCAGCCTTCCCATACTCACTGAAATCTAACCCTTGTGCGCATGCGACTTCATACAAGTACATTGGCATATATCTCACTGTCAATCTTTGCTGGAAAACTCACATTAATAACATGACCGCCAAAGCATCGCGTACTCTTAGCTATCTGAAACGTAATCTTCGAGATACCCCATTAACCACTCGAAAACTAGCCTATCAGACTTTTGTTCGTCCTCAAATTGAATTCGCCTCGCCTATATGGTCACCGCATCAGGCTCATCTAATACAATCACTTGAACGAATTCAGAACCGCGCGGTACGTTTTATAAACAGGAAATATGACCGAAAGACTAGCGTTACTAACCTGAAGTTCTCGCTATCACTCCCGACACTAGAGCTGCGAAGGAAGGTAGCTTTGCTCTGTCTCTTCCACAAAATAATTCATAGACAGCATCCTACTACCCTTTCCCTTACCGAACCACATCGTACATCCCGTCGTCCTTGTAATAGCCACAGCTTTAGGCGCATATTTGGCCGAACCGCGGCTTTTAATTCATCAGCGCTTCCGCGTGCCATAAGCTACTGGAATAATCTTCCTGATCGCATCGTTGCCATTCATGACTCTGCAGCCTTCAAAGACCAAGTACTGCTCTGGTTTTCTTATCTGTTTTATTCACTGCCTTGTACTTTGTTAGTCGCCCTTTTAACCGCCTTTTCAATGTTCCTTCAGAGATTGCATATGCTGTGCAATATTTTTCTGGCCTTATATTTGTAACTTTATACTTGTCATTACTTTGCGTCCTGTGAAACTGTTACCCATCGTATAATAATGCATGAGCTGCTTTTTTGTATCCTTCATTTTCTGTACATGCCCCCGTCACTCAATACTCCTATTTGGAGCCTGTGAGTATTTTGAATAAATAAATAAATAAATAAATAAATAAATAAATAAATAAATAAATAAATAAATAAATAAATAAATAAATAAATAAATAAACATGTATTGTGTGTGATAAATCTGTTGCAACAATAGAACACCTCATACTAAAATGTGATGGTATCCATCCCGATGTCGATGCGGGCATAGTCACGCTTCCTGAGTCCATAGAGTTCAGATATAACAATAGTCATGTAAATAAATATGCGGTGGAAATTAGCAAAAAGCGATATTGGAGGATTGGTGGCTCAAAAGCAGAGAGGTCACATAAGGTTAAAAGTGTAGGAAGACGTATTTAAAGAAAATGGCGAATTTTAATAACTTACAACACAGTTAAACAAAAATAAAAAGCTGGGCATGGTGGCAACTGCCATCACCCCGTTTCAAAGGGGACGCTTCTACCTTCCATCCATCCAGCTGGTGTTTGAATGCCGCCCAGTCAGGCAAGGTGCTCTCGTGGTTAAGAAACAAAGTCCTGGCAACGTCAGTGAGCTAGAATGCGACGTTGCGAAGCTCGTGAAGATCATACCACCGGTTGGACTCACTCACGCGGTCATAATTGTCCAGCCAGTCGTCAACGTCGTCACTGCAAAGGCCAGCGAACGTGGTGGGATCGCGCTGCCGCGTGCTGACGGTCCCTGAAGGAACGGCCGGTGGGGCAGAGACGGTAACGCCTGAGGCTCCAGGTGGATCTTCTTGGGGCATGGTGGCGGAAAGGCGGAGCAAGCGGTGACCTAAACGAAGCTCTAGGGAGACTCGAAGTCGTAGCGGACCAAGGGATCGAGAGCAGCCTCCATCACTTGCGGGACAGCTGTTAAACCTCAACATGCTTCAACAGTTTATATTGCAAGCCGCGCGCTGAAGGCGGTGACGCTTGCCATGATGAGGAATATGTACAGATGAAGAAGATGAAGGAATAATATAATGCTCACAATAAATATTCTTACGCGGAGCGAATGGGAAAAATACTATGTGTCACAAAATATTCTCCATACGCCGGGATATAATGTATTGTGCAGCACAGAAACAAAAAAACTGATATGCGAGCGCTATTGACGGTTGGGTTATGCATTCTTTTAGTTTTCTAATACAAAACGTTTACGCTGTTCATTTGTTGCCTCACCCTCGTGAGGGTTCGCTCGATGGGAAATGCTGTGGTGCATCCGTACTCTCGGCAGTGTACCGCCAGGTGTGACAGAGCTGCGTTTTTCAGGAACAGTTCATGTTCTCGAAGGCATCTCTTGAGGCACCTTCCACATTACCCAACATAAGATTTTCGGCACGACAAGGGTATCTGGCAAATGTTTCCAGATACGGTAATGATAGCGTATGGCACGACCAGGGTATCTGCATTACAAGAAACGTAGTGCAGTTTGCATTCCGTGCCGCTAGCCTACATTCTTTAGTCCATGCGATAATGGGTGCACCTCTCGAAAGTTGCTTTTCCCCAGCCTGATAATCTGCTCCGAGAACGTCCCCTATAGTCATGTCATTAGCAGCGCCTGTAAAACACTAATAGAAACCGTCCAGGGCAACAAGTTGCGCAAACCATGGAAAGACACACGAAAAAGTTCGCTTTCATTCCGTATGTGCACCTATTATTACACGGGCTAATAAAGGATATAGCCTCGCGCGGTACGGAGTGCAAACTGTATTTTTGGCCCCGGAAGAACTTTCAAAAGCCTGCATCCAGGCGTGAAAAAGATGCGAAACTGCCTCTTCCGCGCCTCAAGGTGCATGCCAATTGAAGGACACGTCGGTTCCTACGTTCCTTGTAATGCAGGCATAGTTTACCGGATACCCTTGTCTCGCCGTAAATAATACGTGTGGCAAAATAGAAGGTGCGCCAACAAAGGCCTCTGAGAACATCAATTGTCCCTGAAAAACGCAGCTTTGTCCCACCTGGCTGTACATTTGCCGAGACTGCGGATGCACCTCCAACGTTTTCAAGAGCACGGACCCTAACAAGAAAGAAAAGAACAATTGAACTGCAAGACAGCAGAAGCGTTTTATATTAGAGAGTCACAAAGAATCTACCTGCCAATTAACCGTCAATGGCCCTCACAGATGAGGAGTTTTTGCGTGTCTGTAGCACGATATCTAGAATGCCGATAAGATATTGTTTTTTGACGTATAGTAATTTCTTGTTAGCCCGTCCCTTCCGCCTTAGGTACGATGGCACGTGTGCCTCTGTCAAATATTTATTTGTAGCAACTTTCAAAATGAAACAGTTGCGAATCTGCGCGTGTGTTGTGTGCTTCCTCCCTTGTCCCCGTTTTTTCTTCGCGTAGTAATAATATGGTCAAGTGGACAGAACCTGGCCTTTCTGGGGACAAACACAGGTCCTTTTCATTGAACAAGTAATAGCTGAATCATGAACCACAGACCCAAACTACTAGAGGCACAACAAATACCTCACTGCGACAGTCTTTCAGCAGACGCCGTAGTTTTACTGCTTTACAGTAATGTGAAAGCAAACCTACTGGTTAGCAGTATCAGCAAACATGCAACCGCATTGACACTATAGCAGCACTTCTGGTTATTTGGGTTTTTTTGCATATGCGAACTTATTATCACTTGTAAGATAAAGATGAAAACAGCGCAGATTGAGTGCTATCTGTCAATTGAGTTATACTTCATATAGGAAACATCACGAATAAATTTATTGTTAGCACATCATCTGGAATGTTGTTCTATTTCTTCTAAAAAGTATTATGAAGAAGCGTCGACAGTGATTGTCAATGGAAGCGAATAGCCCGAAAGAACGAGCGAGCGATAATCCTCCCCTCCCTTCCTGCATGCCGCCATCGCCGTAACTCCGTTATGCGTCCGTTCCCTCGGCGCCTTCCCATAGTTCCTTCGTGACAGCCGTGAAGAGCGAACGTGTCCACTTATTGCTCTACATGGTGTGCCGGCGTCAACGCCATCAGAGTTCGACGAAACGCTCACCTGCGCCTGCGGTGCATTTTTTTGTGCCCGTTTCCCCTGATTACAGGCTTCGAGTGGACGTGTTCTGTGTCCCACAGATGTGAGAACGCGTCGGAGTAACTCGGCCTGTCAGCGATCGTGCAGCAGCGTGAACGTGGAGACCACTACAAAACTTGCTCACAACCTAATATTAGCAACATTTACAGCGTTCAAGACTTCCTCATACTTCGAGTATCCACGATCCAACTGCTAAATAGACGCCTGAAATAAATACTATAAGGAAGATAACGAACGTGCGCACTGGGTCAGCCGCATCGGCAGCATCAAGCGCGCAGCAGAAGCTCGAGCTCGGGAACTGCTCTGTGCATCGTAGAACCGGCGGTCGCTACGAACCCTAATAAATCTCCTTTACAAGTGATGGAGCCGTGCGGGGTAACGCTCCACTCTACCATCCTGGAACTCTGTTCTCGGACGCTACCTTCTGCCCTGCCGGACGCCGACCAGCAGACTCTTCCACCGCCACCCGTCCCTTGCCCTGGCACCGTGCGCCAACGGGAGCCTCCCATCTTCAGCGGAAATAACGACAACGACGTTAAAGAGTGGCTGTGGTTCTACGAGTGGGTGAGCGTTCATAACAAATGGAATGACTCAGATAAACTGGCTTACGTATCATTCTATCTCGCGGGCGTGGCCAGTCTCTGGTTCAGAAATCATGAGAGGGATATCCGAACGTGGTTGGCGTTCAAGACTTCGATTACAGAAGTATTTGACCGACCCGCCGTCAGGAAACTCCGAGCCGAGCAGCGTTTGCGTACACGCGCACAGGACACGGGTGAGACATTCACCAGCTATATAGAAGACATTCTAGATTTGGTGCAGGCGCGTGAACGCTGCTATGACAGAAGCGGAAAAGATCAAGCACGTCATGAAGGGAATCGATGATGACGCGTTCCAGATGCTTCTGGCCAAGGACCCACGCACTGTTGGCGACATCATCAGCTTGTGCCAGAGCTATGATGAGTTGCGTAAGCAGCGAGCTCTGACAAGGCGACATCCCACACCAAATGCGACGTCACTCTGCAGCCTGACCACCGCCCCAGAACAAGCCTCCCTGATAACCCAAATCAAGGATTTCGTCCGCGAAGAAGTTGCACGACAGCTATCTCTGGTGTCCGTTACTCAGGAGTCTGCCAGCACTTTGCCGTCTCATCTCCGTAACGTGATCCATGAAGAGCTCGCGGAAGCGCTGCCAGCTGTTCACCAGCAAGATGTCGTGACTACACCACTCACTTATGCTACGGTTGCTACAATGGCCCCTAGCACTGTGCCCGTGCGTCGCTTCCAGCAGCCTGTGCACCGCCCTCCCCCTCCCGTCCCCTGGACCACCATTGCCTTGACTAACCCGTGGCGTACGCCGGACAATCGCCCTATATGCTTCGCCTGTAGGTATCCCGGTCATGTCGCAAGGTTCTGCCGCCGCCGATCGCAGGCGTTCGATGGCGATCGCCGCGCACCCTATGTGCGGCCTGATCCAACTGCGCCTTACGGATCCTTCGACCCATCACCAGCTCGCTCCCAGACTGATCGCCGTCCTCGCTTCGAACGCCTCTGGTCACCCTCCCCACGTCGCCGATCGCTTTCCCCTATGCGTCGACGGCCCGTCTCTAACGAAGAGGGAAACTAGACGACGCAGTTCCTGAGGCAAGAACTGCGCAAGTGTCGACATGCCGAAGTCCTCCTCCTTTACCTGCCAATGTCATTGATGTGTTTATCGAAGATGTCGCTACAGTCGCCCTCGTCGATACCGGTGCCACTATTTTAGTTATCGATGCAAGATTTTGCCGTTCGCTTCGTAATGTGACGACGTCTCTGTCTGGATTGTCGCTCCGAAAGGCGAGTGCTCAACCCATTCGCCCTACCGCTGCTTGTACTGCCCGCGTGACCATACAGGACGTTTTGTACACGATTGAATTCATAGTTCTTTCATCGTGCTCCCACGCCGTTATTCTAGGATGGGATTTTCTCTCACGCCACAATGCCATCATCAATTGCGCTCGGACTGAGATTGAACTTTTCCACCTTGGTGACCTGGCCTCCGTTGACGGCCATCCTGCCGCTAAAATTGTCGCGAAAGAAGACACCTGTATTCCTCCGCACTCTTCAGCACTCGTACCAGTCTTCTGTAATATCATATCCGACGGGACGGTCTTCTTCATGCACTCTCATCACTTTGTTACCCGAAAAGCGCTTCCTTCGCCCTTTGCAGCTCTTGACCTTGCCGCCGCTGTTAGCACGATGCCCATTTACAATCATCTTTCATCGCCGCTGTCACTGCTCCGCCGCGAATGCCTTGGTTACGTCGAGTCGGTCGATTCAAGACGAATTGTCTCCATCCTCGACAAAGAGCCTTCTACTGCCGTCCATGAACTGAGTGTCCTCCCCGTACCCGACTCAACATGGACTGATGTGTTCAGCACATTCATCGCCGAAGATCTGACGCATTCGCAGCGATCTCAACTTCTCGCACTCCTTCAGCACTTCCGCCGTTCTTTCGACGTTGCGCAACCATCTCTTGGCTGTGCATCGACGGTCGAGCGTTACATCGACACTGGCTCTCACTCACCGCTGCGACAAAAACCATATCTCGTGACCGCTACGGAACGTCGCGTCATTGCAGACCAGGTCGATGACATGCTCCGTCGAGACGTCATTCAACCTTCCCAAAGCCCATGGGCCTCTCCCGTGGTCCTCGTCACAAAAAAGACGGTTCCATCCGCTTCTGTGTTGATTTTCGACGATTGAACAAGATCACCGCTGAAGGACGTTTACCCATTACCACGCATCGATGATGCTCTGGACTGTTTACAGGGAGCCGAGTTCTTTTCTTCGCTGGATTTGCGGTCAGGCTACTGGCAGGTTCCGATGGCAGAGGCCGATCGCCCGAAAACTGCCTTTGTTACACCAGACGGCTTGTATGAATTCACCGTCATGCCTTTCGGACTTTGCGACACTCCTGCTACGTTCGAAAGAATGATGGATAATGTTCTACGTGGCCTCAAATAAAAAATCTGTCTTTGCTATCTTGACGACATTGTGGTGTTCGCCCCTGATTTCGCAACGCACCTGCTCCGCCTCCAGCAGGTACTCACTTGCTTGACCAACGCCGGGTTGTAACTTTACCTGAAGAAGTGTTGATTTGCTGTTCGTCAGCTCACAATTTCAGGCCATGTCGTGTCAAAGGAGGGCATTCGCCTGGATGCCGATAAGCTACGTGCTCTTACTGCGTTCCTAAAACCTACCACTATGAAAGAGCTACGCAGTTTTATCGGCCTCTGCTCTTATTTCCGACGATTCGTTCGAAACTTTGCGTCAATTATATCGCCTCTCACGTAGATCCTTGGTGGCGCTAGAGATCTCTTATCATGGTCTTTAGAGTGTGACGACGCCTTCGCAACCTTGCGCCGTCTTCTCACGACGCCACCCATTCTTCGCCATTTTGACCCTCAAGCGCCAACCGAAATGCATACCGATGCAAGCGGTGTAGGCCTTGGCGCTGTGTTGGCACAGCGTCAACCTGGCCACACAGAATACGTCGCATACGCGAGTCGCACGTTAACCAAGGCGGAAACAAATTACAGCGTTACTGAAAAGGATTGTTTGGCTATTGTGTGGGCGCTTGGCAAGTTTCCCCCATATTTATACGGCCGATTGTTTGACGTAGTGACCGACCACCGCGCACTATGTTGGCTGTCGATGCTGAAAGATCCATCCGGCCGCCTTGCCCGCTTGGCATTGCGAATCCAAGAATATGACATTCGCGTGGTTTACCGTTCCGGGCGAAAGCACTCCGACGCTGACGCGCTGTCACGATCACCGCTTCCCCCGAAGGCCAGTCACGACTCTCTCTGTGAGAGCACATTATCCTCTTTTGACGTTGACACTATCGCTGCTGCACAGCGTAATGATCCCTGGACTGCATCTCTGCTCGACCTTCTCTCGGATACGTCGAAAGTTCCGGCGTCACGTACGCTTCGGCGCCAAGTTCCTCATTTTGCGATTCGCGACCAGCTACTATATCGACGCAACTATGCCCCAGAGGGACGCACCTGGTTACTCGTCATTCCGAGAATCTTGCGATCAGAGCTCTGCTCCTCGTTCCACGTCGACCCTCAGTGTGGCCACGCGGGAGTTTCAAGACCTACGAAAGACTTCGACACCGCTATTACTGGCGGGGAATGTACAATTTCGTTCGAATGTTCGTCCGCTCTTGTCGTGAGTGCTAACGCCGTAAAGCGCCACCGCACAACTCCGCCGGTGAACTCCAGCCTTTACAATGCCATCCCGACCCTTTGATCGCGCGGGCATAGATCTCTACGGGCCACTTCCGTTGACTCCTACCGGCAACAGGTGGATAATCGTTGCGGTAGACCACTTAACCCATTATGCGGAGACCGCTTCTCTACCAAATGCTACCGCGCAGGAGGTCGCCAATTTCATACTTCACCGTTTTCTCCTTCTCATAGCGGTCCACGTGAACTTTTAAGCGACAGAAGCCGCGCCTTCTTATCTGAAGTCATCGAACAAGTGCTTGGTGAATGCGCCATTGTTCATCGTAAATGCACTGCTTATCACTCACAGACTAACGGTACCACGGAACGCTTTAATCGAACTCTTGGTGACATGCTCGCCATGTATGTTTCACCTGATCACTCTACTTGGGACCTCGTTCTTCCGTTTGTCACCTATACCTACAACACCGCGACTCAGGCCACTACCGGATTCTCACCCTTTTACCTTCTTTATAGCCGTCAACTTTTGCACACAATCGACACCATTCTGCCCTACCGGCCAGACCCATCCGAATGCCTGCCGATCTCGGAAGCCGCCAGACACGCCGAGGAATGTCGCCAGCTGTCCCGCCGATTCACCTCGGGCGACCAGAACCGTCAAAAAGCCGTTCACGATGCTCAGAACTCGACTCCCACTTTTCTCCCGGGCGCTCTCGTCTGGTTGTTAGTGCCACACCGCACGCCTGGGCTCGCTTCAAAACTCCTTCCGAAGTACGACGGGCCATACCGCGTTCTCGAGAGAACATCACCCGTGAATTACCTGATTGAGCCGCTAACGCCGCCGTCCGACATGCGACGTCGTAACCGCGAAGTCGTTCACGTTCAGCGTCTCAAGCGTATCACCCTTCTACCGTCCTTCCAGAAAACTAAGTCGCCAGGATGGCTCCTTTATTTCCGCGGGGCCATTGTAAGGAAGATGACGAACGTGCGCACTGGGTCAGCCGCATCGGCAGCATCAAGCGCGCAGCAGAAGCTCGAGCTCGGGAACTGCTCGGGGCATCGTAGAACCGGCGGTCGCTACGAACCCTAATAAATCTCCTTTACAATACAAACATCAATGCTGCTCATACTGGGTTGGCACTGGTAAAAGATCAATGCGGCCGTTCGCGCCACTTTTCATAATTTGCGCTACGCTATAATCACGAGCAACTCCGTCTTTGGCGACTGCTTCCAGATTCATATATCACCTAACAATAACTGGCAACAACAAATTCAGCACGTACCGGCCAAGAAAGCAGGGAATCGACACGTTATTCCAATGTTCCTTTTTCTGCTTGACATAATTCGCAATATTGCGTGGAGCACTCACGCATTTTTTGAAGTAGTAACTTAGCGCGATAAAAACACGGAAACAAGAAAGGTGGACAAGTACATGCGCGCGTCCTTGTCCACCTTTCTTGTATTTGTGTTTTTATCGCGCTAAGTTACTACTTCAAACATGAACGACCAACTAGCCCAACAATCAACTCTTCTAGCACTCGCGCATCTCGCCGCTCAGCCTCTCGCGCTGCGACTGCCTTGTCGACTGCGACCCCTAATGGCAGCGGAGAAAGCACGACTCCACCGCGAAAAGAATAAAAAAGAGATTCCCGCTAAAAACATGGTGTTAATAGGGTTTCGAGAAGACGATGATACAAATAGTCTTTTTTTAAAATGTTTCGTAAGCAATTTTAACTATGAGATATAATCTGACTAGTCTGAGGCGTCTTTAAGACGTAAAAAAAGGTCAGAAATCCGTTTTATCTGTTGCATCCCTGAAATAGAGGTTTTTAAGGCTTCGTGTGCTACCTGCGTTTGGGTTCGTATCACGCTGTTGCTTATTTGAATGCGCGCGCTACGTTGTAAACGACGTTCTGTCGACTTTATTTTAATGCTGAATAACCAGTTTTCGATCCTTATCTTCCGCCACTCAACCCCTCCAAAAAAGACAGAAATGAGAAAATCAGTTTCACTCGACAGGTGGAACATTTATTGCGGTAGCAAATCATCTGACATCTATAGAAAGTACGTAAGGTTACCCGTTGTATCAGCTGCATAAACTGCTGTAAACGCCCGCTTACTATCTGCATTAACGAGCGCGTTGTCACGCGTGCACAAGCAAACACGAACACATCTCACTCGATGACATGGACACTCGCTGTCAGAACGCCGGCGTGATAAAGAGCGGTAGCAGCGGCGAGCGAATTTCCCTTCGTGCTGCCTCTCACATGAGTGCGAACTAGGCGCCCGAGAATACAGCGCATGCGCAGCCATCATATGTATTCGGCCGGCAGGATTTTGCGGCAGCTGCCGCCGGATCCCCTCACCGCGAACCAATCGGAGCGAGACTCAGAAATCGAAAGATGGCGGCCAAGCCCGACGCGCTCGTTATATCGCAGTTTTCCAATGCGTCGCGAAACCGGAAATGCACATCGAATTAGTGCGTAACCACCCCGCCCTTTTCGACAAGTACCACGTGAAGCACAAGGACTAAGCGAAATGACAAGGTGGCGTGACCAAGCTTCTCGCGCTCTTGCAAAGGAGGACGAACCCACCAACGCCGCTGGCGTCGTCTCTTAGGCGAATGCTTCTGCGCGTCATATGCATCGCCAGAAAGGTGCTTGCCAGCACGCCTAGCAGTGCTGCCTCTTCTTGCTAAGAGTTTATTATTGTCGTTGCAAGCAGGGATGAAGCCGCCAAAATAAAACCACGCGAACTCTACGCGAGCGGAGATAACTGCGCAGTTTCGATAAGGTGTACTAGAAAGGCGGAGTGGGACCACGGTGGACTCTTCGCTAAGGATTTTTTATTGAAAACTTAGTGGCGCCACTGTCACCTTCACCTGAATGAGCGGCTCTGCACGCCGATCGGGCGCTTACCGCGTCGGAGACCCTACCACAGCTGCATGGAGCTTTGACAGGCGTTTCACTCTGCTGCATCTAGTTTTGATACTCGGTGGCGGAAAAGGTTATTTTCTTCCCCACCGACCTGCCGTCATTAAAATGGAGAAAGAGCGACGCAAACAATGCTGACGACGCAACAACGATGGTGCGTCGAGCAGACGACAGCCACTCAGCCCATAAGCTCTCCTCAGCCAATAGGCGCTGCCAAAACAGTAGGAGCTTTTGAAGAAGGCGACAGCAGCGCCGCCGCAATTTCAGCGTTTTTTACAAGGTCTTTTACAACAGCCTCGGCCATAGAGTTTCTAACTCTATGGCCTCTGCGCTCGCCAAATCATCCACTGGAACCACTCCCCCATAGAGTTACTATACTGACTCTAGCGGACAAGCTACCCATAGGGCCCATGCATTGGAATCGGGCACCGCAAAAGCGCCGCCATGTTGCTACGCGCTGAGGTTGCCAGCTCCTGAGACACTTGCTAGACTTGGTGACAGTAGAGAGAGAGAGAGAAAAAAACATTTAATTGGACAATCGGGGTCGTTGCTCTTGAGATCGAGTGGGTGGTGTCCTCATTCCAGGACACCACTGGCCATGGCTGCTCGACGTACTTGCTGGACGAGAGCTTCTTGTCCCGCCAGGGTATCGCCGGTCAGCTGTACCTCCCACCGCTCAAATGACGTGCTAGGCGTCTTTAAGTGTTCAGGTTTGCCCCCGCACCTCCACGAGATGTGAATAAGTGTAGGGCGTGTGTCTCCGCACCAGGGGCAGATGCCACGATATGGGAACATTTTACTGTATCTGTGTAGGTTTGGAAATGTGTTGGTCTGAATAAGTCTGAGAGCTACTGCCTCTTCAGTGCTGAGCTTTCTGTGAGGGGGAGGATAAATCCTGCGGTTTAGTCGCCGGATCACGAGTCGGTCGCAGTAGTTGGATGGCAGGGGCACGAGGGCAAAGGGTGGGGATTGATGAGACGATTGTTCTTGCCGCGCTAGGTTGATTAGCGCTATAGCTTGGGCGTTCGCCCTTTCGTTCCGCTCCAGACCCGCGTGGCCCGGCGTCCACGTGATTTGATGGGACAGTAGTCAGTTTTAATCTGGCAACGGCAGCAGCGTAGCAGCATGGCGTCTCGCTTGTAGTGTGGTGATGTGGTGTGCGTGTAGCCGTGTGTTTGGGCTTTGTTGGTTCTTTATTCTATGTTGAGGGATGGTGTGGGTGTGGTCGATGTTGGCCGTGCAGGTGGCAGTTATGCAGCCGAAGGATGATCCGGTTGATGTTTCCGGCGGTATGCGGTTTTCAGCGGTCACGCCTGTTGCAGGATTGGATTGGAGGCAACTTTATTTACCTGTTGCAGGAGTGTCACTACGAGATTACGAGTTAGGAGCTCGAAGCTGTGGTCAGATTCCTTGTTGACGTTCCGTAATTCTCTTCGCATGGGGTGGTATATTGCAGAAGCTGCTGGGCGCTTTTTTTTTCGTTGCGGGGTGCTTTTCTCGTCGCGACGATAGTTTTTCTTTACAAGTACTGATACAGCTGTAGGGCGCATGTAACCGACAAACGGAAATCTTAGGAGAGTACCTGAGATTATAATAAATTAGGCGGCGCAGGAACTCCAGGGCACCCAAGGGACAGTGGGGGGTCAAAGCTCGAAGCAGAACGTTACGTAGGTTGGGGCCGCCGAAGCAGGTGTGTGCGAGGGAGTGTTCGCACGGACAGCTCCCTTGGCAAGCACAGCGGTGCCTCGCAAGGCCTAGACACATTAAAGGCACCTGCGACCGTGATCGTTCTTGTTCCTCGGTGCAGTGAGCAAGATTAACCAGAATAATATGGAGGGCATCCGGTGCAGTCGCGAATGTGAGTCGTGGCATATGTAGCTCGCGTCGCCGGGCGTGTGTAGTAATATCAGAGTTAGTTGTATGAACTTTATGCATAATACGCTTTGTTACGGTACCTTAAAGGAATGTGTCTAGAGGACAGTGTTGGTACGCTTTTTGGTACCGCCCTAATTCTATACCCCCCTCCCCCTAGAAACACACCTACATACCACTTTTTATTCTATACGTATACATACAATTCCTTTCCATGGCGGATTGACCCGTTAAATTTGTCAACTTGCCAATAACGGTCATAGGAATTACTGTAATAAACACAATTTCACGATGGGATTGTTTATTTTTATTTTTTATTGTAACACTGAAAACTACATAGAAGCTTATTTTGTATATCTGAGAGAAGTATAGGCATTTTGCACATGTGGATACCACAAGCTTAATCCAGTGTGCAATACACAGACAAAGTAGCTGCTACAACAGGAACTGCATTCAGGGCCGCACAACACACACACAATTAAAAGTGATAAATATACAGGGAAGCTTCAAAGTACGCTCTCTAGCACTGCAAAGTATAACGTGTATGTGTACACTAGATGTTTTAAAAAAAGCAATGCATCAATGTCCCATTTGCCTTCAAGTTTATTATCAAGTTCAAGTTTACTGAAGTTTATTATGAGCATATGTACAACAGGTATCTGCTGACACACCCGCAGTCAAGGTGGCTGTTCGAGGTGTGTTGACTGCCTCAGCGTAACAAAAAGAAATAAATTGGGTGAATGTCAACACCAGTGCCACTGCCTCTTGCCTCTGACCTGCACTTGCCTCCACAGCATCTTTGTTGGTGGAGTCTGCACAGGCAAGCTGGCGTGGCGAGGCATAGGAGTCATCAGAGAGAAAGAGTATCGTTTACATGAAGAAGTGGCTGTTCACATTGCCTGTCGCTTTCCCTCAAATGCTTCCTTCGCAACAAGCGTGACACACCTGCAGTCAAGGTGGCTGTTGGAAGTGTGCTGGCTACCTAAACGTACGAAAAAGAAAGAAATTAGATGAATGTCAATACCAGTGCTATTGCTTCTTGCCTCTTACCTGCATTTGCTTCCACGGCCCTTTGGCTTGCGGATTCTGCATGAGGGAGCTCCTGTGGCTAGGCGTAGGCATTGTCTAAGCAAAAAAAAAAGGCCATTCAAACGGGGAATCATCGAAATAAATGCCGTTATTATGTCTGGTTCTTGCACTGTTCTTGCCTAAAAATTTTCAAAGATAGTGTCCAGAATGCACCAGCACTTTGACTGCTTTTGCTTTTTATCTGCAGGTGTTGCTGTGATATCCTAAGTATGGCTGCGTGCAGCATTGTAACACTTGGTGGAGGCATTTGAAGTGGTAGCCAAAAATATAAATAATCATCCTTGTCTGCACGAATGCTTTCAATTTCTAGATGCAGTGGTAACTATCACTATTGGTGCAAGGCCCCCACATCTATGCAGCAAGTGCCATAGCTCGAAATTGAATTTTTCTTTAGTGTTTCACAAGGTGTCTGATATGTCCACATAAAATATGATCCGTCTCTTATTATTTATCCTAGTGTGGTAAGAGCATCATTAAGTTGTTTTTGATTTTTGCGTGTCTTGTTTTTTTAGTTTGTTTCTGAATTTATCAAGCAGCAGTCTCATGATGCTAAAGTGACTCATGTAATGACAATCATCAGCTTTTGTTTTGCAGAAAAACAACGCATTTCCTGACCCATTGTTTGCTATCCCATTACTCGCATAATTTTGCAGAGTATTCTACCTATATTGACTTGCTTGACCTCCACTAAAGAGTCTTGCATTTTCAAATACCATTCTTTCCTTAAAATCATTCGACACTTCTCATAATTTCTGTACCTTGAGCTTCTGATACTGTGCGTTCACCATTTTGCTTGCTGTTTCTGACTAGAAATGTCTTCTTTCATTTAGCGCTTAAATGTTACCTTTGGAACACACAGAAGGGCTTGCCATTGCATATCTGCATAACAGGGAAACATGTTTCATTAAACATTTGCAAAATCCAATAGAAGATTGATGAATGCAGCTTGCAGTGTGATTTGACTGGATGGGCAATAAAAGTAACTCATCTCACTTGGTAAATTAAAGCACATACTAGTGTGGTGTACAACATATGTTACATCAACGTTGTGGGTTCTTTTGCTTATACAGCAAAATAATCGGTGCGCAAGAAAAATTTATTTTTGCATATCCCTTGTACACACTGATTTAAGGAAAATGAGCTTGAGCTGTCCACATGATCTACTTATTTTACCTGCGAGTATACTCAACAAAAATTTGTCCCAGCTGCTTAGTGGCATTTGAGATTATGTCAGTATTGCATATGTGCGCGTTGCCTAAAATTATTGAATTTTTGTTTCTAATAATAATAATAATACTTTATTGATGACTTGAGAATCATACAGGGGAAGAATCGGGCCTGCCAAAGCCTCAGTGGGCTTGAACGGCAGTGCCTGGCAGACAGCGACAGAGCCATCAGTAACACGTTATTAGACAACAGTGAGAAAAAAAAACACACACACATTTGACAGGCTTCCCATCATGCATTAATGTGTCTAGGAGCCTTTCTAAGACCATATTTAGTTTTCACATCTTGTATGCTTTGAGGAAGTAAATTAAACATTGCTGGGACATAATAGTTACGGAGTCTTCGACCATATTTCGTCTTACAGTGGGGCGTAACGTAAGGATTCTTTGGTTTCAGGGAACGAACAGGCACATAAGGAATCTCATACTGACTTATCCAAAAATGCTTTAAGACAACAGTTCCTAGCAGCAAAGAATTGAACTCAGGTAAAGACAATGTTTTGAACACATCAGATTTTGGGGAGACAACATAAGCAACATGCTTCAGAATGCCACGAAGGACGGAGTTGACCCGGTTTACCAAATGTTGAGCGCCGTGACCATATGCAGATATCCCATACCGGATTACACTGTAGCATAAGGCATGTACTACAAGCTTTCGGACAGACAATGACGTAAAATTTTATATTATACAAAACACGAGACACTGCGCGAAGTTTTTGACAAATATATGCGAAATGAGAGTTCCAGGATAAATCACTGTCAAAAAAGACACCAAGGTATTTAATTGAACAAGCGTATTGCACAGGGGCACACGAACAGGGATTGCAATGTGATGTGTGCAAATATAATGGGGACAATAGGGTAACTTGCTTGACAGGGTTGTGGAAACAGATTAGTTGAGTTTTGGACGCATTGATATGGACTACATTATTCTGAAACCAGTCCATCACTTTTGTTGTTGCCATTTGTAAAAAAGAGGGCGTCAGTGTAACTTCGAGCGTGTGAAACAAGGACAGTGTCATCAGCATACTGATATAATTTGACGTTCACAACATTAGATAAATCGTTAAAATATAAATTAAATAATAACGGACTTAAAATTGAACCTTAGGGGACGCCAGCTTTAATTTGCTACGAAATTTCCAATAGACACAAGTTGGTGCCTATGAGATAAGAAGTTTTTCAGAAGCCGCAAAAACGCACCCCGAAAGCCTAGCAAAGAATTTTGGTTAGCAGTATACTATGGCAGACGCTGTCAAACGCTTTGCGGACGTCTAGAAACAGTGCACAAGCAATCTGATTGTGTTCAAACGCAGAGTTTAGTGTATCGGAAAAATCTTCAAGCAGCAACTGCGTACCCCGATTCGGCACAAAACCATACTGGCTAGGAGATAACACGCCATGATTGCTTAAAAAGCTGCTCATTGTCTTGAGCAGATGTTTTTTCCAATATCTGCCCAATGCAGGAAAGGATTGAGATAGGCCGGTAGTTTTCGATATTGTTGCGTGCGCCACATTTAAAAAGAGGAATGACCAGGGCATTTTTCAGATTATCGGGAATGATACCAGTGGTAATAATATTGTTCAAAATGAGTAGTAGCACATAGCACAGTAGCTCTAATATTGAAATACCACCAATTCCTGGAGACTTATTTGGTTTTAGACTGAAAAGGATTGATTTGAGGTAATGTTCCGAAAACATGGGAAGAAGGGCGGATTCTGAAATACTAGTTTGCAATGTGCAAATATCTGGATGGGGTCTCGCTACACCAGACACTCTTGAAAAAAAATGAGTTAAAATCATTAGCGGTGGCAGTACCATTTGAAGAAGAACGAGACATCAGATCAACATGGCGATTAGGGTTTACACCACCACCTTTAAGATTGTTAATTAGGGACCATGTTTTCCTGCTGTCACAACGAGCGTCCGTGAATTTTGCTCGTAAGTTATTACGTTTTGCGTATAGCACGTATCATAGGATTGACCTTATTTCGAAGCTCTTTGAACCGAAGCCGCAAAGCAGTAAAATTAGGACTTGTTTGAACCCATAACAAGTCTTTTGCTTGTATTGCCGCGAGTATTTCTGTCGACATCCATTTTTGGTCCAAGTTACGTTGTTTGATTTTACAGACACATGTAGCTCCAAGCCGGAAATCGGTGAACAGTGAACAATATTTGAAAATGCTCTTAGGAATCTGATGTGCATATCTGCAGTTTATGGATACATGTAAAAGACTCAGCATCAAGTGCAAGTGAACGGTCCCACAGGCCCGTAGTCGATCATGCAAATAGATTCGCTGCACACATTTGTGACCAGAAAAGATATGACACATGAAATGGCATGCAAGGAATTGTTGAAAATATTGCTCAGTTAACAAAACGGCTACGCTATTAATATGTGGGTTCATGCACTCGATTTCGTCCGTATGAGGCACTCGCCTCCTGATTGCTTCCTGACACAGGAATACTCGGCATCAAACTGTTTTTCTGCTGTGGCCTTTGTAGAAGCATGATTGTTCAAAGTGCAACAATTAAACCTATTCTATGACTTGCTTGTAGATTCACCAGTACAATTCCGGTGTGCTGGTCCAACTGTCCAGCAATACCCTAATGAAGGGAAACCTGCAAATGAAAACACCGCTCCGCATATAAAAAAAAAAAATATGCTCTACTGTGACACTTCTCAAACGATTGTGACGCATCACAAGAGCAGTCTACCTGCGTGATGTTCTGAAGAAGATACATTCGTTTACTTACATGTGAAGGTATACGCCATAGCACTTCGGGGCTTGGGTGGCCCAAAGGGCACGAATGTTCCACAGCGTCCGCTGTCGTCGCGCGATCACATGTCAAACCTAAACTGTACGAAACTACTACGCATCCAAAAAACAGAGATTCGAAACCGAAATCCGCGCCGTGCTTTATTGCATGAATACGTACTTCGTGATTTACATAAGTCACGCACTTAGCAAGCGCTTTCTGTAAACTTAATATTTACGCATCACCTTTATAAAGCCATCAAGTAAGCGTTCTTAAATGACAAATCATAACGTGACCTGTGCTTGTTTTCAGCTATTTCAATAGTAACTGCACTGGCCACATTGCCCAGTAGCTACAGGGCGATGCCCTAGCGGTTCCTACTTTTTCGGGCCAGCTTCTCCTCTAGAGTTCCTCTAGTTCGAACTATTACGTCAAACCCTTGTCTTTGCTTCGAATTGTTGACAAGTTCGACTTCTCCCTGCCATCTGCTAGCCGCCTGGTTAGGTCAGATGGTAGTGCGGTTGCCCCGCAAAGGCGATGGTCCCGGGTTCGAGTGCAGGACTAGCACGAATTTTACTTCAACTTCGATGCTTTTCTTTCGAGGAACCCGTATGGGTTTCCTTTGCGGCAACTGCTACGATTGGGTGGATGTCTCATTTCCTTTGAATTATTATATAATCTTTTAGTACAAATCATTTGCCACACACACACACACACATGGTAAAAAAAAAAAACAACACGCCATGACGAAGAAAATCGCGAACGACAACGAGAAACAAACCGGCCTCCGAACTCCGCTCGCCATTTTTAAACGCCAGGGCGTGCGGCACACTTCGGCGTAACATTTGAACCACTTTGAGCGGTCGCCCGAGGTCGCGCTTCTGCAGGTTTATTTTTCATAGTGCAGCCGATTTTTCTGTGCCAAAATAGCAAATTCGATTTTTTTTTAGGGGGGGGGGGGGTTTACCCTACCATACCCCCTTAAACTTATTTTTCGAAGTCGGAGGAGTGCTTGAAGTCTACTTCACCTCCGCACAAAGAAGTACACAGCGCAAAAAAAAAAAAAAAAAAGAGAGACACGGACACAAGAGAGCAACACGCCCACTAGGCGCTGCGTGCGTGTCGCTCTCGTCCCTGCCTTTCTTGAGCTGTGCCCTTTTTTCCAATGAATCACCAACAAGCCCAGCTTCCACGCTAATTCACCTCCGCCGCGGGTCGGCGCTGTGTTGCACTAATTCTGGGATCGGTCCACGTATTCCTGTCCACGTGCCGTGATACGAACCTAAACCGACCAGGGTACCTCCCCACCCCATCGGAGCTCATGCCGCGTATTGCACTATCTCATGGATTGGCGCACACTGTCGCCTGTACTGACATAAGCCGGCCAGGGTACCCGCCTAGGAACGCATGTATGGTACCGCACTATCTAGAAGATCGGCGCACACATTCCTGTCGCTTATACGGACGTAAGCCAGCCAAGGTACCCACCTAGGAACGCATGTCCGGTACTGCAGTACCTCCGTGATCCGCGCACACATTCCTCTCACCTATACGGACGTAAGCTGGCCAGGGTACCCACCTGGGAACGCATGTCCGGTACTGCACTATCTCTAGTATCGGTGCACACATTCCTGTAGCCTATACGGAAATAAGCCGTGCTGGGTACCCCGCCTGAGTACATTTTATATCTTTATTTATTTCGGACAACAATACATGGTGTCCGCGGGGAGAGGCTAAAGGAGAATAAGATGTCTCCTGACGAGGCCTAACACCCGCATTACACGTCGGTGCAGATGGTTCGGAGTAACATATCAGTGAGAACAGTGGTACATTAAACACAGCGAGACAGGAATTGAACATAAGCAATTATACAAGCATTGATCAGGCGGAAAATAATACTGAAGAAGTCATCAATAATGAGCGATAGTAAGTGGTGTAGAAAAGTAAAAAAAAAAAAAAACATTCGCACAGAGCAGTAGGAATAGCAATGAAATGTAGTAGGTATGCATAACAAAATATCACACGGGGGTGTTCAAAAGATGGCTCATTTTCTTCTTGAATTGATGAATGTTGACACTCTCCTGGGCACAAGCAATTAATGTTGGATATATGTTGCATAACGTTGTTGTTTGGTGATCTGTAGTCTGGGTGCCGTAATTACTGCGAGGCCTAGAATCAAAGAAATTGTGCGCAAGGTATGTGTGATACCTCTATTCTAGTAAGAACGAGAAAAAGATTGAAAGTCATGTTTTATTTTTTTGGTAGATTAGGAGTGCTAAGTAGTGTTTGTAGCATAGGAAAAACGGTAACACCTCACAAGAGGTAAAGATGCCATTAGTACTAAAAGGATATCTACCCAAAATGCGCAAGGCTCTTTTTTGTAGAGAGAACAACCTATCCGAGTCAGTTTTATTACATGTTCCCCACACTAAGAGACTATACACAATATGAGAATGAATAAGAGAAAAGTATAACTATTTTTTTTAATGGAATGGAAGAAGATAACGAAGTAAATTATCCCAATTGATCTCGATATTCGTATCCGCAGACTGTTGACGTGATCGGTTCAGCCCAAGTCACAGCGGAAACGAACTCCTAAAAACTTATGAGAATTCGCTTGCTCAATTTCTGTGTTATTAAAATATAGTCGGATATTATGATCAAGAGGCTTATTTTTAGCGCGGGAAAGCACATATTTAGTTTTTTTAATGTTTAATTCAAGCTTATTGGCATCAAGCCATGTCCGCAGTTCATTGAGCCAGGTATTCGATCGATATTCAAGCAAGCTAAGGTTGGGACCGGAAAAGAAGAAGTGTATATTTACTATATCATTATTATATAAAATGAAAAGTAGAGGGCCGAGGATAGCGCGTTGTGGAACACTGAATTTTCTTATACCTGTGTCGGATTTAAGCTCCTGTAGCCATGTAGGCTGCCTCCGTCCTT
This sequence comes from Dermacentor variabilis, assembly GCF_050947875.1. Lineage (NCBI taxonomy): Eukaryota > Metazoa > Arthropoda > Arachnida > Ixodida > Ixodidae > Dermacentor > Dermacentor variabilis. The sequence goes on from NC_134569.1 coordinate 244,661,259, forward strand.
AGATAGCTTTCCAGCAATTTGTGTGCAATACCGCGAATTCCATATTTTTCTAGCTTAATTTAGTAATAAGATATCGTGTTTAATTGAATCAAAGGCTTTTCGAGAGTCTAGAAATATCCTGATGGCGAAAAGCTTTTGTTCGAAGTTAGAAAGAAGGCGATCTTTTATGTCCAGTAGAGCAGTCTGCGTGGATTTACCAGCCTGGAATCCATACTGTTCTTTACATATTTTTTATCTAGGAAGTTTTGTAATCTTTTATATACCACACGTTCTGCAATTTTAGAAAACAGTGGGAATATCGAAATAGGGCGATAGTTGTTCATATCATTTTTGTCACCTCCCTTGTAGATTACTGTAACTCGAGCAGATTTCATCTTATCAGGGAAGATACCAGTCAGGAGCATTCTGTTTCATATATGCGTTAAAGGAGCTCTAATGCTTCTGATAGCGGCTTTTACTGTTACCGTACTTATATCGTCGTCACCTGGTGAACATTTATTTTTAAGGGAATTAATGATAGCTACGACTTCTTCTTCAGACGCGGGGGTCCGAAATAGACTCGGCAACTATATCTTTCATATAAAGCTCTATAGGTGATGGGCGACACGCGTCTGCTGTGATATGGCAAGCGTCTGCATTAAGAAAATGTTCAATAAATGTATTAGCAAGTGTTACACCAGAGCAGGAAGTTCCATCAGTCAGTAGCTCGGAAGGTAGACGAAGTTTCTCATTGGATATCATGCCATTTACAACGTTCCAAACTTGTTTGGGTTTGTCCACTATTGAAGCAAATTTGTTTTCATAATAGGCAGTTCTCGCCTTTTTTAGATCCAGATTTAATTTGTTTCTGAATTTCTTATATTCTACGAAATCGGTTGGGTCTCTCGTTTCTAAAAAATGAGCAAATAACGAGTTTTTATATCGAATGCGTCTGAGAAGAAGCGGCGTAATCCAGTCTTTGTTAGATTTTTTGTGCTTATGGACGGCAATCATAGGAAATGCAAGGTTGTAATTGTGTTGTACCTTTTCTAAAAACATATCGTATGCTACGGACGGATCATTTTCCAGATATACTTGTGCCCAACTATTTTCAGCCATAATTGAACAAAAATAGGCAATTGTATCATCATTCACTGTTCGTCGCTTGTACATAGGTTTGGCAGAGTTGCTTACTTGAGAACAGGCCAAAAAATGGCATATGATCGCTTATGGCTGATGAAAAGACAACTGCGGTAACCTTATGTGGGGAAAAATTTGTAAAACAGTGGTCAATGAGTGTTTGTTTGCTGGCTTATTCTGGTAGTTAGGTCGATAACATTTTGGCAATCATGTAAGAACATCAATTCAAGTAGTTTAGTCTGCATCGAGCTTTTCTTAAGCAAATCAACGTTCATATTGCTGCAGGAAGAAAGCAGGCCCACGAGTGTAAAATAATGTATATTTACAACTGAGGTTAATGGCGTTCAGGAAACTGGCAGACTTCGTCTTCCTCTACTTTAATCCAACTTCTTTCACTTCACTGCAACATCACCCTCCCGGCGGAGTAGCTCTGTCCCGGTGCAAGTTATAGAGCCTCACTTAATGGGAGGACATAGGGCTTGAGCCTGGTGACGTGAACAACATCGCTGGTGACGTTGGGAGGCACTGAAGGCTGACCGACTGGGGAGATCTCGTATGTAACGTCGGACAGTTGGTGTAAGATCTGGTACAGACCAGAATAACGGGAAAGTAGTAGTTTTTCCGACAAGCCGACGCGACGTGAAGGCGTCCAGAGAAGGACAAGGGAACCAGGTGAAAAATGGGAGTCTCGGTGCAGAAGGTCGTAGCGTCGCATTTGAGAAGCTTGCGAGACTGTGAGGCGATGACGGGCGACTTGTCGGGCCTGGGCGGCTAAGTCAATAGCATCGCGAGCGTAACCAGTGCTGGGTGATTGTACTGCGGAAGGTAGCAACGTGTAAAGGGCAAGGTGGGGTCGCGGCCATACAACAGGTAAAATGGTGAAAATCCGGCAGTGTCGTGACGGGACGAGTTGTATGCGAAAGTGATGTATGGTAAAGCGACGTCCCAGTCGCGGTGATCGTCGGAAACGTACATGGCCAGCATTTCAGTTAGCGTGCGGTTGAGTCGCTCGGTGAGGCCGTTCGTTCGAGGGTGGTACGCGGTAGCAATCTGGTGTTCTGTAGAACAGGAGCAGAGCAGATCATCGACGACCTTCGATAGAAAGTAGCGGCCGCGATCCGTCAGCAACTTGTGAGGGGCGCCGTGGTGCAGGATGACGTCGACATCTGTAGCGCAGCTGGTTGGTAGCGCTTGTGCGATGGCATATCTCGTGGCCTAATCGGTTGCTACAGCAATCTATTTATTTCCTTTGATTAAAATTGGAACGGGGCCAAGGAGGTCTAGGCCCACACGGAAGAAGGGCTCTGTAGGGATATTTTGTTGCAGCAAACCAGTGGGAGGCATAGCAAGCGTCTTCCGGCGCTGACACAGGTCGCAACAAGCGACATAATGGCGCACAGAGCGATAAATGCCGGGCCAGAGGAAGCGTCGCCACAAGCTGTCGTATGTACGAAGGATGCCCAGATCTCCAGCAGTAGGCGCGTCGTGAAGTTGCTGGAGCACGGCTAGTCGAAGGTGCTTGGGAACGACTAGGAGGAGCTCCGGGCCGTCAGGACGAACGCTACGACGGTATAAAGTTCCATCGCGCAAGGTGAACATCCGGAGGGACGGGTCATTGGGCGAGGAGCTTAGGCGTTCCACAAGTGTTCGAAGAACAGGATCTTTGCGCTGCTCGTCGCCAATATGGAGGAAGCCGGAGAGGGATAGAACACTCATGTCCGAGTCTGCATCGGTATCGTCCGGTTGATCCACGGGATTGCGGGACAGGCAGTCAGCGTCTTTATGCAAGCGCCCTGACTTATACATAATAGAAAATGTATATTCTTGTAGACGCAAGGCCCAACGTGCAAGTCGTCCAGTTGGGTCCTTCAGAGACGAGAGCCAGCAGAGGGCGGGATGATCGGTTACGACGCAGAAGCTCCGACCGAAAAAGTACGGCCGGAATTTCGCGACGCCCATACGAGCGCGAGACATTCTCTCTCAGTGATGGAGTAATTTCGCTCGGGCATGGAAAGAAGGCGGCTAGCGTAAGCGATGACACGGTCTTGGCCCTGTTGACGCTGAGCGAGGACAGCGCCGATGCCATGACCACTCGCGTCAGTTCGTACTTCAGTGGGCGCAGAAGGGTCAAAGTGTGACAGAATTGGGGAAGTTGTAAGCCGCTCAATCAGGGTAGAGAACGCTTTCTCCTGCAGTGGCCCCCAGGAGAAAGAGATGTCTTTCGTAAGAAGGTCAGTGAGAGGGTGAGCGACGTCGGCAAAATTTTTCACAAATCGCCGGAAATAAGAGCATAAGCCCAGAAAACTACGGACATCGTTTCTAGAACAAGGCACAGGAAAATTTCGCACGGCGTGAACTTTCTGTAGATCAGGTTGGATTCCGGCGGCGTTGACGAGATGGCCGAGCATGTTAATTTCACGGCGACCGAAATGGCACTTGGAGGAGTTTAGCCGAAGGCCAGCCCTGCGAAACACGGAGAGCATGGTTGTGAGGCGCCGCACATGGCTCTCAAAGTTCGGCGAAAACACAATCACATCGTCGAGGTAACAGAGGCATGTAGATCACTTCAAGCCGCGCAAGAGAGAGTCCATCATGCGCTCGAATGTAGCTGACGCATTGCATAATCTAAAGGGCATGACTTTAATTTGGTACAGACCGTCCGGTATGACGAAGGCGGTTTCCTCGCGGTCCATCTCATCGACGCTAATCTGCCTATAGCCGGAGCGGAGGTCAATTGATGAAAAGTATTGGGATCCCTGAAGGCAGTCAAGAGCGTCATCAATGCGAGGCAGGGGATAAACAACCTTATTTGTTATCCTGTTGTGGTGACGGTAGTCAACACTGAAGCGCCACGAGTTGTCTTTTTCTTTACTAAGACAACCGGTGATGCCCACGGGCTACTGGAAGGTTCAATGATGTCCTTGTCCATCATCCTGTCTACCTCTTTCTGTATGATGGCTCGTTCTGTTGCGGAGACACGATATGGCTACCTATGAATGGGGCTGGTGTCACCGGTGTTGATGCGATGCGCGATAACAGATGTCTAGCCAAGTGGACGGTGGTCCAAATCAAAGGTGTCCCGATAAGATGACAGGAGGTGACGAAGAGCTGCTGTTTGTCCGGAAGGAAGGTCAGGGGCGATCATCTTAGAAACATCGTCCGCAGGCGTCGAGTACTGAGGAGTGGGTGACAAAGGTCCGTTGGCACTGAGCAAAGATTCAGAGGTCAAAGATGAAACCTCAAATTCTTCCAACGGAGTGATATGCGCTATGGCGATACCGTGTGGTAGCACATGCGACGAAAATCCAGAATTGAGGATGGGCACGCGAGTGCAGTTTTCGCGGATCCAGATTAAGGTGCTCGGCAGGGCAATATTGCGCGACAAAAGCACGTCAGTAAGTGGCGACACGACGTACTTGCCATCAGGTACAGGAGAACAGGGCGTCAGGAGGACATTTGTAGCCGCCTGTGGAGACAGCCTTGCAAACTGAGCAGAACATAAGCGGTGCGAAGCACAAGTTGTTGCGTCGGCAGGAAGCGGCAAATCCAACTGTACAACACCTGCGGAGCAGTTAATTTGGGCAGAGTGTTTCGAAAGGAAGTCGAGGCCGAGAATTAGGTCGTGCGGACAGTGTTCAAGGACGATAAATAGAACAACGGTATAATGGCCGCCAATGGTCACACGTGCTGTGCACATACCAAGGACAAGTGAAGTACTCCCAACGGCGACTCGCACAGTGCCCGGTATGGCAGGTGTCAGAACCTTTTTGAGCCTTTGGCGGAGAGCAGCGCTCATAACTGAAAGCTGCGCTCCTGTATCAATGAGAGATCTAACATGAACACCATCAACTTCAATGTCCAGTAGGTTTCCACATGTAGGCAGGGTCAACAGAGGATTTGTGGGCCGGGTGGGAGTTATGGAAAGAAGAATGATAGGTGTAACGTTAAGGGATAAGAAAAGAGCAGGTTGGGTGAGGGAACAAACGCGAGCTAATGATATCTTAGTTGAAATCAAGAAAAAGAAATGGGGGGGGGCATGGGCAGGACACGTAATGAGGAGGGAAGATAACCGATGGCCATTAAGAGTTACGGAACGGATTCCAAGGGAAGGGAAGCGTAGCAGAGGGCGGCAGAAAGTTAGGTAGGCGGATGAGATTAAGAAGTTTGCAGGGACAACATGGCCACAACTAGTACATGACCGGGGTAGTTGGACAAGTATGGGAGAGGCCTTTGCCCTGCAGTGGGCGTAACCAGGCTGATGATGATGATGGGAGTTGCAGCTTCACCTCCGGGAGCTGCACCGCCTAGTTTCCCGAAGCGAAGCGACCGGTTGCAGAAGGGGACGAAGAGCGGTGAACGAGAGGCGAACGGGACCTACGACCTTGCGGAGACGGGGAGCGGCTGGATCTTGGTGGAGTACTGTCGGCGTTGATGTTCCTAGTCGGCGAATAGGGCGAGAAAGTACGATTGTCTGGTACTTGGCGGTAGTGACTCGGAGACGACCACCGAGGAGGCGACGACCAGTGGTTGCAGTAATGACGGGCGATGTGTCTAATACCGGGACAATTAAAACAGATAGGTTTATCATCCGCTGTGCGCCAGTCAGCTGGGTTGCGACGGGGCGGCGGAAAGCTTTGTGTCTGGGAGCGAGCGGCCGGAGAAATCTGGTAGGTGTTTGTATGGCGGACCGAGCAGAGAGATGGAATGCCCAAACTTGCTATTTCCTCCCGAACGACCGCTTGTATAAGGGAGATAGCGGGAACGCTTTCCCGACAGTCGGGACGAACTGGAGCCGGAGTCTTGGACTCAAGCTCACGGCGAACGATGCGCGTGATATCTTCCGGTCCTGCGGGCTGAGCAAACCGCGGCGGGTCTTCGGAAGATGTCGCGACGCTGTTGGGCAATCGGTCGAAAGTTTGAGCGACGCGGCGGCCCTTTGCTTGTTCGCAGCGCCGGCACTCCTTTATAATTGCACCCACAGTGGCACAATCCTTGCGCATCAGGAGATTGAAGGCATCGTCTGCAATACCTTTCAGTATGTGACCGATCTTGTCTGCCTCGGTCATGTTGTCATCAGCCTTGCGACAGAGGGCCAGCACATCCTGCATGTACATGACATAGGATTCTGTGGACGTCTGAGCGCGGCACGCAAGTTCTTTTTTTTTTTTGCTGCCAGCTGACGACCGGCAGTTCTGCCAAACAGGTCTCACATTTTTTCTTTGAAGACATCCCAGCTCGGTAGGTTAGCTTCGTGTGTGTCGTACCATTGCTTCGCAGTTCCTCTTCGATAAAATATCACGTTTGCTAGCATCATTGTTGGATCCCACCTGTTGTCGCACACTCGCTCGTACATCGTAAGCTAGTCCTCGACGTAGGGGTTGTCCGTGCCACAAGATGTTCCTGGGTCCCACGGATGAGTGAGGATGACCGTTGGCACGGGCTGCTGAGGCGTTGTCGCTTGTGTCGGTTGATTTGCCATTGTGGCGGCAGGGAGATGACGTCCGCTGCGAAGTTCCGTGATTGTACCCCGCACCTTCCACCAAAATGTTTCAGGAAGAAAGCAGGCCCACCAGTGTAAAATAATGTATATTTACTACTGAGGTTAATGGCGTTCAGGCAACTGGCTGACTTCGTCTTCCTTTAGTTTAATCCAACGTCTTTCTTCACTTCACCGTAACAATATCACTTAATATAATGATACGTCACCTGTTTTGATTAGATAAATTAAGGAAACTATCAAAGAAATCAAGGAATGCATCAAGCTTACCATGAGGGGGGCGGTTTACTAAAAGTAAAGCAATGTCGCGATGCAGTAAGCTAACAACTTCAAAGTTTCCATTTACAACACATGAGTCTGTAAGAACGTCATAGGGCAAACGTTCGTGTAGATATAGAGATGTAACACCTCCGCGCTTATCTTGTCGGAACATAGGAATGTGATTGTAGCATGGAATCTGCACAACTTCTGCATCATAGCTACACCAAGTTTCCATGAAACCAATGACATCAAAACCCCGCATTAGTTCCTTTAATTCAGCTTCAATTTCTTCGACCTTATGCTTCAAACTGCGTACATTTCGGCGATAAAAGGAGAGGACCTCTTGAGGAGCATAAGCACTGGCATTGAACGATTGATTAAAAAGGTCAGGGTTATAGTAAGCCATCATTTCAAACAGAGATTTAGCAAGGTTGCAAGTTTACGATGCCTATACTATCTTGCTTAGGTTCTCCTCTGAGGCTCTCCTTATTGCTGGAGTGCCGCTCTCTTTCCTCACAAAAATCTTTCCCTCTGTTGACCACACAAAAGTGTAGTTCTGCTCGCGAGCTTTCGTTTTAGCTAGCCATCGAAGTTTCTTGTTAGTGGCAGTCAAATTATCAAAAAATTGTATCTTGTCATCCTGTTCTTTCAAGGCTGTGCGTTTTGCAAGTCATGCACCTTTAAGAGCCCGCCTAGAAAGACTTTTCAGTGCCACAGGTACCTTCTTTTGGCGTGATTGGAGACGATGCAGGCCTTCAATATCGGAGTCTGATAGGCAGGGTAGATAGAGCGTCACCGCAAGATCATTTATTTTAGATAGCAAGTATTCTTTTTCCTCAAAGGGCAAGGCATGGATTTCCATGTACTGTCTTCTGCTGTATCATTGAAGATCGTTTAGCTCTTTCTTTAGCTCGTTTTGATCTTTTTCAATACTTTCATGTTTAGTGCGTAGCCGTTCAATCTCTCCAACGTGCCCCTCAGAAGTCGTTAGTAGCGTGTCGTATGTCTCAAAAATATACGTAACAGATTTTTCAATGCTTGTTACGATCTCTCATGTCAGACCATCCAGCTTGACAGTAAGTGCAGCAAATTTTTTCTTGATTTGAGAAAGCTCTTTACCGAAAGCAGGCGGGAGCACGAACGTTTGCCCACTACAAGACGAAGGCAAGCGGCATGTTGGGCATTCTAATGTTTTCATATCTGCTTCATTTTTTACTTTGTATACTCGCACGCTAATGGCTGCGCATTTACCAAGGTGGTAGGGCTGACGACATTCTGCACAAGTCATGAAATCTCGATCAGAAAAATCCTCAGAACATGTAGGACAAGTATCCATCGGCACAGTACTCATAGTGAACACAAGCTAAGGCAGCAGCGGCAGCGGGACATTTGGTCTCTTGTTAAATACAGTGAAAATCAGCCAACCTGCGTAAAGGAAGGACAATGGTCAGACGCTACACGATTGTTCCTGCCGCTGCCTCTGCTGCCAGAAGTGTGGAGCATCCGTCGGCAGGCTGAGCTTTTATAACAGGCTTGAACGGGGCGTTTTCTGCTGTCCGTCCAGAATATCAGAAGGTCGAGAGATGCAGCAGTGTAGATAGTCGATTTTAGTCGGTAGATAGTCGGGACAATGCTGGTTCTGCGTAAAGCAAAGACGATGGTCAGGCGCTACACGATTGTTCCTGCCGCTGCCTCTGCTGCCCGAACACATGCCCGGTATTACACCATCCCTGGGATCGCTCCACGCATTCCTGTCCACGCGCCGTGATACGAACGTAAACCGACCAGGGTATCTCCCCACCCCGTCGGAGCTCATTTCCCGTATTGCACAATCGCCTGAACCGGCCTACACATTCCTGTAGCCTGAATAAAGGGGAAATCAGACATCCACCTGGGTGGATGTCTGATTTTCCCTTTATTCATTACTTCTCTCCACCTTGCAGGTTTCCACCGTGGTTTCCACAGAACTACTACGTCATTCCTGTAGCCTATACGGAAATAAGTCGTCCAGGGTACCCCCTGGGAACGCATGACAGGTACTGCAATACCTCCGGGATCGGCGCCTATACGGACGTAAGTCGGCCGGGGTATCCGCCTGGGACCGCATGTCCGGTACTGCACTAGCTCCGGAATCGGCACACACACTCTTATCGCCTGTACGAACGTAAGCGGGCAGGGTACCCGCCTGGGAATCCATGTCCGGTGCTGCATTATGTTCGGAATCGGCGCACACATTCCAGTCGCCTATATGGACGTAAGTGGGCAGGGTGCCCACCTGGGAACCATGTCCGGTACTGCACTACCTCCGTGATCGGCGCACACACTTTTGTCGCCTATACGGCCCTAAGCGGGTAGGGTACTCGCCTGGGAACGCATGTCCGGTACTGCACTACCTCCGGGATCGGCGCACACACTCTTGTCGCCTATACGGATGTAAGCGGGCAGGCTACCCGCCTGGGAACGCATGTTCGGTACTGCACTCTCTCTGGGATCGGCACGCACATTCCTCTCACCTATACGGACGTAAGCTGGCAGGGGTACCCACCTGGGAACGCATGTCCGGTACTGTACTCAGTGGCGTAGCTAGGTCATCTGGCACCCGGGGCCCATAGGTCTTCTGTCACCCCCCCCCCCTCCCGTGTGTAGTCGAGGAAGGCGAGGATATTGACAATTTCCGGGCTTCAGCACCAGTACAGCCGCCTTGGGTACCGCGCATGTCCCCCGGGTCCCCCTCTCCTTCGCTTTCTTTCCCAGAGATCGCGAATGCAGCAGGTATTGGCGGCGAGGAGTTACGGAGTCGCCATCTATCGGAAGCGCCTCGCTGGCGTAGTATGAGGGATCACGCGGCGCGCTCCTGATAGGGTTTGCTGTCAGCGCTCACTGAAAACACCTCGTGGGAGCTCTCCCGGGCATTTCTGTAAGTACTTTCGAAACGCGAGAAGTTTTTTACTGTCTAAATAATGATCTTGGCCAAACTGAAAGCACAGAATCGTTTAGAGACGCTATCTCTTTACCGAATACGTACAGTGAACGCCACTGTGTACGGTCGCCGCGATGGAGTTTCCCGAACCGGCTTCTTGCGTGAAAGATAAGCAAACACTGAGAGCAAACTATGTGAAATATGTTCTTATAGTGTTTGTATAACTAAATGGAGCGTAAAAGAATGCAGCCTCAATACAGCGATCGCTTTGAGTTGCATCGCACTATATGTTTATCAGTGTTCTCAGCGTGCGATTTACCGCTGCTTCTTTTTTTGTAATCCAGTGCATTAATTCATAACACAAACATGATCATATGCCATGCTTCTTTTTAATGTGCTTCTTACCGCTCCCTTTCCCCTCCAGTGAACTTGCAAGTATCTATAGCATCGACAAGTTCGTAGACCAAACCGTCATGACATTAGTCGCGCGGCGGACTCGGGCGAGCGTCTCAGTGCGCGTTTTACGAACATCGTAGACCCGGTGCCGTAGCAGAAATCTTCCTCGCGTATGTGCTTGCTGCATACCCGAGTTGTAGCCGACGACTGTTTGCCGGTTTTATGTTTCGCGAGCCAAGCTTCACGCAGCTTCTTGTCCTGCGGCTACTTGCGAATAAGGTTTACACCGGGCTCCGTTGCGTACGTCTGGCACTGCGGCACCGAGCAGTAGTTTACCATGTTGCGCGCCTTCAAAGGCAGCTACTACCTATTGTAGTGCTTTCAATCGTTGTAAAGGAGACACTCGAAGCGGGAAAATCTCGCCACTAAATGAGGACCGCAGCGTACGAGGGAACTTAAACTCGCGTTTTCCGCTCGCTTCGGTGCTCCCGAAGCAGCCGACGCGGCCGCTATGTCCACGTGATCCCTAATAGCACGTCACGCCGACGGTGGCGCCAGCTTTTCCAGTGGTGCAGCTCGAGGCCAGTACACGCTGTTTTTTCTGCGCCAAATAATACAGGGTGTTGCACTGATAACTTGTGATAAGCGCATGTGCACATCTTCTGTCAAACTGTAAGGCTTGGCAACCAATAAAAAAGCAGCATCGTAGAAAATACGGGTCACGTCACAAGTAAAAAAAATTTACAAAGTTTTAACCATGTTTTAACTACCAATTTTAGCGGCAACATTTCATTTACAGAATTGAAGGCCGGCATTCATATCTTGCCCAACAACAACTTCACAAAAATCGTCGTAGGTACTGTGGCCCGCAGTATTTTGGCTGTCGGCAGGCCTGAACGAAAACGAAAATTGAATTGTGTCTTAGTGACGCTGATCTCCCCAACATATTAGAAAAACGGAAAACGCCACCTGCCTCCCTGCTGCACGGGCGCCAATGTTTTGACAATTACGACTTCTCTTCATTGTGATCAATGAAGCCTTGTTTTTATTTGCTGCTATACGGACGAACGTGATTATCCTAGCTGCGGTACCCCCAAAAGATTGGGAACAGATTAGAGCACGCTTCGCGTCGATTCTTGGCGTCACGATAAAAAAAGAAAGACCGCGAAGAAGTCCGTGCCACCGAAACCTGTTGGTCTCCACTCGCAATGGAGAGGGTTGAGGGATCAGCCTCACTGGTCCACTATTTCATATTTCTTTCGCTACTGCCATACTGGGCGCCGCCCGCAGTGCCAAAGTACTGTAGGTTGTAACACCCAAAACGATTTTGTTTAAGAAGCTTTTGTTGAGTTAATAATATGATTTTGAGTCCTCAATTCTGGAATTGAAGTGCTTCCTCTATAAGTACGAATTGAGGGATTATTAAGGATATGGTTATTACTTATCTGCCATATTTTTCACGCTACCGAATTCCTAGTAATCATAGACACATAACTTCATAGAATATCGGAAGATGTCCTTAAAAAATTCACGTTTTCTTTTTTTTTTGTAACATTCTGTGCAGCTGGCACAGACACTGTACTTGTGACATGAAGTCACACAACCACAATAGTTTTCTTAAACGTTCGAGGTTAAGAAGGAAAGCATGAAACATAACGGCAGGTTTCGCAGCGGCTTCTCGGAGTGAGCGGGAGAGGGGAAGTAAAAGCGAGCTGAACATCGCGGCGCCCGCGACTATATACAGCCTGTTGAGTCATACGCCGCCAAACTCTTCGACCGCACCGAGTCTGAAGACGATCCAGAGAATCCCGTTCGCGACTTTTGACGGCCGCACTTATGCAACGTCGCTCTCAACGAACGCTTCGCCGTAAACGCGAGAGCCGGGCGCGCTCGTTGAACGTCCTCTTGCTGCTGTCTTTGTTCGTCTTCGCTGCGCGTTCTGAACGGAAGAGGGACCCAAGAGCCTTAACGCCTTACAACGCCTCACTGTATGTATAGCGACGCCTGCTCCCAGCATGAACGCACGGCATGAGCGCACCCCACACGAAACGTTACGCTAAGCCGAATAGTTTAGCGACCATCTTGCGAATTAAATTTTTTAGCCCTCAAATTCGTGCAATTATTTTGTGGGGTGTTGATGGAGCTGCAGCCGACAATTCTTCGGCGCAACGCATCGGGTACATGAGCTCGGGCTACTTGATACCGGAGCATTCTTTGCCATTTGCGCCCAGTCAAGCCGGCGGAAAGAGGGGCGTCTTCAGGCGTATGACACCCCCCCCCCCCCCCCACTGGCCTCTTGCACCCGGGGCGCACGGCCCCCCGGCCCCCCCTGTTGCTACGCCACTGACTGTACTACCTGCGGGATCGGCGCACACACTCTTGTCGCCTATACGGATGTAAGCGGGCAGGGTACCCGCCTGGGAACGCATGCCCGGTTCTGCACTATGTTCGGGAGCGGTGCAAACATTCCTGTCGACTATACGGACGTAATCAGGTGGGGTGCCCTCGTTGAAAAGCATGTCAGGTACTGCACTATTTCTTGGATCGGCGCACACTATCGCCAGTACTGACATAAGCCGCTAGGGTACCCACCTAGGAACGCATGTATGGTACTGCACTATCTAAAAGGTCGGCGCACACATTCCTGTCGCCTATACGGACGTAAGCGGCAGGGTACTCACCTGGGAATGCATGTCTGGTACTGCAATATCTCTTGAATCGGCGCACACACTTCTGTCGCCTATACAGACCTAAGCGGGCAGGGTACCCGCCTGGGAAGGCATGCCCGGTGCTGCACTATGTTCGGGATCGGCGCGCACATTCCTCTCGCATATACGGACGTAAGCCGGCCAGGGTAATCACCTGGGAACGCATGTCCGGTGCTGCACTATTTCTAGGATCGGCGCACACATTCCTGTAGCCTATACGGAAAGTTAGCCGTCCAGGGTACCCCTCCCCCCCCTGAGAACTTAGGCCTGGTATCGCACCATCTCTGGGATCGGTCCACGCATTCCTGTCCACGCGCCGTGATACGAACGTAAACAGACCATGGTACCTCCCCACCCGATCGGAGCTCATGCCCCGTATTGCACAATCTCCTGGACCGGTCCACACATTGCTGTAGCCTACACGGAAATAAGTCGTCCAGGGCACCCCTCCCCCCTGGGAACATATGTCCGGTACCGCAATACCTCCGGGATCGGCGCACACTTTTTGCCGCCTATAGGCAACCAGCGCTGAAGCTTCGCGTGCCATCAGTAGCGCCGTAACACACAGCCTAGAGAGCGGTGGACACAGTTTCCAGTAGCACATGCAGTGATTTCGTGTCAGCAATATTCACCGATCTTCTTGCGACACACTTTTCACGGCGCCTAGCATGACAGGACGCAGCAGTGCATGTGCTCAACGCAACGCGCATGGGGATGGACAGAACTTGGCTGGCCGCATCGGGCTCAGCAAACGTTAACATGTGTCCCCGCACGTCTGTTATCTTAAGTATGCCGCTCTATCTTCGTAGCCTCCCTACCGGACGGTGTCAGCATATTTCAGTTGCACACTAAAACTGTCGTAGCGCTCCCTGGCTAGCGATGGTTTCCCAACGTAAACCGGCCGGGGTAGGCGCCAGGGACCGCATGTCCGGCACTGCATTACCTCTTAGATCGTCGCACACACTCTTGTCGCCTACACGGACGTACGCGGGCAAAAAACCCGCCTGGGAACGCATGTCCGGTGCTGCACTGTTCGCGATCGGCGCACACATTCCTGTTGCCTAACGGACGTAAGCGGGCAGGGCACCCACCTGGGAACGCATGTCCGGTACTGCACTATCTCTAGGATTGGCAAGCACACATTCCTGTAGCCTATACGGAAAATTAGCCGTCCAGGGTACCGCCCTCTCCCCCCCCCCCCCCCCCCCGAGAACTGATGCCCGGTATTGCAGCATCTCTGGGATCGGTCCACGCATTCCTGTCAACGCGGTGTGAGACGAACGTAAACCTACCAGGGTACCTCTCCACCCCATCGGAGCTCATGCCCCGTATTACAGAATCTCCTGGACGGGCCCACACATTCCTGTAGCCTATACGGAAATAAGTCGTCCAGGGTAACCCCCCCCCTTCCCTCTGGGAACGCATGTCCGGTACTGCAATACCTCCGGGATCGGCGCACAGACTCTTGTCGCCTGTACGGACGTAAGCGGGCAGGGTACCCCCATGAGAACACATGCCCGGTATTGCACCGTCTCCGGCATCGGCACACACATTTCTCTCACCTATACCGACGTAAGCCGGCCAGAGTACCCGCCTAGGAACGCATGTGCGGTACTTCACTATTTCTAGGCTCGGCGCACATATTCCTGTAGCCTACACGGAAATAAGCCGTCCAGGGTACCCTCCCCTCTCCCCCTTAGAACTCATGCACGGTATTGCACCATTTCCGGAATCGGCGCACACATTCCTGTCGCGTATACGGATGTAAGCCAGCCAGAGAACCCGCCTAGGAATGCATGTCCGGTACTGAACTATGACCGGGATCGGCGCACAGATACCTGTCGCCTCTACGGACGTAAGCGAGCAGGGTACCCGCCTGAGAACGCATGCCCGGTACTGAACTACGATCGGGATTTATGATCGGGATCGGCGCACACATTCCTGTCGCCTATACGGACGTAAGCAGGCAGGGTAGCCGCCTGGGAACGCATGTCCAGTACTGCACCCTCTCCTTGATAGGTTCGCACATTCCTTTCACCTATGCGGACGTAATCCGGCCAGGGTAGCCACCTGGGAACGCATGTCCGGTACTGCACTATCTCTAGGATCGGCGTGCACACTCCTGTCCCCTATATGGACGTAAGCGGGCGGTGTACCCACTTGAGAACGCATGTCCGGTACTGGACTCCCTCCGCGATCGGCACGCAGATTCCTCTCACTTATACGGACCTAAGCCGGCCAAAGTACCTACCTGGGAACGCATGTCCGGTACTGCACTACCTGCGGTATCAGCGCACACACTCTTGTCACCTATACGGACGTAAGCGGGCAGGGTACGCGCCTGGGAACGCATGTCCGGTGCTGCAGTATTTTCGGGATCGGCGCACGCATTCCTGTAGCCTATACGAAAAATTAGCCGTCAAGGGTCCCCCCCCCCCCCCCCCTGCGAGGCCTTATGCCCGGTATTGTCCCATCCCTGGGGTCGGTCCACGCATTCCTCTCAACGCGCCGTGATACGAACGTAAACCGACCAGGGTACCTCCCCACCTCATCGGAGCACATGCCCCTTATTGCACAATCTCCTGGTCCGGCCCACACATTCCTGTAGCCGATACGGAAATTAGTCGTCCAAGGTACTCCCTGGGAACGCATGTCCGGTACTGCAATACTTCCGGGATCGGCGCACACGCTCTTGTCGCCTATATGGACGCAAACCGGCCGGGTTACCCGCTTGGGACCGCATGTCCGGCCCTGCACTGCCTCCGGGATCGGCGCACACCCTCTTGTCGCCTATATGGACGTAAACCGGCCGGGGTACCCGCCTGGGAAAGCACGCCCGGTATTGCACCATCTCCGGGATCGGCGCACACATTCCTGTCGCGTATACGAACGTAAGCCGGCCAGGGTACCCGCGTAGGAACGCATGTCCGGTACTGCACTACCTCCGGGATCGGCGCACACATTCTTGTCGCCTATACGGACGTAAGCGGGCAGGGTACCCGCATGGGAACCCATGTCCGGTACTGCACTATCTCTGGTATCGGCGCACACACCCTTGTCGCGTATACCGACGTACGGGGGCAGGGTACCCACCTGGGAACGAATGTCCGGTACTGCACTACCTGCGGGATCGGCGCACACATTATTGTCGCCTATACTGACGTAAGCGGGCAGGGTACCCGACTGGGAACGCATGCCCGGCACTGAACTGTGATCGGGATCGGCGCACCGATTCTTGTCGCCTATGCGGACGTAAGCGGGCAGGGTACCTGCCTGAGAACGCATGTCCGGTATTGAACTACGATCGGGATCGGCGCACACACTCATGTCGCCTACACTGAGAAAAGGCGGTCAGGGTACCCCAACTGGGAACGCATGTCCGGTACTGCACTATAAATAAATAAATAAATTGTAATGAAGAAGTGTAGCCTGCTCCTAAGCACCAAGACGAGCTTTACCCAAGTTTTCGGTCGGCCAGCAGTACGAAAACTTCAGGCTAAACAACGTTTGTACACACGATAGAACTTCACGAGCTATATTCAGCACATTGTTGGCCTTCGCAAACGGATGAACGCGTCGATATCAGAGAAGAAGATCAAACATATAATGAAGGTTATTGAGGACGACGCGTTTCTAATGTTATTATCGAAGAGTCCTCAAACTGTCATTAAAGACTTCACACCTGACGTCCCACTGCGCCCGCCGATTCTCTGTCAAGCTTTAGAACTGAGGTTAAACAGAGCGAATAAAACAAGGACACGTGGAAACGAATACCACAGACAAGCGCTGACTGCCAACTGGAAGTTTATATGAAATTCTCCAGCCGTTTACACCTTTTTCAGCATAGGCATGCGTACACCAGTCGCAAAAACGATCTGCAAATCAGCAGCCATGACAAGCTTTCTTCCAAAAAAGTAAAGCTATTTCTTCTCGCGACAAGGCAAGAGAGGGAGCGCTTACACATTTATTTCCTTCCTTTCTAATGTAGTAAGCCTATATTTCCCTTTCCCTCTTACCTTTTCCTTTCCCTATAAATTTAGTTTTTTCAAATATGGGAGTGCAGTGACGCTTGTTGCAATGTCCTGCTAAATGTCTCCCATAGACATTCTTTAGGTTTCTGGTGTGCTGAAGAGCTTTCATTGGAACACCCCCTGTCCCGTTTGACCATAAATTTTCCACAGCTCAGCGGTATCTGGTAGAAAACGTTGCGCCTGCAGTCAGTGAAACAGGATTTACGATTTGTGGTGCACAGGGGCCTTTCGCGCGCTTTCATACGATTACATATCGAGGACAGATTACTCGGGGAACTGAAAAGCAAATTAATATTATGTATAATGGAAACTTTCTTTAGATTGTGAGAGAACTTGCGCAAGTATGGCACCACGTGCGCTTGTCTCTTGTCGTTATTCTTTTTTTGTGAAATTTCGGAGCTTATTCTTTTCTCTTTGTGCAAGATGGCTTCACATGCTGAAGTGATCACAGAACTGGGAAAGCCTGCGTGCTGTTATCGCGCTATCTGATATAAAGAAACTTTGATCGCACTCATGCTCGCACGACTTGCTCGGTGCTGCCTTACTGTGCGTGGTTGCTATGCCTCTCTCAATCAATTTAGAGTGTGCGCTGTCGTAGCGCACCAAGGTTTTCTTAAATCTGGGATGATATCCCCAGCATACATGCTCGTCCAAAGAAAAACAGATTAATATCGAGAAACTGAATGCGGTTGTTAATCGGCAATTCATACGTGAACTTCCCGATGAGTTAATGAACAAGTCCAAAATTTCTTCGACCGCGTCATGAAAATGCATACAGGTATCTTTCTTCATAATTCTCTGTGAAGCCTTGGAATCGACGACAACCATGGTGCTCTACTCATGATGATGTTGACAAAATGTATTTATTAAGGGATGGCGCGAAGGCCTATAATGGGGAATATAAAAATTCGGGAGTTTGTTCACGCAGAGGTCGCCCGCCAGCTATCTTTGATGTCTTCTGTCCCGGAAACACCACCCGCTTTGCTTCCTACAATCCGCGACTTCATTCAAGAGCAAGTCTCTCAAGCCGTTCCTCCAGTCGCTGAGCAGACAGCAGTCACTGCACCTCTCACTTACGCTGAAGCAGTTTCGCGATCTCGTCCACAAACGCTCTTGCAGCCCTCTATGCATCGACCGCCGGCATTTTTGCCGCCATCTATACCGCTTCCAGACAGACAGCATTTTCCTCCTATACCGCTACCCGACCGACAGCATTTTCAGATTCCTCAAGCATGACTCGGACCTTACCCCCACCAGTGGCGCACTTTCGATAACCGTCCAACATGTTTTGCTTGTGGTGGTGCTGGTCACGTGGCGCGCCATTGTCGTCGTTGCATGCTTCCTCTTCGGTACATACGGCGAGCGCCACCATTCCTCACTCAGTTTTCCTCTTCGCCTTCCAGCCTCTTCCTTTTCCCCTGACCGTCCAACCGCGTCTACCCGCCGCTTTCTCCGATGCGGCGCCGTCCCGTGTCCACCGAGCAGGAAAACTGATGGCCGCAGTTTCCGAGGCACTAAATACGTTCACGTCACAATTCCCAAGTCCTCGTCCCTCTCCATCCGGCGTAATTGTCTGTCGAAGGAATCGCCGTCCTGGCACTTGTAGACACAGTAGCCGCCGTATCCGTAATTTCCGCCGAACTCGGCCGCCCACTACGAAAGGTTTTGACGCTTCGCTCCGACTTCTCCCTACGAACCGCGAACGCTCAAAATATTACGCCTCGCTGCCTGCACTGCTCGTGTCTTCATACAAGTACTACTGCATATCGTCGAATTCGTCGTGCTGCCCTCGTATTCCCATGACATTAGTCTGGGACTTCCTTGCAAATAACGCCGTTACTGACTGTTGTCAGCCCGAACTCGAACTATCTGCAGTTCCGGACTTTGAGACTGTCGAAAACCGACCTTCTAGTGCTAAACTGTGTCTGAAGACAATGCCGTCCCTCCATGCTCTTTCCTGCTTGTGCCCATGTCATGCGCCGCTATTTCTGATGGCACTGTTCTCCTTACGCCTTCTGAGGTGTTCATTCACCGCAGATATTCTCCACTGCCCTTTGCTCTCCTTACTATTCGCAGTGGCGTAACGAAAATGGTCGTCGACGATGCCACGGCCTGCCCTTGACCTTTATTTCATGGTGAATGGCTAGGCCTCGTTCAACTGGTCGACACCTTTTGCATCGTTGACGCTCCTGCCGTTTCTACTTCTGCGGACCTTAGTGCACTTACATGTGACCCTGAGGTTGAACAGTCACTCCTCGACGCTTTCCACCCCTCCATCGACGATGAAGCGTCATCTTGAGAACGAAGTCAGCTTATCACTCTCCTGCAGAAGTTCCGCGCTTCTTTCGACAGCCATGCTTCTCGTTTGGGTCGCAAATCGACCATTTTTCACCAGATAGATAGCGGCAGTCATACGCTTCTACGGCAACGTCCTTACCGAGTATGCGGCAACATCCTTACCGAGCGCCGTGTCATTGACCACCAGGTTGGTGACATCCTCGAGCGCGGCGTTCTGCAGCCTCCCAACAGTCCCTGTCGACACCGGTCGTTCTAGTTAAGAAAAGGGATGGCTACATTCGATTTTGCGTCGACTACCGACGTCTGAACAAGATAACGCGCAAGTACGTTTACCCGTTACCACGCAACGACGCTCTCAACTGTTTGCAGGGAGCGGAGTTCTTTTTTCGCTGGATTTACGTTCCGGATTCTGGCAAGTCCCTTTGGCAGCATCTAATCGACCTAAAACAGCATTTGTAACACCTGACGGATTATACGAATTCATCGTAATGCCTTTCGGCCTGTGTAATGCTCCAGCCACTTTTAAGGGAATGATGGACAATATTTTACGCGGCTTCAAATGGAACACATGTCTATGCTACCTGGATGATGTAGTTGTCTTTTCCGCTGTTTTCCGAACACATCTCAGACGTCTCGAACACGTTCTGAAATGCCTTACTGACGGGGGACTTCAACTCAACTTAAGAAAAATGTCGTTTCGGCGCCTGAAAGTTCACTATTCTTGGCCATGTTGTATCGCGAGACGGCATTCTTCCGTATCCAGCCAAGCCCCGCGCTGTCACCGACTTTCCACCACCAAACAAGTTAAAGGAGCTTCAGAGTTTTCGTTTATGCTCGTATTTCCGACGTTTTATTCGAAATTTCGCTTCCATTAGTGCACCCCTGACAGTCCTTCTAAGTGGCGACAAAGAACTTTCCGAGGGGGCGCCACTCCAAATTCTCGACGCTAATGGGAGAACGCACGGAAGGAATTTCGCTTGCGGAGGCTAGACCAACCTAGACGGGCCACGAGGACAGAGCTTATGTTGGCGCTGAAGCTCGCCTCCTGAAATAATGGGTTCGGGGCACTGAAATCTTTCTATTTCGGCTAATAATGAACAAATTTGAAAAATTCTTGCGCTAGAGGACATGTAGCAAGTTCCAGCGTATAACAAAACTTTTCCATGTGTTTGGTGTGGGGAAGTTTAAGGAAAGGCTGCAGATATACCACCTTTCTGTAACTTCAACATGTCTCATTCTCTTATCCTGCAGAAAGTTCAAGGGGTCATTTAGCTGTACTACTTACACCGCGAGAAATTCAGATATTGTGTATGAAAAAGCTGACATGCAGACGCAAACTGATATTGAAGACACAGCATTTGGGAGCCCATTTTACGAAAAAATGTTTAGACATTGCAAATACGAAGCGGAAAAAGAATAAGCGCCGCGACTGCTACATAATAGGCTGCCACGCTACAGTGGCGAAGGAGACCCAGGTGAGGAATGACGGCTTCCGGTAGAGACCGTGGGAAAGACTCACCGTAATGTATCGATGATAAGCTGCCCAAGTACTCTTCACAGGCCGGTAAGTCCCCCTTTCTTGAGAGGGGGCTGTGGGTTAAGTGTGTGTGGCCGATTCCCGGACGGCACATGACCAGCTAGCAAAACCGTTATAACCTAGCCGAGGAAGAAGCGAGAAAGGTGCTTCTGAAGACGAAGTGGGGGGCTGGGATGAGCTGAAGTAAACAGTGATGGCCGGCTTGTCGGTCTAGTTACCTGTTCTGTTACAAATCTGGCGCAGTCGCATATGGAACACCTATTTTCCACAGACAATGCGCACCGACGTTACAGTTTCCCGTTATAAGCCGGTGAACGTTGCACAGTGCGTCTGCAGTAAAGAGCGGTCTTGTTCGGGTGAGCACTCGTCATATTGAACTCTTGCTACTGCAACTTGACTCCCTGAAGTCGACCGCTGACGAGGGCTTTCAAGATTGCCATGAGTGATCCCCAGCATGACGCAGACGTCGTGCGTTCTTGCGAGCTTCGCCGTTCCACCGCAGCAAATCCCGTCTTCACGAAAGCGGATGTAACCTCTCGTAACTACGATTTAGAGGACCACAGTGCAAGTGCGCTGATGCGCGATATAATGAAGTTGCAAGAAGCGAATAGCCAGCATCAGCAGTAACTATTTGATTTTTCATTGCAAGCAAACTTTATGGAAATGAGGAAGACACCCATGCAGCTTGTCATGCCGGAGGTCTACGTCTGGTCGCACACCGGAAGTGTCCAGGAATGGCCTGATTTTTACGAATGCGCGTGTGACAGGAATTGCTGGCGAGAGGATAAAGGCAAAGTTAGGAACATGCGTCTGTTCTTGGGAGGTAGTGCAAAGATTTAGCACGAGCTTCGAACTTCTGAAAAAGCTGAACGCCCATGGAACGAGTGGAAACAGAGCTTTTTATTTTCATTCGGTGAGAGCAAGCTTCAAAGCTGGGATCAAGATATGTCTTACAAGTAGAACTCGGAGCCGGTTCTTGACTATTTCTTTGAGAAAAGGAGAGTGCTGCATTTAGCTGACTGTGCTCTATTCCAGGCTTCATTGGTCACGCTCAGTATGCTGGGACTTTCGGAAGACAGGCGGTGTCGTGCTCAGCTTCGAAAGTCAAACAACACAGAATAGTTACTACAGAATATAAAAGAGCTGTGTTATAATGTTCAGCAACCTGTGAGCAGTTATGATAGTGTGAAATCCCAAGATGAAATGGCGCCACCGAATAAAAAAGTCGCATATCAAGAGAAGAGCAGGAAGGCAACTACACACACCTCTTATTACAATTCACTGCGACTACAACACAAAATATTTCTTGTAGAGCGTACCAATTTGGTATATGTTCCGGTGCATGTAAATGGAAAAGAAGCCAGCGCGTAGGTTGACAGTGGAGCTTCCATCACCGTTGTGACCAAGAAACACATTCCGGACATGAACCCAGTGAAATATTTTCTAATCAGTGTGTATGGATACGACGGCAAAAAGCAAGTGCACAATGACTGGGCCGAGGTAATTGTCCCGTGTCAGAGCAAGAGTATCAAAACCAGAGCGTTGGTCCTCGATGGAGTACAATATCAGATGACTTTGTCACGCCCAGCAATGCAAGAGCTCTGTCTAAATTTTTATCGGGATGGCCAAGTTACTGCTCAAGATGATCGTCAGTTATCATCGTTCTCTATCTTTAGTTAAAGCTTTCTGAAGCCCGCTACAGCGGATGACATCATCAGGATGTACCCGGAGATCCTCTGTGTAGGAGGTTATCCTAAGGCTACATTCAAGTTTAAAACACCGTTCGAGCTTCAAGATACAACAGATGTGAAAAAGCAAGCCGTACAACATGTAACGAGATATGAAGATATGGCTCAAGGAATAACTGCAGAATATGCTCGACGCTGGTGTTATCCGACCGTCCACGTCTACCTTTGCATTACCAATCACTATAGCACCGAAAGAATACGGAACGTACAGACTTTGCTTTGATTACCGTAAAATTCACCTGTTCCCTTTTCCCGATGCCACACATCGACCAAATTGTGAACGAAACTGATGGATGCAGCGTCTTCTCTCGCTTGGATCTTTCCAAGGGCTTTTGGCAAGTGCCGTTAGTAGAAGAAATGAAAAAGTTTTCAGCATTTGTGACACCTTTTGAAACATATGAATATAATAGGCTGATTTTTAGTTGGAAGGATTCGCCAGCTTTATTTAAAAAGATGGTGTAGAATATTTCGAAGCCACGTCTTGGAGCACTTGGGCACTATTCTGCAATCGCTTAGTGATGCAGATCTGAAGATAAACGAAAGAAAAAGTGAATTCGTCAAGCCTCGGGTAGTTTTTCTTGAAAAGGTGTTTGATGGTGTCACCAAAAGCACCAAACGAGAGTTGGTGCAACGAATCTCGAAGCTTACGAAGCCACATGATCTGCATTCATTCAGAGTTTTCTTGGACTTGCTGGCCGCTCCAGAGCATCTAAAATGATTTTGGTAAAACAGCAAGATGCTTGACTGAACTGACCAAAAATGGTGTCCCTTTCTCTGGACTGAAGAATGTGAGGTAGCCTACCAGGAAGTCGTACATCGTATATCGTCTGACCCAGTGCTTACGTTACCTGACTTCAGCCTGCCCTTTGAGATGAATACTGACGCATCTAACTACGGTACAGTGAAAGTCTTATACCAAAGAGACACTCGATCTTCTCCGAGTCAGCAGCTACCAGTGATGTTACTATTCCTACACCTACAGCCCTCATCAAGTTAATTATACTACGACCAAGAAAGGGGCCCTGGCTGTTTTAAGAAGTTAAAGGAGCTTCAGAGTTTTCTTCGTTTATGCTCGTATTTCCGACGTTTCATTCGAAATTTCGCTTCCATTAGTGCACCCCTGACAGTCCTTCTAAGTGGCGACGATAAACATTCTGAGAGGGTGCCGCTCCTAATTCTCGACGCTAATGGGAGAACGCAGGGAATGAATTTCGCTTGCGGAGGCTAGACCAACCTAGACGGGCCACGAGGAGAGAGCTTATGTTGGCGGTGAAGCTCGCCTCCTGAAATCATGGGTTCGTGGCACTGAAATCTTTCTATCTCGGCTAATAATGAACCAATTTGAAAAATTCTTGCGCTAGAGGACATGTAGCAAGTTCCAGCGTATTACAAAAGTTTTCTATGTGTTCTCGTGTGGGGCCCTTTAAGGAAAGGCTGCAAATATACCACCTTTCTGTAACTTCATCATGTCTCATTCTCTTGTCTTGCAGAAAGTTCTAGGGGTCATTGAGCTGTACTGCTTACAACGCGAGAAATTCAGATATCGTGTATGAAAATGCTGACACGCAGACGCAAACTGATATTGAAGACACAGCATCTGGGGAGCCCAATGTACGAACAAATGTTTAGACATTGCAAATTGTTAGAAAATTACAGGTGCCCAGTAGACGCTCTATACATAAAAAGGAAATCGCGAGAAAATGCTAGAAAGCGCCATGAAACGTGCTTAGACGACAGATTTCAGCATATTTCAATAATAAATGTTGCCTTGTCCTACTTTATCCACGCAACACATACCAGAAGAGATAGAAGCACGCTTAAACACGCAGTGCGCCTTCATTCAAGACGGCCCTGACAAAGCGCACGCGATAATACACGCTGGATATTCTGGCGTTTGCCGCTCGTTAGCCAATTACCACGGTCGGTGCCGACCGCTGCGGCAGCTCGCATTCGCGCCCGTTTGCAGGCCACCACAAGGCACCTGGAACACCAGGCAGCGCGCTGGTGTCGAACGAGCGGCGTCTTAAAACTACGTTGGCACAATAACTCTAAGCATAACACTGTACACTGCAGCATGCCTTCTCAATGGTAGGGCTCGAACGATCAGGAGATAGACGCTAGTTAAAAAGTTCAAGCGGATTCCCAGTAAAAAAAATGTGCGGAACGGCAATGGAAGCAAAGTTCTGTCAGCAATATCTGTGCGGGCCACTGGAAACCCTTTTGCGGATGAAAGTGGGCGCCGCCGCTTCACTGCTCGGCTCCTTCCTCGGTGAAGAGCTTGTGGTAGACGCCCTCCCGCCGCATGAGCTCGGCGTGCGAGCCTTTCTCGACCACCCTGCCGCGCTGCATGACGAAGATGCGGTCCACGTCCTTGATGACGGACAGCTTGGACGACACCATGACGCACGTGCGGCCTCTGCTCGCCTCGGCGATGGCGTCGCGCACCACCTGACGGCGAAGGCGATCGACAAACGGCGTCGGAAGCCGCGCAAGCCGGCAAAATGGAGAAACGATAGTTTGCGCTTTGCAACCGAGAGAGGTGACCGCGCCACGTTTTATTTAACGCGGTAAGTAGGCATATGTAAATGCGTTCAACAGAATTTTCGAAAGGGTGGTACTAACGTTTCTCAAGTCTTGCACGCTGTACGCACAAGGTTGGTGGACCTCGTGCTTGTTTTTTCAAGTTCATTTTTATATTTTAATGGCTACTGACAAATATTACAGCGGATTTTGGTGTATTTTGTAGTACTTTTTGGTAGTGACTTCTCGAGTGCTAAAGCTGTGATGTGACCGTCCAATTTCCCTCCGATCACACCAAGCCACAGGGCTCTTTTCCACGACGCACTGCACTAAACCAAGCGCCCCGCTGCAATTCATTGGTCATTAAAACAAGTCACGCATATACGTTAAACTGGCAATTCTCGGCCCAAGTACAACGCTGCAGGTCTGTACTGTAACGTGAAATACGGTTCCGAATTGTCGGATAAATAAACACCTGGTCAACAACATGCAAATTTTAGGGGCACACCGAGAGCTAGAAACTTAAGTTATGACTAAAGCTTGCCTGTCTGTGGTTCTTTTGGAACAGCTGTGAGTGTAGACAGACACAGACACGGACCACGTGAGCACTAGAAGTTTACAACTAAAGCAGAAATAATGTTTCTGCTCCTTCACGGCGGCTTTGCTAAGATATGGTGACCGCAGAAGTTTACAGGTTGTAAGCCCATGAAAGGGGACACGCAAGCAGGCGGCACTGCGATGCACAACTTGTGCGTGTGCATGGTTTCAATGTGCAGTTATCACAGTTGAAGGAATGCCGTCCATTTGCGCTCAGTGCTGCTTATGCGTGACTTTCTTAGTCAATGTGATGGCTAGTGGATTCAGTGTGCGTAGCATTTGTAGAAAAATCTTCTTTCTGACATCATAGCAATGACATCATAGCTAGTTCCTAAATGTCTTCCCACAGATGTCATGCATCGTCTGCAGCTTATACAACTGTACTAAAAAGGAAGGTGCATTCCTCGTTATTTGCGTGAATCAGTCAGACTTTCTATTGGAGGTAATGGGTTGGCTCAGTCACGCTGCATTGCGTGGTTGCTTGACACTGTCATGAAACGTTTCAAGTGTTACCAAATGGTAATACTTGGAGATTGAGAAATGCGGCATATAATTCACCGAAAGACATCTATAGGACAGGTATTTTCCAGCTCCGCTACTGGTTGTAAGGATCCCTCCACACCGCTCGCCGTCTGCTATTTCGTGACAGACTGCGATCGACTCGCTCGCCTGCTGGTTTTCGGCGTCCAGACCCTTGACGGCGTCGTCGACCAGCAGGATGCGCGGGTCCCGCACCAATGCCCGGGCTAGGGCCACTCGCTTGGCCTGGCTCTCGCTGAGCAACGGCGGCTCCCCCGGCGGCGGCAGCACGGTGTCGTAACCCTGAGGCAGCTGCGTGATGAAGTCGTGCGCCTGTGCCCGACACGCAGCCACCACGACCTCGTCGCGTGACACGTCGCGGCTGTTGTCGCCGTACGCGATGTTGTCGGCAATGTTGTAGCTACGCAGCAGAGTTTCCGAGCTCACGTAGCCCAGTTGCTCACGCATCCACGACAGCCGCATCATCTTGGTCGAGATGTGGTCGATCAGCTGCACCGGACCCAAAGATCGTATTGGGATATGCGAAACGCGGCCGATCTGGCTTGACCGCTTAGGGGACGCTAACGGCGCATATATAAATGAGAACGCAACTCAGTATTGCATTACGATGACTTTACGATAGACACACATGCGTACGTTTTGGAACATTGTGTTAACGGTGCTACTCCTAAATCTAGTTAACTCATGACGACAAACATGTCGCTCCCAACCGTGGCGTTGCGCAGTCCTCAACGATGAGCTCAATATTATTCTCTTTTTTTTCTGAGAGGCTTTGCAATTAATATTCACCTGGTATCTTACCCTGGCTTGAACCAATAGATCCGATTTCTGCTGACTAGTTTAGTTTTAGCCAAGTAATCAGTATACCGAAGCCTTCTTTGAATAGCTTCATAGATAATAAAGTGCACGCATAGGTATTCATCTAATACATTCCTGAGCAAGCTTTTTCATGGTCGGGAAAGTTACAAGCAACGTGAGAAAGAATGGAGACAGAAGGGCAGATAAATATGCGTTTTCTTGAAATAGCGCAACTTAGAATAAGCAAAGTAAACAAAACACGCACGTGAAATAACAGAAGCTAAAGGCATTGTTTCATTTAGACATATGTCTGTAAGCAGACCGTCTGTACAATTATCACTAAGGAATTGACGTTTCTTGGTTTGCCGGCACGTGTCGAATGATGCTGCGTGTTTGCTTGTTGTTCTTTCACTTAGTATAAAAGCGTCACAGGTGTCACGAAATAAACCAGCTGGTAGTTTTCCGCCTCCTTGTCTCTGTTGATTTCATATAGGTTTTTACTTAACGCGTCTTGTTTTCCTTACTCTCTCTGGTTGCTCTAACTCAAGAAAACGTCGTGGCATACCAACTCGCTCAAACCGCCACCACCGAGAAACAGACGGGACAAAAGCTGCACTATCAACGGAAGTTTATCAACTCAAGCGAACCGCTTCTTTGTTCGTTTATTGTTTCATAAACAAACGCTTGTGGAAAGGAGATCAAGAAAAAAATGCAGCAGTATGTATGGAGGCAGCGGGCAGCACAAATATGGTACTGGTCTCAAAGAAACGAAGTAGAGCGTACTAGACGTCGCCTAGCATGTTTCATACAGTGCCTCACGCAAAAAAAAGCTTGTATAAATACACAGATCTCGCAGAAATAAAGCTTCTTCAGCACAGCAGATCCGTTGAAGCAGACGGCGCCGTAAGGTGCTCTCACTAAATTATTTCCGGGTATGTTTCTATGATCTGATGTGTGATCGCATTAAAGAACGCCCCATGGGCGCCGAGTGTTCATCCTGCCGGGGGCGGGGGCGATTCGCATCCTTCTTTTTTTCATTCGATCCCCCCCTCCCCCCCGAGCGTGCTCCTTGGAAAGAGGCATACACGGGCGGAGAGGTAATATATGCAAACGTCAGTTTTATTTGTTCATAAAGTCGAGCGAATATGCTAAGTAGAATGACCGCATGGTTCTTAAGATACTAAACAGATGAAAAACGAAAGTGAAACAGACGTGAACTCTTTGTGGACATTCAAAAGGCCCTTCGTAAAGGTGAGAGAGAACACTGGGCAGCACGAACATTTCCTCAACAAGCTAACAATTCAAATACTACGAACTCGTGACAAACCCTTCGCTTGTAAGAACCAATGGACAATACAAACATTCCACAATAGGCTAACAATTAAAAAATAAGAGATTTTAAGCTGTTCGTGTAAAAAACATTGGGCAGTACAAACATATCCACAATAAACTAACAATATAACGTAAACACAGATCCTAAACTCTTCGCGTTTCGAAAATGTTAACAAACTACCGATCTCGATACAAAACAGAAAGACAAGAAAAATACTGAAAGGGCAGAGGTTGTGAAAACGAAGCGGCAAAATGTAGATTTTATGGAAGGGGATGAATTAAGGTCAAGAGCTGTGATAGCTTGAATAATGCTGGCGCATTAAACTGTGATGAAGTTCACTGTTATTTTATACAAAGGCTACCGCACGATCGAGAACGTGTTTCTACGCACAGTTGATCTTTCAGTAAACTAATTCGCGATGACACTGAGATTTATTTTGCGAGCAGGCTCTTTGTGCCCGTGGAGAACCTCTATAGGATCTAACCGCGCTTATCCCATCTGACCTCAGGCACCTTTTCACGTGAGGAAGGCACACAACGATCTATCAGGTGTGCATGACGTGACTGGGATAGTCAAAGCAATTTTGACAAGCTCAGCCACCTCGAGCAAGAGATCTCGCAGCTGCTGACAGTTATCGCCCGAAAGCATCTCTACAACACACTGAAACGTATTCAAGGGTGCATTGCGCTGCCTTGCTGCATCTATTAGCATACTACGATGAAAGTTTAGCCGTTCAGGCTGAAGATCTTGACCGTAGAAATCGCAACAATCTCACTCCGTTTCTGGAATGTCACTGGCGCAATGTTCTAGAAGCTGTCTTTGCTTTCTGCATCATCGTGACCACGAAGTGCCAATCCCTGGCATGCTAAGTACCGCAATGAAGATAATGTCGCTATCATCAGCACTTTCGTTGCGTCTCCATTACTTTTTGCTTCCCAATTACACAAGCAGTTTCTACATTCACCCCTCCCTCCCTCCCTCCCTTTCACACCTGCGGTTCCGCTCATGGCCACACGGTGCGGATTCGAGGTCTCGGAACTTAAATATTATAAGAGCTTTCTTCCAGTTAGAAAACTCATTTTCCATGAACGTCAAGCGAGAAACCTTATCCCTGGAACTTAAATAATTTGGACGAAAAATGTTCATCTCACAAGCAGCGCGACAGGTCTCACAATATACCTTGTTCACTGACGCGTCATACGGAAACCGTTTGTACGGATGTTTCCAAGCTGATTGGTAATATCGTCCTTGTTGTGGTTTAACATTAGGGACTGGATCCTCAGCCACAATTTGCACGCGTGCGGAGGCAATGGTTACAGCGACAGATGTCGAGCCTATGCCGCTATATATAAGGCAAACCTCGGCAGGTGCAGAAGCAGACGGTGAAGGTCCCATGCGACGTGGATTGCATGTCCTTTCATCATTCTCTTTGGAAGGTCTGTTCTTTTTGGTGAGATATCTGTCCATTGTACTGCAGTAAAACACGTTGTGGGACTAGTTGGCGCATAGCTTTCAATAGGTGAAGCGCCAATAGTGACGGCACACAAAAAGAAATAGTTGCAAGTAGCGCCTTGTCCTGGTCTGTATTTCTTCTTGTGTGCGGTCACTATTGGCGCTTCACCTATTGAAATCTGTCCATTGTTTTTCCCGGTTTCAATAAACACGACCACCAAAGAATGGAGTGCCAAAGCGTGTTCTGGTTTTAAGAGAAAAAATTGGGGGCCAATGCACTTTATGATTGGAATAATTGGAGATCGCAGGGAGAGACCTTCGTCCTGCAGTGGACATAAAATAGGATGATGATGATGATGATGATGATGATGATGATGATGATGATGATGATGATGCACTTTATGAAGGTGCAATGCTATCGAAGCTGTCGTGCTTCCAAATTCGCCCCCCAATCCATGGAGGGAATATGGTTGGACAGCAAAGCCAAAGTAGTGCATGAAATAAAACCCTATTGACAGGGGCGCAGTTCAAAGGAGTGCACGAAACAAAACACGCTTGTTTGTAATTTGAGATTGAGCATACTTCTTAGTTAAGTATCTTAGTGAAACTTGGAAGGACTAGAGTTTTATACTAGCAGGCAGACATGGAGATGTCCAATTCACTCCCGTAGTGGGCAATGTATTGACAGCAGATGGGAATTATAGAACTTTTACAACTTCACTGTGAAGTACCTAATTAGTAAAAGTAAATGAAACTCGGGGTAATGATGTAGTTGCCTTAGTGGCCAATTGTCATTTAATTTTGGGGGGATAGTTTTGATAAAACAAAAGTTACAGCCGTTTTCTGCAGAGAATTCGTGATAAAGTTGGCTTTGACGCAAGGCGTTTTAAATATGAAAAGCTTTTAGCTCCCGTTGTCGGCGACCTTCAAGTGACCACGAGCCAAAAGCCGGAGCCCTTATGCGGGCACTCAAACGAGAATAAAATGAGATCATCTGGGCAACCAGTCTAAACTTAAGAATATGCGGGCTCTGGACCCCAACCCTTTACATAGGACCGCATTACATGCGGTAGTTGCTGACCAAACATGTAACAAAATGTTGCTTCCGATTTATTCCCTATATTTGTTCACAACATAACTCAAGCTGTAACTTCTAGCACGCTGGAGTTCTATTGCGCTAGCAATTATAGAGACATTTCAAGCGCTCTATAGGCGCCGGCGTCGCCGTGAGGTTCCGTCTAAAGTCTAAGGGCAATAACACCGTTGCCGCGCGCTCTACGCTGTATGTACGAGTGAAGGCTTGCGAAAGGAGCCGACAACCGCGGCTCAATCTCGCCCGCACGATAGAGACGAAAGCGGCCAGGAAGCGCGCCATCTCCAGTCGTGCGCAAGGTGGTACCCAATGTTGCGAGGCGCCGGGGCGAGCGGAGAGAGAGGCGGCGGCGGTGTCCTACTCCGCCTGCAAGTGCGCATGTGACGGTTGCGCGCGATCGCGCGGCCGTATCTTGAGAGCGATCTGCGTTGAGGGCAGAGTCTAGGTACGTCTGCTGCTCGTAGCTTTGTGCGTGCTGTGTGTTCTCGGCGCTTACTTTTCGTTGAAGCGATAGACAGCACGAATGTCCCTTCGCTCACTGCTGCTGCCGTGTTTCCTCGCGCCAGCGTTTTGACAGCGTGTTTCCGCGGTTGTCGAGTCAGATATGATCATGTTTGCTTCGGCGCACTTGACACCATGCTTGTTCTTTTAGTTAGTGTGTCTATAGTACAAGTTTACACAACCAATAAAGCTACTATCCCTACGTAGTATAATAATAATAATAATAATAATAATAATAATAATAATAATAATAATAATAATAATAATAATAATAATCCTATTTTATGTCCGCTGTAGTACGAAGGCTGCTCCCGGCGATCTGAAATTACCCCTATTCTGTGCCAACAGATTTCAACTTGCGCCTGCGTATTTCCTAATTTCATCACGCTACATAGTTTCCCGCGAGTGTAGTATGCCTACGTTTACAAGTTTATACGCAAAATAAATCTACTGTCCTTACTTCGTATAGCTGTCGTCTACTACTTTGCAATCGCAATAAATGCTTTGCCTTTAGCGCGAAACTGCGACTTTTTTATTAGTCATTTCCAATAGCAACGTGCAAAGCATATACAAGGCGCCATACACTTCATTGTCATCTTTTCGCACTGAGACAGGGTTGCCTGTGCTCCATTGAACGCCAGCGGTCCGAGAGTACCGTGGCGCGGATTTTGTGTCGCCTCGAGAGATGGCGCCACGCTGCGTGCCGCCTCCTTGAGCCGGTTTCCTTCTTCTAGCTGGGCAGCGTCCATGTGGACCAGTGCGCAGTATGGCGTGGTGCGGTTTGTGTGGGGGGGAGGGGTGTGCAGTTGCGAAGATGAACTACACCCATTTTAAGATTGTGGCTAGTATCTTCTCCAACCCATCTGCTTTGGTGGTTGCCATTTCATGCTTACGTTCTGAAATGCCTTACTGACGTGGGACTTCAACTCAACTTAAAAAAAAATGTCGTTTCGGCGCCCGAAAGTTCACTATTCTTGGCCACGTTGTATCGCGAGACGGCATTCTTCCGGATCCAGCCAAGCTCTGCGCTGTCACCGACTTTCCACCGCCAAAGAAGTTAAAGAAGCTTCAGAGTTTTCTTCGTTTATGCGCGTATTTCCGACGTTTCATTCGAAATTTCGCTTCCATTAGTGCACCCCTGACAGTCCTTCTAAGTGGCGACAAAGAACTTTCCGAGGGGGCGCCACTCCAAATTTTCGACGCTAATGGGAGAACGCAGGGAAGGAATTTCGCTTGCGGAGGCTAGACCAATCTAGACGGGCCACGAGGAGAGAGCTTATGTTGGCGCTAAAGCTCGCCTCCTGAAATCATGGGTTCGTGGCACAGAAATCTTTCTATCTCGGCTAATAATGAACCAATTTGAAAAATTCTTGCGCTAGAGGACATGTAGCAAGTACCAGCGTATAACAAAACTTTTCTATGTCTTCTGGTGTGGGGCCCTTTAAGGAAAGGCTGCAGATATACCACCTTTCTGTAACTTCAACATGTCTCATTCTCTTGTCCTGCAGAAAGTTCAAGGGGTCATTTAGCTGTACTACTTACATCGCGAGGAATTCAGATATCGTGTATGAAAATGCTGACATGCAGACGCAAACTGATATTGAAGACACAGCATTTGGGAGCCCATTTTACGAACAAATGTTTAGACATTGCAAATACAAAGCTGAAAAAGAATAAGCGCCGCGACTGCTACATAATTGGCTGCCACGCCACAGTGGCGAAGGAGACCCAGGTGAGGAATGACGGCTTCCAGTAGAGACCGTGGGAAAAACTCACCATAATGTATCGATGATAAGCTGCCCAAGTACTCTTCACAGGCCGGTTAGTCCCCCTTTCTTGAGGTGGCTGTGGGTTGAGTCTGTGTGGCCGATTCCCGGACGGCACATGACCAGCTAGCAAAACTGTTATAACCTGGCCGAG
Organism: Dermacentor variabilis; assembly: GCF_050947875.1. Classification (NCBI taxonomy): domain Eukaryota; kingdom Metazoa; phylum Arthropoda; class Arachnida; order Ixodida; family Ixodidae; genus Dermacentor; species Dermacentor variabilis. Next base: position 244,694,528 of record NC_134569.1, read on the forward strand.
GAAGAAGCGAGAAAGGTGCTTCTGAACACGAAGTGGGCGGCTGGGATGAGCTGAAGTAAACCATGATGGCCGGCTTGTCGGTCTAGTTACCTGTTCTGCTACAAATCTGGCGCAGTCGCATATGGAACACCTATTTTCCACAGACAATGTGCACCGACGTTACAGTTTCCCGTTATAAGCCGGTGAACGTTGCACAGTGCATCTGCAGTAAAGAGCGGTCTTGTTCGGGTGAGCACTTGCCATATTGAACTCTTGCTACTGCAACTTGACTCCCTGAAGTCGAACGCTGGCGAGGGCTTTCAAGATTGCCATGAGTGATCCCCAGCATGACGCAGACGTCGTGCGTTCTTGCGAGCTTCGCCGTTCCACCGCAGCAAATCCCGTCTTCATGAAAACGGATGTAACCTCTCGTGACTACGATTTAGAGGACCACAGTGCAAGTGCGCTGATGCGCGATATAATGAAGTTGCAAGAAGCGAATAGCCAGCATCAGCAGTAACTATTTGATTTTTCATTGCAAGGAAACTTTATGGAAATGAGGAAGACCCCCATGCAGCTTGTCATGCCGGAGGTCTATGTCTGGTCGCACACCGGAAGTGTCCAGGAATGGCTTGATTTTTACGAATACGCGTGTGACAGGAATTGCTGGCGAGAGGATAAAGGCAAAGTTATGAACATGCGTCTGTTCTTGGGAGGTAGTGCAAAGATTTAGCACGAGCTTCGAACTTCTGAATAAGCTGAACGCCCATGGAACGAGTGGAAATAGAGCTTTTTATTTTCATTCGGTGAGAACAAGCTTCAAAGCTGGGATCAATATATGTCTTACAAGTACAACTCCGGGCCGGTTCTTGACTATTTCTTTGAGAAAAGGAGAGTGCTGCATTTCGCTGACTGTGCTCTATTCCAGGCTTCATTGGTCACGCTCATTATGCTGGGACTTCCGGAAGACATGCGGTGTCGTGCTCAGCTTCGAAAGTCAAACAACACAGAAGAGTTACTACAGAATATAAAAGAGCTGTGTTATAATGTTCAGCAACCTGTGAGCAGTTATGATAATGTGAAATCCCAAGATGAAATGGCGCCACCGAATAAACAAGTCGCATATCAAGAGAAGAACAGGAAGGCAACTACACACACCTCTTATTGGAATTCACCGCGACCACAACACAAAATATTTCTTGTAGAGCGTACCAATTTGGTATATGTTGCGGTGCATGTAAATGGAACAGATGCCAGCGCGTGGGTTGACAGTGGGGTTTGCATCACCGTTGTGACCAAGAAACACATTCCGGACTTGAACCCAGTGAAAGATTTTCTAATCAGTGTGTATGGATACGATGGCAAAAAGCAAGTGCACAATGAGTGGGCCGAGGTAATCGTCACGTGTCAGAGCAAGAGTATCAAAACCAGAGCGTTGGTCCTCGATGGAGTACAATATCAGATGATTTTGTCACGCCCAGCAATGCAAGAGCTCTGTCTCAATTTTTATTGGGATGGCCAAGTTACTGCTCAAGATGATCGTCAGTTATCATCATTCTCTATTTTTAGTTAAAGCTTTCTGAAGCCCGCTACAGCGGATGACATCATCAGGATGTACCCGGAGATCCTCTGTGTAGGAGGTTATCCTAAGGCTACATTCAAGTTTAAAACACCGTTCGAGCTTCAAGATACAACAGCTGTGAAAAGCAAGCCGTACAATATGTAACGAGATATGAAGATATGGCTCAAGGAATAAGTGCAGGAGATGCTCGACGCTGGTGTTATCCGACCGTCCACGTCTACCTTTGCATTACCAATCACTATAGCACCGAAAGAATACGGAACGTACAGACTTTGCATTGATTACCGTAAAATTCACCTGTTCCCTTTTCCCGGTGCCACACATCGACCAAATTGTGAACGAAACTGATGGTTGCAGCGTCTTCTCTCGCTTGGATCTTTGCAAGGGCTTTTGGCAAGTGCCTTTAGTAGAAGAAATGAAAAAGTTTTCAGCATCTGTGATTCCTTTTGAAAGATATGAATATAATAGGCTGCTTTTTAGTTGGAAGGATTCGCCAGCTTTATTTAAAAAGATGGTGTATAATATTTCGAAGCCACGTCTTGGAGCACTTGGGCACTATTCTGCAATCGCTTAGTGATGGAGATCTGAAGATAAACGAAAGAAAAAGTGAATTCGTCAAGCCTCGGGTAGTTTTTCTTGGAAAGGTGTTTGATGGTGTCGCCAAAAGCACCAAACGAGAGTTGGTGCAACGAATCTCGAAGCTTACGAAGCCACATGATCTGCATTCATTCAGAGTTTTCTCGGACTTGATGGCCGCTCCAGAGCATTTATAAAAGATTTTGGTAAAACAGCAAGATGCTTGACTGAACTGACCAAAATGGTGTCCCTTTCTCTGGACTGAAGAATGTGAGGTAGCCTACCAGGAAGTCGTACATCGTATATCGTCTGACCCAGTGCTTATGTTACCTGACTTCAGCCTGCTCTTTGAGATGAATACTGACGCATCTAACTACGGTAAAGTGAAAGTCTTGTACCAAAGAGACACTCGATCTTCTCCGAGTCAGCAGCTACCAGTGATGTTACTATTCCTACACCTACAGCCCTCATCAAGTTAATTATTCTACGACCAAGAAAGGGGCCCTGGCTGTTTTAACAGCAGTCCAATATTTCGGGTCATATATCAACGGGAGAAGTTTTGAATTATATACAGATCATCAAGCCTTGACTTACCTCCTGAACATGTCGGACCTTCAAAATCTTCCATCGTTCAGGTAGCTATCTGACAGACGCGGATGCATTGTCTCGATTGGTAATTGAGCTCTCACATGAGATTATTAATATGACGAAGCTGTGGAAAGGATGTGACGACCTATATCTTGAAAACGAAAAATTCATGGTACCCGAGACTCTTTCAAAAATACTCCACCTTTACCACGATACTCCAGAGTCCGGCGGCAACGATTGTTTCTAGCGCATATTTTACAAGATTTTTCAAAGGTTTAGATGGAAACGCATGAAAAGAGACATTGAAACTATCTACGGTGATGCAATTTGTGCCAGATAAAGCCCAGTAGTGACCACGACAAGACAAGCTTGTGTTGCCCAAACACTACGACAAACCTTTTGAAGTCATACATGTAGACTTCACCGAGTTGAAAAAGAAGAGTCCAGGTGTAAGCAAAACTAAGTCATTTGTGGTCGAAATAGATCAATGTACCAGAATGGTGGCTACACGGCCCGGCAAGGAAGGCGCAAACAGTGCCATAGCCCTCCTTGAAAGAGGCATATTCTCCAATGTGAAGATTGTGATATCGGACACTGGGCCTGCATCCCTTAGCAGGAAGATTCAAGAGTGGGCAGATAACCGTGGCATCACACTGCGGCGTTGTATGCCTTATCACCTGCAGGGAAATGGAATGGCGGAGCGGGTGATACGCGATTTGATACAATTCATATCCATGCATCGAAATTTTAACGGCGGCTTCAAATGTTGCTTAGAAGCGGTTGTGGCTCATCATAACACGACTCATCCAAGCAGTCTTGTGTGCAGAACTTCCACGGCTACAAATCTATGTAGCCGTGGAAGTTTAAGACTGCTGTTCTTTCAACTTTTAGGCAAATGTAGTTGTTGTCCTTCAGTCGATTTGTCCAAAACCGTACATAAGAAGACATATTGCACCATGGCCCCATCGCTAATCTCCGAGGGCCCTACAACGCGGCTACAGCGAGCCCTAGAGGGCCCTACAGCGAGCCATCCAGCCCTCCCCATGGTCGATGCCTATGGAAGGCACATTTACCAGCATTCATAGACGACAATACGACTGCAGCGTTTTTGGAACCAGCCATTACAGGCGACTGACAACCGCAAAGGCGCTGTGTCCTACGCCGCTTCCGCGTTCCCACCACCACCATCACCACAACCACCACCACCACCATCACTACCACTACCATCATCATCATCATCATCATCATAAAAACGTGGCAGCCTCTTACAGGCGCTGAAATTTGGTTATATAATCTCACAGTAGGCTTGGCGTCTGAAATTCCACTTTAATATGACAGTTTTCACATCGGTAACACTTACCGTTGCGGGAATTACCCAGCATTGGAACGCGGAATGTAGATATAATTACGATATCATTGAGCGATGTTCAAGAAACGAGCCGCCGAGAGAACGACGACGAAGTTGATCGGTGCGCTTGGCGCGAGCGAGTGTCGGCCTGGCTGCCTGGCTCCAGTGTAGTAAATAGCCTGTAAACAGCCTCTTCTGTCTGTGTCTTTCCACACGCAACATTCTGGTGGAGGTCAGCGATCCCCGTCCTCACCACGGAACTCAGAAGTAGTCGGCACACCGAGCTTGTCACCATGCCTCCCGGTGACGCGCCCACCTCTGAAACGGCTTCGGCTTGCCCCACTGCTCCAATCGTCACGGTCGCCCCACATCGCGACCCAGGTGTGTTCTCTGGCCTGGAGGGCCAGGATGTTGACGACTGGATCAAACTCTATGAACACGCCAGTGCTAATAACAGGCGGGACCCAACGATTATGCTCGCCAATGTCATCTTTTATCTCGGCGGCACCCCACGCGTGTGGCACCAAACGCATGACGACGAGATAACCAGTTGGGACAATTTCAAAGAGAAGCTACGGGAACTGTTCGGCGACCCCATTGGGCGCAAGGTTGCCGCGAGAAAGGCTCTTGCGTCTCGTGTTCAGTCATCTACCGAGCCGTACGTTTCCTACATCCTCGACGTCTTGGCTATATGCCGCAGAGTTGACGATGTTATGTCCGAAGCCGATAAAGTGTCACATATTCTAAAAGACATCGCCGACGACGCTTTCAATTTGCTTGTTTTCGGCAACGTCTCGACTATCGACGCCGTCATCAAAGAATGCCGTCGCCTTGAACAAGCTAAGAGGCGCCGTATCACACACCACATCACACGGCTACCCAACACTGAGCTACATCGACATGTGAGGGTTGACCACGTCAGACCACCACCTGTGAAGATGTCACCGGTATTGTTCGCCGCGAACTAGAGGCCACCTGTTCGCCAGCTTTCTCCACGACGCCTCCCGATCCGCCAGCAGCAACCATTGCGATGATCCAGGCCGTCGTCCGACAGGAATTTGAGAACATTGGTCTGAACTCCGTATGTTCCACGTCTCAACCCAGCGTTCCCCAGTTCTCTAGCGGCCCTCCTCGTCCTCGGTAGTCCTTTTCCGCCACATCTCGCCGCAACCCGTCCGATTGGCGTACCCGTGATGACAGGCCAATCTGCTTCCACTGTTGTCGCATCGGCCACGTCGCTCGTCACTGCCGCAACCGATGGCCACCACCTCCTCGGACATATACCCTCGCTTATTCCTGCACATTTGGACCTTCCGTTCCCTATATACCACCCGACATGAATCCACAGCCGCTGATGCTCCTGCTCCGAACCTTCGGTACAGCCGCTCGCCCTCACCTCGACGCCATCAGTCTAGTTCGCCCCAATCCCGTCGCTTCTCTTCGCCGCCTATCGCCTCCCGGATCCAGCCGGAAAACTAGGCACTGCAGCTTCTGGAGGAGAAGCTGCGTTGTCAACCCTGCCCTCAAATCCTCTGCTCACGTTACCCACGAACCGAAACCTTCTTCAAGTTGACGTTGATGGTTATCCTGTCACGGCACTCATCGAGACAGGAGCACATCTTTCAATTATGGGTGCTGCCTACCTAAGACGACTGAACAAGCTCCTCACCCCAGCGTCGGCACGCGTCGTCCGCGTTGCGGATGGCGGTACTGTGCCTATCATGGGCATGTGTACGGCACGCGTCAGCATGGCCGGCCGCCACACTCCTGTCCTCTTCACCGTAGTTGCTCATTGCCCCCACGACCTCATTCTGGGCCTCGATTTTCTCTCCGCACATTCTGCCCTTATTGACTGCTCTTCCAGTACCCTTCGCCTTGAGTTGCCGATGCTCGCAGAACCTTCTGACGCACCCCACTGCCGCTTACGTCCCACCGGCTTTCTTCACCTGCAGCCAAAGTCAATAGCCTACATTGAACTGTTGTCTTTCCCACCAGTTCCTGATGGCGAGCACCTCGTCACTCCTCTGCCCGACATTCCAATAAGGTGTGACGTTACAGTGCCTCACAGTATACTTAATATTACTGGGAACAGCACTCGCATGCCTGTCTGTAACTTTGGACGGCAAAGCAAATTCTACCGCAAGGTATTTGCCTTGCCACCGTTGATTGTCTCGGCGACCAATACGTGGCAGCGTTATCGACCGATGGTTCTTGCAAGCTTAACAGGCCCCTCGCGCCAGCCTCGAATGCCGATTCCAATATAAAGAAAATGGTTGCGACGGACCTGTCCTCGGCGCAGGCTGAAGAGCTTTGCCAAGTATTATCGTCCTACCGAGATATTTTCGACACCGACAATCGCCCTTTAGGCCAGACGCTCGCGGTCAAGCATCGGATTCTTACTGGCGATGCTACGCCTATTCACCGACGACCGTACCGAGTTTCTGCGTCGGAACGCCGAGTAATTCAAAACGAAGTCAACAAAATGCTCGATAAAAACATCATTGAGCCTTCTTCGAGTCCCTGGGCGTCACCTGTGGTGTTGGTTAAGAAGAAGGACCGCACGTGGCGCTTCCGTGTAGACTACCATCATCTGAAGAACATTACTAAGAAGGACGTCTACCCGCTCCCACGTATAGACGACGCCCTTGACTGCCAGCACGGTTCCAGCTATTTCTCCTCTATTGATCTTCGTTCGGGATACTGGCAGATTGCTGTTGACGATATGGACTGAGAAAAAACCGCGTTCATCACACCTGATGGCCTATACCAATTTAAGGTAATGCCGTTTGGATTATGCAACGCCCCTGCCACCTTCGAGTGTATGATAGACTCCTTGCTCCAAGATTTCAAATGGTCCACATGCCTTGCTACCTCGACAACATCATCGTCTTCTCGCCAACGTTCGACAGTCACCTTGAACGTTTCACAACTATACTTGATGTATTTCGAAAGCCGAAACTGCAACTTAACTCGTACGAATGTCGTTTTGGCCACCGGCAAATTACTCTTCTGGGCCATCTCGTTGACGCTTCCGGAGTACAGCCTGATCCCGACAAAACTCGCGCTGTCAGAGAGTTTCCGGTTCCGAAGACAGCCGCAGACGTTCGAAGTATTGTAGGGCTATGCTCGTACTTTCGTCGTTTTATTTAAGATTTTGTGGCAATTGCCAGACCCCTCACTAATCTTTTGAAGAAAGGCGTACAATTCTCGTGGGGTACTGCAGAAGCCACCGCCTTCTCTCGTCTCGTTACTCTTCTCTCCTCACCACCCATTCTCGCCCACTTCGACCCTGATGCCCCTACAGAATAGCGTACAGATGCCAGCGGTCATGGCGTAGGTGCCGTCTTAGCCCAGCGTCAGCAAGGCCAGGATCGCATTATTGCTTATGCAAGCCGCCTCCTCACACCACCAGAGCGCAACTGTTCCGTTACGGAACGAGAATGCCTTGCTGTAGTATGGGCGGTTGCGAAGTTCCGTTCTTATCTTTACGGTCGCCATTTTTCCGTAGTCACTGACCATCATGCTCTTTGCTGGCTCTCTTTGCTAAAAGATCCTACAGGCCGGCTTGGTCGTTGGGCTTTGAGGCTACAAGAATTTTCATATTCCGTGGTGTACACGTCTGGCCGCCTGCACGAAGACGCTGACAGCTTGTCGCGTTACCCTGTTGACGACTCTGACTCCTCTAATATTGCCAGTGCTTCTTGCGTATTCTCTGTATCACAGCTGCTTCATTTTGCTGACGGGCAACGCCGTGACGCCTACATCAGAGCACTCATCGACCGTTTTGAGCATTCTCCGGCCGATGCTACTCTACGCCTCTTCGTCCTCCGCGACGGTACTCTGTACCGTGGTAACCTTCATCCGGAGGGCTCTGAGTTCCTCATTGTAATACCTAAACACCTCCGCTCCACCGTTATAGAAGAGCTCCACGACGCATCAACGGCAGGACATCTCGGCGTATCTCGAACCTATTACCGTGTACGTCGCCGTTTTTTCTGGCCGGGTCTTGCCCGTTCCGTACGACGTTACGTCGCCGCTTGTGAAGTTTGCCAACGACGCAAGAAGCCTTCCCAGCTCCCCGCTGGTTACCTGCAGTCGCTCGACATTCCTGCAGAGCCCTTTCATCGTGTCGGCTTAGACTTTCTCGGCCCATTTCCGGAATCTACATTAGGAAACAAGTGGGTTGCAGTCGCGGTGGACTACGCGACCCGCTACGCCATAACCCGTGCTCTTCCGACCAGTTGCGCAACTGATGTTACGGACTTCCTCCTACATGATATTATTTTGATGCATGGTGCTCCGCGTCAATTGCTAACTGACCATGGCCGTACGTTTTTGGCCAAAGTCATCGACGACATCATGCTTGCCTGCTCAATACGGCATAAATTTGCCACCTCCTACCATCCCCAAACGAACGGCCTCACTGAGCGCTTGAACCGCACCCTTACAGACATGCTATCCAAATACATTTCCGACGACCACCGTGACTGGGACCTGGCTCTACCTTACATTACCTTTGCATACAACTCTTTCCGTCTCGAAACTGCTGGCTTTCCCCCGTTTTATCTCTTGCATGACCGCGAACCAACGCTACCACTGGACACTGTGCTTCCGTCCGCCACAGCTTCAACTAGCGATTATGCCCGTGATGCAATCGCCCATGCTGACCACACTCGCCAACTTGCGCGCGCTCGTCTAAACGTGTCTCAAGACAAGCAGAAGCAACGGTACGACCTTCGTCACCGTGATGTCCATTTTGTGCCCGGCAGCCTCGCGTTGCTTTGGTCACCTTCGCGTAAAGTTGGCCTATGTGAAAAACTCCTTTCTTGTTACACAGGTCCATATCGCGTGCTCCGCAAAGTGACCGATGTCACTATGAAATAGTTCTAGCCACTCCCGCTACGTCCTCCGCTGTGACAACCAGTGACATTGTCCACGTCGCCCGACTCAAGCCCTACAACTCTCGACGCGCCTTGGATATTTAACAGCACCGTGACGGTGCTTTTGCCGCCGAGGGGGTAGTGTTACGACATCATCGAGCGATGCTCAAGAAACGAGCCGCCGAGAGAACGACAATGAAGTTGATCGGTGCGCTTGGCGCGAGCGAGTGTCGGCCTGGCTGCCTGGCTCCAGTGTAAATAACCTGTAAATAGCCTCTTCTGTCTGTGTCTCTCCACACGCAACAATATCTATTACAGATGTGCTGCATTTATCGGCTATAGATAAATTTTGGCCTTAAAATTTATGAGGTTCGGCAAGTTTAGAACAGTAAAATAAAGATAACATTAAGATAAGGAATGAAACCGAAACTAGGCTGTCTTCAGAATGAGTTATTGAAGTGGGAGGTAAGGAACCAATGGAGCCAGTAGTAAGGTATCTCAAATAACAAAGGACCTCATAAAGAATTACACAGCATGGAAGTGTAACTCAAAAGGTCAGATAGAATTCGCTGAACTGTGAAAACTGATCCAGAAAAGAAAGGGACATATTCGAAATTATAAGGTGAAGAAAAATGAGGGAGCACGAAAAATATTGCCGCAGCATGAAATCAGAAGAAAATGGACCATAGGACAAGTTGTATGCAGTGAAAGATAAGCAGGTTAATGTAATCAGTAATTTCTATGTTATAATAAAAGCAGCAGAGTTCTTTACTGACCTGTATAGTACCCAGAGCAGCCACTATAGCTTTATTCGAGGTAGTGGTGAACAGGAAGCAGTGCCTCTTCCTATAACGAGCAATGAACTTAGAATGGCTTTGTAAGGCACGTCCTGGGGAAATGCGACAGGAGAAGATGGAATAACAGTCGATTTAATCAACGATGGAGGGGCTATTATGCTTCAACAGCTTGCGGCCCTTTATATTTGATGCCTCGCGACTTCAAGTCCACCAGAGAGCTGGAAAAATGAAAAACTAACTAATCTATAAGAAGGGAAACGTTAAAGAATTAAAGAATTATAGGCTGATTGCCGTGTTTTCAGTATTGTATAAAATGTCCACCAATATAATTTTCTGTATAATCAGGGCAACGTATTCAGTCGACCAAGAGAACAGGCTGGCTTCAGGAAGTGATATTTTACAATGGATCATATCCATGTCATCAATCAGATAATTGAGAAATCTGCAGTATATAACCAAGCTCTCTAAATGGTTTTTATAGATGATGAAAGTGAATTTGATTCAGTAGAAGTACCAACCGTCATGAAGGCATTGCGCAAACAATGATTACAGGATGCGTGCGTGAATATCTCGGGAAAAAATCTACAAATATTCCACAGCTAATTTGGTTCTCCGCGAGAAAAGCAGAGAATTACCTACTGAGAAAGTGGCCAGGCAAAGAGACACAATCTCTCCAATGCTACTCACTGTATGATTGGATGAAGTATTCAAGCTATTAGACTGGGAAGGCTTAGGAGTGAGGACCAACGGCGAATATCACAGCAACTTCCGGTTTGCAAATGACGTTGTCCTGTTCAGCAATAATGGAGATGAACTGCAACAAAAATTAATAACCTTAACCGAGCAAGTACATGAGAGGGGTTGAATATTAATATGCAGATGACAAAGGTAACGTGCGTTCAATAGCCTGGAAAAGAAACAAGAATTCATGATCACCAGTGATCCGCTAGAGGCTGTACAGGAGTACGTTTATCTAGGTAAATTAATCACAGGCGACTCTGACCATGACAAGCAAAGTTAAGGACGAGTAAAAATAGGTTGGAGTGCATACTGTAGTCCTTGGCAAATCCTGACTTTGACGCTACCAATTTCGTTGAAATTAAAAGCGTACCATCACTGCATTCTACCGGCGCTAACATACGGGGCGGCAACTTCGAGGTTAACAAAGATGCTCGAGAACAAGTTAAGCACCACGCAAAGAGCGATGAAACGAAAATAGTTAGGCGTAACGTCAATAGATAGGCAGAGAGCGGTATGGATCAAAGAGCAAACAGGGATAGCCGATATTCTAGTTGGCAGTAAGAGGGAAAAAAAACCGGTGCTGCGTAGGTCATGTAATGCGTACGTAGGCTAGATAACCGGTGGACCATTGGTGTTACAGAATGGGTGCCAGTTAAGGGAAAGTAAGCGCAGTCGAGGACGATAGAATATTAGGTGGGGCTATGAAATGAGGAAATTTGCAGGTGCAAGTTGGGATCAGCTAGCGCAAGACATGGGTAGTTGGAGATCGTTGGGAGAGGCCTTCGTCCAGCAGTGGACATAAAAATAGGCTGCAGCTGATGATGATAACATTTATTATTTTTATTTTATTTTTATTTATTTCGCAGCAGTGCCAATCCCGATGGGGATTATTACAGGAGTGGGCACATGGTCACCAAAGAAGTACAATAAGAGCAAAATAACACTGAACAAACAAGGAGTTAGCATAGAAATACATGGACACTTAAATTCATTGAGTAACACATTGGTATTCACACAATTGCTCTTGCAAAAAAAAAAAACTAAGTTGTGATCGCGACTGTTTCTTCTAAATGATTTGTAAATGTTTCTAATGTGGGCTGGGCAGTAATATCAGGGTTTTTGCAGTTCCACTCTCGCACAGCTCGTGGAAAGAATGAAGTGTTGTTGTTACAAAGAAATTCTAGCGTGAAAGCGTGCTTATGCCGAGTCGGTCTGGTGTGTTTATACTTTACAAACGCGGCGGGATCCAACTTCAGCGCACTGTGTAAAACTAAGTACAGGAACTTTAATCGTTGAACCTTAGCTCTAATTTCGAGGGTAGCGAGGCCTGCGCGAGAAAGAAGTTCGGTTGGTGAGTCTGTGCGTTTAAAACGATTATAGGTAAATCGGGCAGCTTTTCTTTTTATGCGTTCCAGCGTATGAATGTGGTTTTTGGAATGTGGAAACCATACTATGTTGGCATATTCGAGTGCCGGTCTGATAAGGCTGACGTAAGCAAGCTGCTTTGTCTGGCTGGTGGAATGCGATAAGGTGCATTTGAGGTAGAACAGTTTGTTCAGGGCTTTTTGAGCTACGTACTGTATGTGCGCATTCCAGCCGAGGTCGGATGAGATGATTACGCCTAAGTATTTATACTGGGTGACGCTTTGGAGAACATTGCCGTTGAAACCGTACAGGAACTGCAGACTTGATTTTTTGTTTGTGACCCACATGCAGACAGTTTTGTCCGAATTTATCACCATTTGCCAGTCTGAACACCACCGCACTAACTATTTTGGGAATTGTTCAGTTCAGTTATAGGCAAACTGCGAAACTTGCGCGCGAGCTTCGTTGTTTGTCATATCAGGAATCGGGGTAAGGGTTTAATGCCCTTCCAAGTGGATTACCTGAAGCCCTGCATATCTGTGAAAATACTTACATCATTATAAGAGACATCGACTGCTTCGTAGTGAGGGTAATTTAAAAAAAAGTGTGGGATTATACGTGTTAAAACCAGTTTCTGATTATGAGGCACGCCGTAGTGGAGGACTCCGGAGATTTCGACCACCTGTGGTTCTTTAACGTGCACCTAAATCTAAGTAAACGGGTGTTATCGCATTTCGCCCCCCATCGAAATGCGGCCGCCGTGGCCGGGATTCGATACCGCGACCTCGTACTCAGCAGCCCAACACCATAGCCACTGAGCAACCACGGCGGGTTGAGGGTAATTGCTGCGTTCTCCACTCTTCTGTCATCTGAGGTGTCACAGGAAAATTGCCACATACATATATATTTGGTTCCCGTAAAATGTTCCGAACTAATGTTCACAGCGGCGACGCAGACAAGAGTTATTCCATACTCTGCAGTGAAGTGTAATATAACATAGCGTTCGAAAGAAAAACGACAGCCGCCTTTTACGCTCGCTATGCTTCATTGATTCACTTCACTGAAATGAAATTGGCAATGCAAACTTCACACCAGCCTCTGCGTTCTCGGAATCGTCGCCACCTCATTCTGCAGGCGTATCACGTGCTGCGAACGATCGCCGGTTCGTCGGAGTGATTTTGATTCGAGTGAGCTGGGCCGTCAGACCAAGTGAAAAAGGTACCAACCAGATTGCGATGCCTTGTGGATGCTGGCCTATACTCATTGAAGCGAGGCAAAACGAACTGCTTTCCATGCCAGTATCAGGAGAACTAAGACGGTCTCCACGTATGGGTATGTCTAGAAAAGGAAAACACCGCAGTCATTTATTTGCACAAGGGAAACCAAACATTTAGAAGAGACAGAAGGCTAAAAAACAGCGACCTGACATTTTGCCTGCCTTCATTGCCAAAGCTGCACATCAGGCACCTACTCACAGGCACACCACATTCTTGTCAAGCTGAGATGTCAATTCAGTGTAGTGTAGGACCTCCGTTGTTGAACCACTCGAGTAGTTAGAACGTGGATGAATGATTACGCTAGTTTCGATTCTTCCTGTCATTGTTATATGAATCTCCTGCTATAGGCAGGCTTCACTGCAGTTTTATCTGCGGGTGCATATATTTCTGGGGCCGCTGAAGGTCGGGACCCACACGAAGGTAAAGGAGTTCTTGCAATTAAATTGCTCCTACCAGATGGAATTGCTGCCATGCAGAAGCATTGCTTTGATTTGCAGGAAACACATGATGGAAACGGTGAACTCGGGGCCATTGCTCGAGCAAGGTGCCACCATACTCCCATAAGCCTTCTGTTTCAGGTACGGCTATATTTTGATGGCTTTTGGACCAAAATTGTATTTCATGTCTCTTAAGTATTACTGCCTCTTTCTATTGGCCAGATACATTTATGTTACTTCCGACATATTTAAGCGCTCAAGTTCTGTTCTCTATGAACGAGGAAGCACTGCATTTTAATGTGACAGTAGTTCCTCAAAGCAAAGTTTGCTCTGTTAGTCCGTCTCTCCCACTTCGGTTGCACTGTAGTCGACGTCGGGTCAATGCTTCATTGCTTCATTAAAGAGAGACGCCACTCTGCACACCACAAGTAGCAAGCATCGAAACGATGTTCAGTTGAGATCCGAACGTGTTTACCAGAACTACACCGTGCAACACTCCTGCTGAACAGTTTATGTGATATTTTTGTGCCCCACTCAGAATAAGAGCTATGATTTTTGTGCATGTCTATAGAACAAGCAATAATGCAGTGGTCGAAGGCGACGTTTCGTGCATTGAACAGTAAGTCCCTTAGGAGAAGATAACTGTTGACCTTGGGGCTGCCGCACTAAATGATATAAAAGATGGAGAAGTCAAAACTACGGTCTGTCTTTTTTCTTTGAAGTGATGCAAGAAGACAATACAAACTACTTCCGAAAGTACAAATAACATTAAGCTTCGACTTTAATTTCAAATTTAGTAAAGCATTTCCTTTGCACGAAAACAGAAGAACGCTACGAAAAGCATAAAAAGCTGCGAAACTGCAACTCGACTAGGTGGTTGCCCGTTTACTTGGCAGAAACAGGAGCAAAGAGGCTCTATACTTAAGCTTCCTGAGTGGATGTGGCTCTCCAAAAGTGAAGCCTATCGCCGCGAACTTGCTAGAGGCAAGAAGGCCGAACCACCGTAGCGGTCATTGCGGACCACACAGTATGCTCATAGTGTTCATTGGGTGTGCGCTGTTGCGACACTGCTTAACTTATTTTGAGATTCTTTCCGAAGGCAGTGCAACAGATACCTCAGTAAGGTCATAGCTGCACCATTCGCATAAAGATGGCGCCGGGTGCAACATTTTGCTTCTAACATAAGCTTGCGGTCGTCTGCTCAGAACTGTCGTAGGTCATGCGTACGTTTGCTTCAACTGGCAAGGGTTGGGAAGGTGCTCGGAAGATATGCGTATGTCAATATTGAATGCTCGTTTGAAGTAATAGTTCTGCGGAAACTCGCAAGGTGGGGAGAAGTAATTAATAAAGGGAAAATCAGACACCCATCCGTTCGTAGCAATTGCTACAAAGGAAACCCATACGGGTTTCTAGAAAGAAAAGCGTCACAACTGAAGAAAAATTCGTCCTGGGGTGCTATGCAGGATGCGCCGAGTTTCTCGTTCACCCGAGTTTTACCCGAGTTTGCTCGACGGCAGTCAGTGAACGGAGATAGCGCGGAACGCGCCGAAGGTGCAGGCAAAAAAATATGTAGACAAAAAGCCGCGTATGACAACATGAGCGCACCCTGCGCGGCACGCTGCTTCCACGTTTCAAGCGCAGAAGGCTGCACGACGAAACGCGCCAGCGCCACGTATTGTTATCAACGGATTATCGCAACTTAGCGAAACCGTGACTGTCCCGCTGTCTGTCTGCACACTTGCCGTGAGCCGCTTGCCACGCCTTTCCCGGGCGCGTCAAGGGCGTGCCTTTTCTTTCGGGCGCTATCTTTCGTTCCTTCATCGAATGCGAACAGGGTACATGCGGCGCATTCTTGCACCTACACTTTCACTCAAACGAATACGTTAAAGTACAACAAATAAAATAATGAACATTTTTATTTCTCTAAGTATCTGTGTTTTGTTTTCAACGCTAGAAATTTGTGATGACAAACGGAGATCGAGCAAATTATTAAATTTTGTACTTCTTGCCGCGAGTGGCGACAGTGAGGCGAAAGCTTAGAAGCGGTACATTGAAGCGGGTCGCGCGCACGAGGGCGTTCATACGGTGATAAGTCGCCTAGGGGCGCTGCAGAGCTATTCTCAATAATGTCGGTCATGATCCATGGAGGGTCATGGCCACTCTTTCTCTATTAGGGGAATAAAAACGCAGCGCCGCGGTACGGCTGTTCATCGCAGGCGGTTCACTAAGCCATTAAGGCTCCCGGTTTACCAGCTAAAAACGACACAACGGCTGTCGTTGCGAAATGGCGGTATGTTATTGTAGAGTGCGTAGTGACGCAGTTCAGTGAAAATGTACCACTTTATCTTTTTGCGCGAAGCCTCTGCGATACATTGCGAAAAGTGCGTGCTTCCCCAGCGACACAATTCATCGCTTGCCCAGTGAAGGTGCCTCTGAGCGCATGTACGCAGTATATGAGTGTGTTGTGCAGTCGAAGGTGCTTGCAGATTACCTCTGCTGGAGCCAGCAGCGATCGCAGATGGATATCGTAACGACACCGTAGCACTCGCATTTTGGCAGGTGAGGGCTCTTGTGTGCAGTTATGAAATCAGATTTCGAACGGAGAGAGGTGTTGGAACTGTTGAGTGCGCAGTGCTTGTGATGAAGAAATGCCATTGCACTGGGTCTAGAAGAGCGAGCGATTCTCAGACGCTGATCGTGTTTACAACGCTGTGGCTCCGTTTCATCACCGATGACAGAGCAGCCATCTCAGACGACTGCTGCAATACGCACTCCTCAGCACCGTCGTCCCCCTCGCCGCATCGACGCCTTGTAAGCACAGTGACGTGCCGATAATTATTTACTGTGCGCTACGCGCCACAATGCAGGCCATGAAACCGTGTTGTGCGGCCATCTCAGCCCGAGAAGATGTATAAGCCAGCGACAGTCAACGCCTTGTTTTCGATAGTGGTGCTCAGTACATCACCGATGACAGTGCGTTGTGCGCGTTTTATGTCGGCGGTCAAGATTGTTGATGCCTCTCAGCTCGACACCGCGTCGCTGTTGCCGGGAGATAAGTTGGGCGTGGCCCAACTGTAGTGGGTGCGCGCACAAGAGTTACATGCCTCGCGCGGGGCGTGACCTCTGGTTTTGATTGACAGGCGAACTCGTGCTAAACTCGTACATCGCGAAACCCCCTCGGAGTTCAACTCGGGAACATGGCGGCGGCAGCAGCAGCCTGTTTCATTGCATCCAGCGGCAGCAAGCGTCAGTATGAGCGTCTGGACCCGTTCACCTACATGACCGACGGGTAGTTTCAGCGTCATTTTCGCCTGTCGAAGACATCAGTGCGCTGGCTGTGCGACGAGCTAGGCGAAGACTCTCGTCTGCGGAGACAGCGTGGCAGGCTTCATTCGCTCACCGTCGTAGAGCAAGTCATCTGTGCGCTCCGTTTCTACGAGACTGGGAGTTTTCAGAGAAGCGTCGGCGCCGAGCGTTACGTTGGACGCCATCAAACTACTGTTAGCCACTGTGTAAGAGATGTGTCTGACGCGCTTATCGATGCGGTAGTGCGTAAGCGGTGGCTAGCTTTCCAGAATACTGCGGCTGAGCGGGCATATATAAAAGAATGCTTCCTACTTCGTGGGAACATTACGAACGTAGTCGGGTGTGTCGATGGAACGTACGTAGGAATTAAGGCGCCTTCAATGTCAGCGTTACTGTGGTTAACATTGAAGCAATGTTTAGACACGCCATATTGCCAAATTCGTCACTTCTGTGTAGCCGACTTAAATTTTGTGTTAGCGACATCTCACATGCGGCTGCTAATGATACTGACTTTTTCGCTGGTTGATGACTTTTTGCCGATTGTTCTACTTGTCTGTCAGGGTGCCTTCCAAATGGCTCACTTTCTTGGGAAAGAGGTTAATTAAGTATAAATAGATAAATGGATATCACAAATTGTGTGAAGTAACCTATGAATCCTAATCTCGTAAAGAACTTGGGGTTCTTCATTGGTGAAGTTACTTAGTATGCACAATGCTGAATTTTGGTCATGCGTAATCTATCGACCGCACTATGAAACAGCGAGGCATTGCACAATTTGTTCCAGCGCGAGATGTGGATGTTGCGCCAAGCCGGTTGTGCCTATGCATTTGTGGCGAAATGAAAATGCATTGAGAATCTTAGTGGCTTGCATGAAGAAAATACGTCAGATTGTTTGCTCTGTTCACCGTCGATGCATGTGCCAGAGGTTCAGTGTATGTTCTTATTTTGGAGGGGCGGCGTTATTCTGGATGGATAAATTGTATATTTTCGTCTCATAATGGGGCTCTAACTCTTAAGCAGTAGAATAATGCACATCCAATGCTCTGCAGAACTCTCTGTACATGATGTCATGAACCACCAAGGCAAAATTACACATCGGGAGAAATGTGGTGCAGATGCCAATGAAAAATGCGTCTTTAACCCACCATGATAAAAATAAGATTGCAGAGCAAATAGACCATTTGTGCAGCTTTAGAGCAATGATTGCACAAAACGTTATATGCTCAAACGAGTAAACACTTGCTGCAATGCCAAAGTAGGCTGAGCGACATGCAGCGTATATTGGCATTGAACATGTCTCGTAACCATTATTTTTATTGTAAGCCCTCGCTGTCACACCTTTCCCTCCGGCACTCCCTTTACTTAAACGTACACTGTATTTCCTTTGGTGTCAGGAATCAAAGGGGCAAGCATTAACCAGCCTTGCAGCAGCAAGACTGGTTAATGCTTGCCCCTTTGATTCCTGTGAGTTTAATGGTAAAGAATATGGCACGTGCATACATAAACCTGTGCTGCAAAATTTAACATTTGTGATTTACATTTGTGATTTTTTGGAGAGCTAATTTGTGTTGGGAAATTTCAAATATGTGCACCATTGTGGCCTAATAACTAGAGCATTGGTGATGTTGAAGACTGGGTGTATTGGTATAGTAGCTTGAAGCTTAATTGCACAACAATTCGATGGGACATAAAGAAGAGAAATACACACAGCAGAATGCTTTGCTGTGTGTGTTACTCTTCTTTTTGTGCCGTTGAATTGTTGTGTGATCCAACTTCAAATAGCGCATTGGGCTTCCTTGGTGCAGGACCGAGGAAGTGTGAGCTATTCGACAACATGCCAGTGCGTTGCCACACAATTATGGAAGTCGGAAGGTTTGCAAACAAAGCTTTGCTTTCAAATCCACCTGCTCATGTTATACAAGCACTGATTGAAAGAACCATCATACAAAATAATGGTGAAATCAATGGCCTGTGAAAAGTGTAATTTGTATATAGACACTGTTGACATAATAGGTGCCATACTGGCCTCAAAATTGTACTGGACAGAGCAGTTTGTTTCCTATGTGAAGCACAACCTCCCATTACATGCTGTGCAGACAACCAAGCTCAGTTTGTTTTGACGTGCTACACAACATTCACTGTAATCTGTTTTTGATTCTAAAGAAGTGCCAAACACCACCTCTTTTTCAAGGACGTCATGGGAATATTTGGCGAGACCTTTTGCAGCCCCTCATAATGGAACTGTGGCCAGCCAGCTTTGCTTGGATGCCTTTATAGATTTCTGCTCCTGATCATTGTGTGCTATCAAGTTGCAGAAGTCTATGCAACTGGTGCAAGGCATTACGTGTTTCTATAGTCGGATACAACTTTAGGAGGCTGCGGAATCTGCACTTTAAGGCAGGTGAACACAAGCCTGCACCGATGGGCACGCACTCTAGACTGACATCGTGCCG
Organism: Dermacentor variabilis; assembly: GCF_050947875.1. NCBI lineage: Eukaryota > Metazoa > Arthropoda > Arachnida > Ixodida > Ixodidae > Dermacentor > Dermacentor variabilis. The sequence continues at coordinate 244,713,857 of NC_134569.1, forward strand.
CCAGACAGACTAATACCTGCTCGTTGGAGAGGGACTATTTCTTTAGACGTGGAGGCAATCGGCTGGTGCGTTTTGGTCATCTGGGCGGGGCCCCTCCTGTCTTCTGAAGTTTTTTCCCACTGTAAAGGATGCTGCTTTTTATACATCACAAAAGGACAAAGTGTACAATTATTTGGCCTATGAAATGGATACATCAGAAGTGTGCTATGCAAGGGCTTAAGATGTGTGAAATATAGTACATGCAATTATAAGACAATGTTAAAGAATGTGTGGTATCGAACATGCATGTAATGGCACATTTGAATCGGGGTGTGTTGCAGTCATATGCACAGTCTATAGGTGATAGCATTATTAGGCTCCTGCTGTTTCCTGTCTTCATTGTGAATTACACACACCGTTCATCTTGTGGCTAATCAACATGCACTGTATTCTTGCACATAGAAAGAACAAACAGCACAATGACGTCTATGCTGCATTAGTGTATTTCTCATTTACATGGTCCAAGAGTGGCACAGATTGTCTTATGTTTTTGCCTATTTTGAAGGGGCACCAATGCATGTTAGAAGTCTCCTAATATGCACATCACAATGTTTACTGCAATAATTTTATTCATGTTCTTGAATAATAAACAAAATATTAAACTGAAAGCTCCTTTATAAGGTGCCTTCTGTGGGCTCGACAGGAGAGCAGTGAGGGCACCGATACTACTCTTGCAGAGCAGCCCTCTGGACCTCTGGCACACTCTCAACAGCACGTGCCTGGTGCTCGCCTACTGCCACCAGGCGGTTGAGTGCCTCCAGCAGCAGAATGTTTTGCTGCAAAAAAGTGTATTAGAATGAATCAGCCGCATACAAACCATTATTTACAAAGAAAAATGCTCGTTGCACTATTAGTACTAAGTTCCCTTAACTGCGGACACCTCTAGTGTAGTATGCATAATAAAACAATGCGTTGGGACAACGTTGCTTTATTTTTCATAACTGGGGTTTTCTTTTTCAGAGCCAATTGTCATGTTGATTAGTGTGCCAGCAGCTAAGGTGGCCCTGCACCTTCACGAGTCTCTACTGTCAGCACCACAAACCCATTTTTGCTCGCTGCAAAACAAATGCCTCACCCTACAATCCCGTCTTATGCAAGCTGATTGCATCCTATGCCTACAAACATCATATTTTTGTCCCATTACGCAATTTTCTACTACCCTCGGCTGTAGTTCTCTCTCCTTGACATCCATTCTGTCACGCTTATGTAATCACCTGTTATGAATTGGCAACAAGTGATCGATTACGTGCATGGCCTACCTGCTGATTCCTTTTTTTTTTCTTAATCTCAACTAGCATATCAGTTGCCATGGTTTACTACACCACTGTCTTCCTGCCTTAATGCTATCTCCAACAATTTTTGTTACTTCGCTTTCTGCACAGTCATTGACATCTCAAGTTTCTTTGTTGACCTCCAGGTTTATGTCCCATATTGCATAACCGGTAGAATGCAATGATTCTAAACTTTTTTCAAGGATAACGGTAACGTGGCGATCACGATTCGGTAATGCCTTCCATGTGCTGTTCAACCCGTGAAAATTTTGTATAAGTTACCTGCTTTATATCAGTACCTGCTATTGATATTTCACCTGGATAAAGGTACTCTTCCATAAATTTTGCGGGCTTAATGTCACTCATGAATTTCTGTTATCCCACCAAGTTAGTGAGGGTTACCTTCATCTTTTCCATATTTTCGCGGGCCCACTTGCATGTAGAAGCACGAACACTCATTGGTTTTCACTGCCTTATTTAAACTGCTGGACATTCAGTTCGTTACTACGAAAGCGACTTAATCCGTGCACTCTTATTATGCTAAATATCAAACAGGAGAAATATACTTATCTGCAGTTTGTCGCTGTCTCCTTCACTGTGTTGGTAGCGAGATCCATCGTCGGTACCACCTCCTTGTCGCATCGTAGCTATATAAGATGTAATGTAACACTATGTAATGTTCGTGACGCTCGCAGAAGCAGCACCGGACAAGTTGTTTCTTCAGCACTTCGCCGTGAACAGTAGGTGCGCGTTGCGATCTGTAAAATCGCCGAAGCTATTGGCAGTCTTTCGGGGTGCACGGAAAGATTGCTCACTGAGGAACAGAACTATCCAAGAAATAGTGGTCATCGTCGAGCCTGATCACTACGTCGCGCACTGCAAGCTCGTTGTACGAGTTTGTTTACACTGGGCGCCTCCGATGCTTAGCCGCCATGCTCGCCCGGTGAATGGATGTGATGACGCCACCACAGCGTTCCCTCGTGGTATAATGCGAAGCGTACTAAATTACAAATTAGTCTAATGCACATTCAGTGTACATGTTGTAAGCTTTAAAATGCTCCTAAACCACGTTAAACTAACTAATAATATTGTACTAAATGCGTTTGTTTTATAACTCGCTTGTGCATGTAATGCACTCGGTGGAACGACAAACAAGTGAAAGAAGGCACGACCATGCACCGACGGTATGATCACGTGAGCCCCAGTTAGTCGACCGCCCAGAAGGCAACGCCCAAGGAATGATAGCCAGCCAGAGTGAATCTAGATAAACCAATGAAACTGGAGGCTTGTCGAAAGATAAACTGTGTCTCGGTACCATTCGTGCTTTCATCTTGGGGTGTCGCCAGAGCTCGTGAAGATCCCGAGTTTCGCCAAAGTCGGCGCATCCTGCATAGCACCCCTGGTCCGGTACTCGAATCCGGGATTACCGCCTTTCCGGGGCAGCCGCTATGCCATCCAGGCTAACCAGGCGGCTAGCAGACGGCAGAGCGAAGTCGAATTTGTCAGCAACTCGAAGCAAAGGCAAGAGTTTGACGTAATAGTTTTGCGGAAGCCCGCAAGGTGGAGAGAAGTAATTAATAAAGTTCTGCAACTGCGAGGCTTTTCCTTCGGGGAGTCCGTATGGGTTTCCTTTCTTTCCAGCAATTGCTACGAACGGGTGTATGTCTGATTTTTCCTTTTATAAATATTCGTTTACGCCTTATTCGTTTACGCCTTATTTACTCGTCGGCACTGCGTGCGGTTTTTATGTAGCGCATGTATGGGTTGCATCTTAGAAGGAAAGGATGGAATTTCGCCGTTGGCTTCCAGCAGTCTCGGGTTGGCATCGAGTACATGCGCGCGATGTGCTTGTACGACGACATACTCTGCTTGGTTTGTACCACGCACGTTCCGCGCAGCGACTGTGTTTCGATAGGGGAAACCAGAGAGACAAACGCGTACACAAGAAAACACGTGGACAGAACGGGCGCCGGACTTACAAGTGAAGACGTTCAGTGCCTGTTTTGACCCCTTCTCTTGCGTACGCGTATTTATCTTTCGTAGGTTTCCTGTTCAGTTATTTACGCCACTAGCCCAGCAAGAAATTCGGTTGCAAAAGCGGGGCTTGAGTTCAACACAAGAGCATGAGCCTTTTTACAAGAATGTTGCGGAGTGCTACCTAAGGCTTTGGGTACACCACATCACTGAGAATGCTAAACGAGCCAATTGCGGAGAAAAAGCCTTATCACTGCCTTCAAGATTGCAATATGTAAAATTTAAATAATGTACAGCCTGAGTTACAAACTTATCTCGTATAGTGAACCATTATGCATTATAAACGTTCGGATGTCAATTAAAAATCTTTTCAGCTGTTCCTATGGCTTTGTAGCATTTCTGACCTATGTTTCAGTTGTATCGTTTACCGTAAGTTCTAGACGGGATGGATGAATGCGATCAATTCTTGACATCAATTCGACAAACCCTATCAAGTTGTTCAGGATGCTAAACAGATAGCCTGCGGCGCCTTCCGTAAGTCGGCATGGTAATGTTGTGTACTAAAATGGAGAGTAATTACCCTATCTGCACGTAAATAACGCGATCACGAATAGAACGCGAGGAGGACTTTCGGTCTCTCAGAAAAAAAAATTAAATACAAAAACTACGATACTGACGGGAATTACTATAAAAACAGATAACGCAAAAAAAAAAACGGATGCCCGCAGCGTTTTATTCATCGTTACTTCTCACTCTAGCCGCAAAATAAAGTAAAAGAGCGAGTGCTGACGTATTTATCCTGTCGGTGAGAACGGCGTCATGGTCCATAACATGCTCGAAGGTTACTGGACAAACATCACTAACATCACTTCAGAAATGAATGCGCGCGACACAATTGAACACGGCAGAGCATTAGTCTGATTTCGCGGTGATGCAACACGCGGCTTCGCACAGCAGCGCATATATCGTTTCTTTCACGTCAATTAGTGGGTAAACAGGAATGTTCATTGCGCACACACACCACACAAACTTAGTTTGTATGGAGAGACCGTTTGTGAGTTAACCAAGCGAGCAAGTGCTATTGGCGAAGCGTCCAGCCGACAGCATTCCTCAAGGCCTGGGGCAATAAATCGACGCAGGAATACTTCTTTATTGACAACAGCGACACGCAAGTGCGGTCCCATATACTTTCTAAAGGGGCCCCCTTTTTATTTTTCACCGCGGCAGCCTGTGGTGGAGCCGCGTTCTTTTTCCTCTACACTCACTCTCGTAGGCAGTGGCTGGGACAGTCACTCCAGAAGTTTTATATAATCTCCTTGAACAGGAGACACATAAAATACATTTGAGCGACAAAGATATCTTTCTTGTGCATTTCAAATTGACGCATAAAAAAAAGCTCTCTCCCACATTAACAAAGGAGGTCTTACTTTTATGGTCACTTCAGAGCCGACAGGGGTAAGAAAAGCGCCAAATAATCAGTAAAATAAAATAAAACGACCAGAATTGTGCCGCCGTAAAATTTGGCTCAACCGTCTTCCCGTAAATAATACCGTATACGCTGTTACCCCAATTTATTGCGTGTCCCCTGGCCCTTGCTAGAAATCTGAATTGAATTCTGGGTTGTCGCGTGCCAGAACCACGATTTGATTATGAGGCCCGCCGTAGCGCGGGACTCCGGATTGATTTCTACCATCTGTAACGAGCTCCCAGTGCGCGGGTCATGGTCGTCTTTCGCATTTTGCCGCCATCGAAATGCGGCCGCCGCAGCCGGGATTCGCGACGTCGTGCCTAAGAGCGCAACACCATAGCCGCCAAACGGCGGGTGTTGCTAGAAATTTCTCGAGTGAAAAAAAAGGAAAGAATATCCTCGCGCAATTTTATAAGAGACACCCGAGGCGCTCACGATCTCGCCGTCGACGATGTCGTAGAAGCGCTCGACGAGGTAGATGGCCGTGGTGCGCCCCGAGCCCGCGGTGCCGACAATGGCGACCCGTTGGCCAGGCTCCACCGAGAAGGTGACGCGGTCCAGCACCTTGACATCTTGCTCGCCCGCGTACGAGAAGCTCACCTCGTTCAGCGTCAGGAAGCCGCGCACCATGTCCTGCGGGAACCAGTCACGCCTGCTGCAGCGGGGCTCGTCCTCGAAGCAATTTGCCTTCTCCACACCGCGCTTGCATGCGAGCTATCATTTCGTGGATGTTGACGCTGTGAAGCAAAGCTAGCGTTAAGAGAGAGGGCCAGTATGGAGAGCCTGGGAACAACTTTCGCCACTCTAGGTCCCTTAGTGCGTGGGAGGCGAGCGTTCCGCCCCCGGTCACATGCTGCCGCCACGGACGGTATAATTGAACCATCGACCGTGTGGCTGAACGCAAGGGAAAACGACTTGGGGCTTTTTCAAGTCACTGCAACTTAGAACCTCTTTAATTTTTCGCATGCACAGTTTATTTATTTATTTATTTAGTATATACTGCAGACCACATTGTGGTCCTTGCAGGACGGGCATACATTGAGTACAAGCCATACAAGATACGTTCGTATACATTCATAAAATATATAGACTTTACAATGATATATTGCTCACAGAAGCATTTAGTGAAAAATGATCAAAACACGATACGCAAATCAATTAACGGTGCAAACAGAACGATGTACAAAGAGGCAAGGGAATTGCACATCAAAGGCAAGGGAGTTTGAGAGCAGAGGACCTGCCCCGCTCATTCAACAGGAAGAACACATTCTATGCATAGAATAAAAGAGAATAAAAACCTACATAAAACACAGTAACGTGTTGTAAGGGGCGGGCAGCGAATTCCATTCAGAAATATTCCGGGGAAAGAAGGAGAACTTATAGCTGTCTGTCCTAGAATAGATAGGTGTCAGTGTATCCGGACGATGGTGTCGTGTATACCTAGTGGAGAGATGATTTACATACAGTGAAGGGTCCAGAGCCAATTTGTGATTAATTAGATCATGTAAAAAATCTAGCGTGTGTTTCTGCCTTCGTTGTTCAAACGAAGGAATGTCGTTAGCCAACATCAACTCCGACGGGGAATCCGCACTTTTGAACTTAGAATAAATAAAACGAACAGATTTTCTCTGTATTCTCTCAAGTTTGTTAACATTGACTTTAGTATAGGGAGCCCATGCAACCCAAGCATATTCAAGATTTGGCCGGATATAGGTTAAGTAAGTGAGTAGCTTAACGTTTGAGGGGGCATTTCTTAGTTTGTGTCGCAGATAGGTTAGCTTCCGAAAGGCGGAAGAACATGTGTTGTGAATGTGAAGGTTCCAAGAAAATTTATTAGTGAACGTTACGCCAAGGTACTTGTAAGTCTCAACTTGCTTTAATGAAACAGATCCCATTTGATACGTGTACTCCAGGGGATTCTTTTTATGCTTTATGCGAAGAGAGACAGTTTTATCTATGTTTGCAGCCATGCCCCATTCTTAGCACCACAAAAATATATTATTCAAGGTAGTGTTAAGTTCCTTCTGATCATCCACGGAGTTAATAGTACGGAATACAACGCAGTCATCTGCAAACAGCCTTATTTGTGTTCCTGGTTCGACGACGGTAACAATGTCATTAATATATAAAAAAAAGAGCAACGGACCCAGGAAACTGCCCTGGGGAACACCTGAAGTGACTGGCAGATATCCCGAGTTGTGATATTCAACTGAAACATACTGTTGGCGATTATCCAGATGTTCTGTAATCCAGGTAATTATGATGTCCCGAAGGTTAATGTTTCTTAATTAACCTTCACTACTCCTAACGCTGTTAACCTTAATTTGCTGTCTTATTGGGACGCTAAGTACCTTATTTTACATAGGCGAGATAGCCCCGCACTCCCATAGAAACTGTAGCGGCGTGCAAATTCTAGCAGTGACTAAGATACAGTGATTCCTAATTAGCCTTTTGTGAATTACCCTATCGAATGCTTTACTGAAGTCCAAAAACACTGCATCAATTTGACCGTTGGCATCCAAAGCTTTGGCAATCGATTCAATTATTATTACTAATTGTGTGGTAGTGGAACAACCTTTTCTAGTTCACTTTAGCTCAAGTTCACTTTAGCTAGAAGAATTTTCTAATTTAGACGAGCGAATAAACCTCCGAACCTCACTGTATCGCGACCCTCAATAGCGTCAATTGAGGTGGACGCTGTATGCTCCATCACAAGTGAGGACTTGGGCTAAGAAAAGCAATTAAAATACGTTGTTAGTCACACCTACAAGAGTAGTGGTCAGCATATTCTCCAGTTAATCAGTCGCAAAGTGACAACGACGCAAAATAAGCATACCGAGCACAACAACACTACCCCTAACGCTGTTAACCTTAATTTGCTGTCTTATTGGGACACTAAGTACCTTATTTTACATAGGCGGGATAGCCCCGCACTCCCATAGAAACTGTAGCGGCGTGCAAATTCTAGCAGTGACTAAGATACAGTGATCATTATTTTGATTGCTTTCTGCAGTTTCTCATTTGTTTTGCTCCCTCAGCCGTAAGTGCGCCGCCGAAATCCCTGCGCCCGCTAGACTGTTGCGAAATTCGAACACGAGTACTTTGACGCTCCTCGGCGGCGACAGTAGCAAATGGCTCCTGAACTGCGCGCTCAAGAAGGAGTGCGCAGAAATGGATCAGCACATTGGAAACTCGCAGATGTGCCTTTTTTAGCGGCCGAGTATGTACGCCCGCTAGACTGTTGCGAAATTCGAACACGAGTACTTTGACGCTCCTCGGCGGCGACAGTAGCAAATGGCTCCTGAACTGCGCGCTCAAGAAGGAGTGCGCAGAAATGGATCAGCACATTGGAAACTCGCAGATGTGCCTTTTTTAGCGGCCGAGTATGTACGCCCACTAGTCATGCGAAGTGAGCCGAGACAGGGAACAGAGTTGCAAGCGCTCTTCGTCTGCAGTTTTCGGTTTGCAGGTCAGCGAAGTACGGAGGGCGCAGAGCAAGTACTCCCTCCAAGTTATCTCCGTCTTTCGAGTTCTTCCTCCTTCATGACATCGTAGGCACTTTTTGTTTAGACATGCAGCGCAGAACATGCGCCATGCAAATATACGTGAATGACACGACGGCGTAGCTGCTTCTCATGGGCAAGATGCCTTGCGAATCGATTAAAATAAGAAGAAAAGTAAATAATGGGGCTTTATTTTCCGAAGCCACGATCTGACTATGAGGCACACCGTAGTGGGGGACTCTGTAATATTTGGACAACTCGGGGTTCTTTAACGTGCACCTAGATCTAAGTACATGGTTCTTCTCGCATTTCGCCTCTATCAAAATGCTGCTGCCGTGGCCAGGATTCGATCCCTCGACCTCGTGCTTAGCAGCCCAACACCATAGCCACTAAGCAAGCAGGGCGGGTTCGTGCTTAGCTTACGAATCGATAGCTTGCGCATCGTTACCAAACGTTGCTTAAGAAAAATCTACCACAGCACTGCCAAGGGTTCGTCTATGGGTTCGTTGCACTTTTGAAAAAAAAAAAAACATTCCCACGATTCTCGGAATCGGCGTTCATGTGCAACCCTGCCGAAGTCGGCAGGCAGGATAAGAGCTCGTGGTGAAATTACTTCACGAGCACAGCTCAGTCGGCGCTCGTGAGATTCCAAATGTTGCTATAGCGAGCAGATGGCTTAGTGCGCACACTGACCATGGTTATACCGCTCCTGTCCGAGAAGTCAAGGGTGGGCACACGGTCGATGAGCCGGAATAACTTCTGGGCGGCGAGCCTGGCCTTGTGATAGTCGGGCGAGTAGGCCACTGCCTGGCCCACGATGGCCGTGCCCAGAATCACGCCTTCCACCACCCTGCCGGAGGAGAGCGGACGCTGCCACGAGAACTGTTGCGTCCAGCAAACTTGGAACCGTGCGTAGTCGATAAGAGGGGAGCAGCGCACGCCACGAGACGCAACATGTAACGATTGCGAGCTCCGCTGGACTTGCATACCGACTGTGTGTGCGGGCGAGTGTCAGCATTGGGTGTCATGTACGCTTACTTCCGAATGCTGATCACAGCCGTCGCACGAAAAGTATCATTAGAGAAATAGTGCTAACAATTTTGTTAGGTATTGTGATACGAGGAGTAAGAAAACAGGGAATCCTGTTTGCAGGTTATACATATAGAAGACAACGACAGAGCAGGCAAGTCCCTGACATCGTCGTCTTCTTCAGCCCCAAGAATGTACTCTCCTTCTTCGACGTTGTGTTGAGCGTTGTAACAATATTCATTTTGAACCATGTAAGGACGCGGTTGATAGAAAAAATTAGAGAGCAGACTATCCGACGGTGGTTACTTTAGTCGTCGGGATAAACACAACAATGGCGATTAGAATTTAATTTCATTAAATTGGCAGCGCGTGATTGACACTTGCAGTTCATTATTTTTGCCCATATGTGACTGATATCTCAAACCAAGCGCGCAAACGACTTATAAAGGAACCCGAACAAGGTGCATGCTGGCCTCAGCTGTAAAAAAACAAGGGCATCAAATTGTGCGCGTTTCCAGAATTTCCTGGAAATATTACTGGAGAGAACTCTGGGGGCATAGTGTCTACGGAAGCTGTAAGCATGCTGGCTGATGCCAGCATAGGATGACGCAAGAATAGGAATCAATTATAGGAATGATAGGTAAACGTTAAATTTCAGCTGCCATCATTGGTAGTAATGTAAGTATGTATTATTCAAGCATTGCAATAATTTGTATGGTAATACTTAGAACGCAGCAGGTGAACAATCAAACAGATCGACTGTCTCGATCTTATTACACCCTGCAGGTAAATTCCGTATTCATTACACACCTGCAAGCACTTTAGACAAACGTTCGAAGTTTCGGCAGATCAGTTACCTTACATTAGCTTATAATATAGTGTTCTAAGAGGCCTGCGTTGCTTTATACTCACTGAACGTCTTGAATGAAACATTTAGTGATTTTGCAGAAAATTCTGCAGGAATATAGGGACTTTATGTCGCACTTTAGTGACATGCTTAAAAAAATTTGGCAACACTGCTTGCAAATCTCTACACACAGGCAGCGCTTGTGCTGTGTGCGAACGGCGATGGTGCAAGTGTGTCTCGAGTTTACGCATCGCAGTTCTCGCGTAAGTTCTATTTGTCGTGCAGTGAAGCATAGAGCGCTGTATATGTGCACGATCACATGTCTCGTGTTCAGGCCTAGCCGGTACGTAGTTTGTGATTTACCGTGAAGTGGCCGTCAACTCCTGGTGACAACATGGATATATGAACGCCAATGATGTACATCTGCTTAGCGCAAGTTCTTTAACATCACTGAGACGCTTCTCTGGGGCCTGAAGAATCACATCTAACCATCTCGTATACCGGCTACTCTGCTTTCCCTTATCTTTCGCTTTAGCTAGCATTAATTTACGTCCCATTGAACCGGCAGCCCGCATGACATGACCAAAATAATAAAGCTTTACTTTCAGGACCTTTGGTTCGAAGGAAGATTCGGGTTTTATCTCAATTATGATTTAAACATTGGTTCGCTTGGCAGGCCATGTTATCCTTAAGACTACGCCAGCACCAGAGCTCGAAAGAACCAAGTTTCGTTGTTTCATATTTCGGCAAGGTCCACGATTCACGCCCGAACATCATCAGAAGAGAAACTGGAGCGTTAATCCGCGACTTTTAGTTTTATAAGGCTAACATTCTTGTCTTTCACAACATTTGAAAGTAGAGCCTGTGTTCTCTGTTCTAGTGATATTCTCCGCTGAATTTCTTTACTTAGTAGAGCTGCAATCTTTAGCTCTTCTGGATTGCAAAAACGTGGTGTTCTAAAAAACCTATCATTTTGTTGTTAATATCAATCGACTGCTGAACTGTTGTTATAATTTATAATGTTTAGGAAAAGACCAGCATCCTTGCTTTGTTCTTTCACCTGAAGAACGAAGGTCCTCTTAAAGTGCTTTGTTTCTTCGTGCCACTATCATCATCATCATCATCATCATGTTTTATGTCCACTGCAGGACGAAGGCCTCTCCTTGCGATCTCCAATTACCCCTGTCCTGCGCCAACCGATACCAACTAGCGCCCGCGAATTCCCTAACTTCATCGCTCCACCTAGTCTTTTGTCGTGCTCGATTGCGTTTTCCTTCTCTTGGTACCCATTCTGTAACCCTAATGGTAGAACGATTATCTAACCGGCGCATTACATGACCTGCCCAGCTCGATTTTTTTTCTCTTGATGTCAATTAGGATATCGTCTATACCCGTTTGCTCTTTGATCCAAACCACTCTCTTTCTTTCTCTTAACGTTATGCCTAGCAATTATCGTTCCATCGCTCTTTGCGCGGTCCTTAACTTGTTCTCAAGCTTCTTTGTCAGTCTCCGAGTTTCTGCTCCATATGTCAGCGCTGGTAAAATGCACCAATTGTGCACCTTCCTTTTCAATGATAATGGTAAGCTTCCACTCAGGAGCTGGCCATGTCTGCCGTATGCGATCCAGCCCATTTTTATTCTTCTGTGAATTTCCTTCTCATGGTCAGGGTTCCCCGTGATTAATTGACCTACCTAAACGTAGTGCTTCACACACTGTAGAGGCCGACTGGTGATCTTGAACTCTTGTTCCTTTGCCCGGCTATTTATTGTTATCTTTGTCTTCTGCGTATTAATCTTCAACCCCATCTTGCACTCTCTCTGTGAAGGTCCTCAGTCATTTGTTGTAACTCGTCTGCATTGTTACTGAATAGAACAATGTCATCGGCAAACCGAAAGTTGCTTAGATATTCGCCGTCGATCTTTACTGCTAAACCTTCCCAGTTCAATAGCTTGAATACTACTTCTAAGCACGCAGCGAATAGCATTGGAGAGATTGTGTCCCCCTGTCTTACCCTTTTCTTTATAATTATCTTCCTGCTTTTATTGTGTAGAATTAAGGTAGCTGCAGAACTTCTGTAGATGTTTTCCAAGGTATTTACTTAAGCGTTCTGTACTCCTTGATTACGTAATGCCGTTATGACTGCTGGCATTTCTACTGAGTCAAATGCCTTTTCGTAATCTATGAAAGCCCTATAGAGAGGCTTGTTGTACTCTGCGGATTTCTCGATAACCTGATTGATGACATGAATGTGATCCATTGTAGAGTATCCCTTCATGAAGCCAGCCTGTTCCCTTGGTTATCTAAACTCCAGTGTTGCGCTTATTCTAGTGGATAATATTTTGTAAATATTTTATATAGTACTGGGAATAAGCTAATGGGCCTATAATTTTCAATTCTTTAACGTCTTCCTTTTTTGGATTAGTATAATGTTTGCATTCTTCCAGTTTTCTGGGACCTTCGCAGTCGATAGACACTTCGTATAAAGAACCACCAGTTTTCAAGCATTTTATCCACTCCATCTTCTATGAAATCGACTGTTATTCCATCTTCTCCTGCCGCTCTTCCTCGTTTCATGTCTTGCAAGACCCTTCGGACCCCATCGCTAGTTATAGGAGGAGTTCCTGTATACTGTTCATTACTGTTTCTAATTGAGGTATCCTGACTCCTCTGGGCACTGTACAGGTCAGTATAGAATTCTTCCGCTGCTTTTACTATATCTTCGAGATTGCTGATGATATCACCCTGCTTATCTTTCACTGCATATATCTTGGTTTTTCCTATTCCAAGTTTCTTTCTGACCGATTTGAGGCTGCGTCCTTTTTTTACGGCTTCTTCAGTCTTTCTCACGTTATAGTTTCGAATATCCCTTATTTTCGCTGTGTTGATCAGTTTTGACAGTTCCGCGAATTCTATCGCATCTCTTGAGTTGGACACTTTTCATTTTTTTGTGGTTTCTTTATTAGGTCCTTTGTTACTTGGGAGAACTTGCCTACATATTGCCTTGGTTCCTTGCCTCCCACTTCAACTGCTGCCCCTGAAGCCAACCTAGTTACGGTTTCATTCATCAGCTCTATGTCAGCATCATCTCTCTGTTCTAAGGCTGCATATTTGTTTGCAAATACCAGCCTGAATTTGTCTTCCTTTATCCTTACTGCCTCTAAGTTGACCTGTTTCTTGTTCACCAATTTAGCTCTTTCGCTCTTCAAATTGAGGTGAATCCTAGCACTCACTAAACTATGATCACTGCGCTTTACCCTACCTATCACGTCTACATCCTGCACAATGCTGGGATCAGCAGAAAGTATGAAGTCAATTTCATTTCTTGTTTCACCATTAGAGCTTTTTAAGGTCCACTTTCTGTTGCTACGCTTTCTGAAAAAGGTGTTCATTATTCGAAGCTTATTCCTTTCTGCGAATCGTACCAGCATCTCTCCTCTAGCGTTCGTAGAATCAACGCCGTAGTTTCCAATTGCTTATTCGCCAGCCTGCTTTCCCCCCACTTTTGCATTGAAGTCGCCCATTACTACAGTATATTGAGTTTGCACTTTTCTCATCAGTAATTCAAAATCTTCCTAAAGCTGGTCTACTTCCTCATCATCGTCACTGGGTGTTGGAGCGTAGGCTTCTACTACCTTTAATCTATACCTCTTATTAAGTTTGATTACGACTACAGCTACCCTCTCATTAACACTGTCGAATTCGTCAGTGTTGCTCGCTATATCCTTATGGATTGGGAATCCTACCTCGTATTGCTTCTTATCTGGGAGGCCTCTGTAGCAGAGGACATGTCCGTTACTCAGCAGTGTGGAAGCCTCACCAGTTCTTCCAATCTCACTAAGGCCGATGATATCCCAAACAATGGCTGATAATTCCTCAAGGAGTCCTATTAAGCTAGCCTCACTCGAGAGGGTTCGGGTATTAAAACGTTGCAAGGGTCATTTCCATTGGCGGCCTGTCCCGTTACATCGATTCTTAGCACCCCCTGCTACGCTACAGGTCTGAACGCCGCCTTGGCCAGGTGCTCCGCAGCTGCTGGGGACTGAGGGCCATACATTTGGAGTCGCACGTGCGCAATGGTTCCATCATCGTGGTTTCGGAGTCACGCGTACGCATGCGGCCATGAACGCGGCTAGATATACGATACATTTTCGGCGAACTTGAACAGTATTTAAATGTAGTGTGAAAAAAAGATGAGAAGAAATAAACTTTCAGCGCTTAACGGGAATTAACTGGTAGCGTGTTCAAGGCGGTACACCAAGCAACTCACGGTCTCGGCTGCCTGTCCAATGCATCGGAGAAGTCTTTCCGAAGGAGACGGACCTGGTACTGATATGCCGCGCAAGGCTGAGACGTCGAATGTGAGGAGGGTGCATTGACTTAGACTTTCGCTCAAAGGCAAATTTTCAGTGGCGAGACGGGCTGCCAAACAATAGTTCTGAGCCGCGCGTAAAATATGCGACCTTGGAAGCGGCCCTGCTCTATGGTTGGAAAGCGCTTAATCGACGCCTCCTTTAAGCTACAGCGTGCAAAGGAAAACCCGCGACACTAATATAAGTGCGAGTGTAGAGAAAATATATGGGTGCGAACTACGACCCTTTTTTACATGATGAAGATCTGTATTGTGAACTTTGCTACTGCTGTCACTGCGTGATTTTTCTTATGATGTGCATGATACTGTAAACCATCTCATGATATTTTCTTATCCTTTCGCTCGACAATGATCTTTTTCGTTTTTTTCTCTGTAGTACAGAGCCCATACTACTATTCGTGTTTCGAATAATATTAACGTGCACGATGCGCTCGATTTGATAGCCGAAAGGGGCATCCCAGTAGGTACAGTCGGCAACGAGCTTCGAGGAGTTATTGCAGCTCCTTCCGCAAATATTACATGCCGAGAAACCTCTTTGATATGTCCGCGATAGAAGTATTTTCCTGATCACGATGGATAACTCAATATAGACCGATTACTTACCTATATTCCTGCAGTTTTCACTCTTATTGACACTTTCAACTCACAGTTTCCGACTGCACATTCTGTGTGTAAAACAATAAATACAGAGCGACAATGCAAGCTTACTTGATCATATTTTGGACCTTGAACTAATATGTGCTATTACCATTCGTCTTAGCAAGCGCTCTTTGTTCTTTGTAAGGGTTTTTTTTGCACAATTTTGCAGGTGTTCGGAGTTCTCGTTTTCCTTCGAATTCCCATATTCTAGAGCTTGTAGTGATAATCTGAGTCAAGGGCTTTCTTACAGTTGATGAAACAAAAATTCAAATGTTCTTGGGTATTCTTTACGGCATTCCGTCATCCCTTTCATGATTGCGATGTGGCCCCTGGTACCGCGCCCTTTTCTTAACCCTGCTTGCTCTACCGCCATCTCTTTCCATGTATGGGTCTAAGCTTTTCTGCATTATTTAGAGGAGTAGTTTACTTATGAGAGACATTAAGGCAGCGATTATATAGTTTGGTTATTAACTTGCATCTCATTTTTAAAAAGCGCAATAAAAGTAGATGTCTGATTTTATTCTGCTGCCGTACAAATTTGTGGACCTAATTTAGTGATTCAGTTTGTTCATTCTGGTCCAGTCTTCTGGACAATTTTAATGGGGACGTTGTCTGGACCATTTGCGATCCCTGCAGGTAATTGCTGTAAAACTCATCTATCTTCGTCCTCTAACGCCCTTGCTTGTAGCTCTTATACGATATCTACTGAAAACTGTTCCTCTATTTCATTTTTTAAACAGATGTTCTCTGTATTCCTTTCATATTGCTACGGGATAGTATTTCCAATGACGAAGAGCCGAGCAGTAAGAAGATGACGACGACGATTTGAAGCTAGCGCGGGCTGTTGCCTCTTGGCCAAGCGCAGCGTATTTTCTTGTAAATATACTTGTACATAGCTTTTCGTCTGCGCCTTCCTCCGTAACATATATGGTGGAGGTGGACGTTCCCTGTACCTCGTCACGGAGCTTCGCAGTGGACGGTAGGTCGAGCCTTCCTTCATGGCTCCCGGCGACGACAACCCGACTCCGCTGGCTCCGACACCTGCTGCCACCTCGACGACCTACATCACTTTCCCTGCTCCCCGTGATCCTGGCGTATTCTCGGGCAAAGATGGGGAAGACGTCGATGACTGGATCAGCCTGTATGAACACGTCAGCCGCAATAACCGGTGGGACCCTACTATTATGCTCGTCAACTTAGTCTTTTACCTCGGTGGCACACCTAGAGTTTGGTATCGCACGCACGAAGATGAGCTCACCAGTTGGGATTCACTTAAGACACAGCTTCGAGACTTGTTCGGCAACCCGTACGGTCACCAACTTGCCGCGCAGAAGGCGCTTTCCGGCCGTGTGCAGACGTCAACAGAGCCCTATGTCACGTACATTCAGGACGTGTTGGCTCTGTGCCGCAAAGTTGACACTCACATGAGTGAGTCCGACAAGGTTGCCCACATCCTCAAAGGCATTGCCGATGACGCCCTCAACTTGCTCGTTTGCAACAACGTAGCGACGGTGGATGCTGTTATAAAAAAGTGCCGCCGCCTGGAACTCGCTAAAAGCCGACGTATTGACCAGCAGTTTTCCCGTCTGCCCAACACCCCAGTGACATCTTCCTGTGCCGACACTCCTCGTCCCAACAACACTGCCGATGTTACCAGGGTCGTCCGGCGTGAGATCGAGGCCGCATATCCGGCGGCCTTCGACTCCAGTCCCACCAACACATCTGCAGTCACGGTCTCACTGATCCTGGCAGTTGTCCGCCAAGAGTTCGAAAACATGGGTCTTCACACCATCTGCTCGGGCCATCGTCCTGATACCCGCCCGGCTTCTTCGATTCCGCCCCGTCCCGCATCTTCTTACCCACCACGTTTCCGCAACCCATCTGAATGGCGCACTGCTGATGACAAGCCCATTTGTTTCCACTGCCATCGAATCGGGCACATTTCTCGGCACTGTCGCAGTCGCTGGAGTTCCCCGACCCGGCCTACTTATACTGCCTACTCTCGCCCCCCAGGTGGCCCTTCTCGTCCCTATGCCGCACGCTCCGATAACGCCGCCGCTGATTCTCCTGCACCGAACCGCTCCTATTCTCGTTCGCCTTCGCCCCAACGACGACAATCTCGCCCTCCCCAGCTCCATCGCTCCTATTCGCCGACTCCCTTCGGACGCCGCTCCCAGCCGGAAAACTAGACGATGCAGCACCTCGAGGTGACGCTGCATTGCTCTCTACGCCGCCAAATCCTCTACTGACGTTGCCCACTCATCTGAACCTTCTTGACATGCAAGTCGACGGTGTTTCTGTGTCTGCACTCATAGACACTGGGGCGCATTTGTCCGTAATGAGCGCTGACCTTCGTAACCGGCTCAAGAAAATTATCACACCCGCCACGACGCCTGTTGTCCGTGTCGCCGATGGCGGAACAGCCCCCGTAATTGGTATGTGTACCGCCCGCGTCTCTTTCGCCGATCGCTCAACAATCGTGCTATTCACAGTCATCGCTCACTGTCCCCACGACATCATCCTCGGCTTAGACTTCCTCTCCGCACATTCTGCTCTCATCGATTGCTCCGCCAGTACTCTCCGCCTCGACGTGCCTGTTCTGGATCCCGCTGAACAACTCCCTACTCGCCTCAGTTCCGTCGACTTCGTTCGCTTGCCATTTTCGGCACTGACTTACGTTGACTTCGTGTCATCCCCACCAGTCCCCGACGGTCACTACATCGCGGCTACTATGCAAGACGTCCTCCTTACACACGGGATCACAGTACCTCATACAGTTTTATCTATTACGGCGAATTGCGTCTGCCTGCCAGTGGTCAATTTTGGCTTGACGACACAAGTGCTGCCACGTGGGATGTCTCTGGCCCAACTTTGCTCATTCGAGGATCACTCTGTAGCATCGATTTTAGTAGACGACCATTCAGCCGATCCTCCTCTACCGTCGCAGTGGGCAACTTGTACCATCGCCAACTTAGAGAAAATGATTGCAGCCGACATGCCTTCCGAGCACGCTCGTGCGCTCTACCGCGTGCTGATTTCCTACCAAGATAGTTTTGACTTGAACGATCGTCCTTTGGCCCAAACAACAGCTGTAAAACATCGCATTAATACCGGCGATGCCCCTCCTATTCATCGCCGCCCGTATCGAGTATCACCAGCTGAGCGTCAAGTTATTCACACCGAAGTTCGCAAAATGCTTGCCAAGAACATTATTGAACCGTCATGTAGTCCATGGGCGTCACCTGTTGTGCTGGTAAAAAAGAAGGAGGGCTCATGGCGCTTTTGCGTGGATTATCGGTATCTTAACAAGGTTACCAAAAAGGACGTGTATCCCCTACCTCGGATTGATGACGCCCTTGACTGCCTCCACGGTGCTCGCTATTTCTCCTCTATTGACCTTCGCTCCGGCTATTGGCAGCTTGCCGTGGACGATCTCGACCGCGAGAAGACTGCCTTTGTAACACCCGACGGTCTTTATCAATTCTAAGTGATGTCGTTCAGTCTATGTAACGCTCCTGCCACTTTTGAACGCATGATGGACTCCCTTCTTCACGGTTTCAAATGGTCCACGTGCCTGTGCAACTTGGACGACGTTATAGTATACTCCTTAACATTCGCTACGCACCTCGAGCGTCTCTCAGCAGTGCTGGACGTTTTTCGGCGAGCCGGTCTGCAACTCAACGCATCGAAGTGACAATTCGGCCGTCGCCAGATTACCGTCCTTGGACATCTCGTTGACGCGAACGGAGTGCAACCGCACCCAGGCAAGATCCATGCTGTTACGCACTTCCCTGTTCCAAAGTGTGTCAAGGATGTGCGTAGCTTCATCGGCCTTTGCTCGTACTTCCGCCGTTTCGTGAAAAATTTCGCGGCCATAGCACGACCACTAACCGAGCTTTTGAAAAAAGACGCCCCTTTCCAGTGGGGCGATAACGAGGCCTCTGCATTCTCGCATCGACCTTCTCACAACGCCTCCCGTTATGGCTCATTTCGATCCTTCTGCGCCTACCGAAGTCCGTACTGATGCCAGCGGTCACGGTATTGGCGCAGCACTGGCACAACGCCAGCGTGGCCACGACCGTGTTATCGCTTACGCCAGCAGGCTCCTCTCGCCCGCGGAGCGCAACTATTCCATTACTGAGCGTGAGTGTCTGGCCCTAGTTTGGGCGGTTGCGAAGTTCCGCCCATACTTATATGGCCGACCCTTTTCCGTTGTCACAGACCATCACGCGCTTTGCTGGTTATGCTCATCGAAAGACCCTACAGGAAGACTTGGTCGCTGGGCCTTGCGCCTCCAAGAATATTCGTTCTCTGTCACCTACAAATCTGGCCGACTACACAAGGACGCTGACTGCCTGTCTCGCGACCCGGTAGACGAGTCTGACGACGCCGGCCGTAGTACCGCCGACGGCATTTTCTCTGTGTCTGCCTTCGCTAACATCGCCGATGAGTAGTACCGAGACCTATCACTGCGAGCACTTATCGAGCGTCTGCGCTCTACACCTACCGACGCATCCGTTCGCCGATATGTCCTCCAGGGCGGCATTCTGTACCGAAGGAGCTTCCTTCCTGATGGCCCTGATCTTCTTGTCGTGCCAAAACATCTACGACAGACTGTGCTCTTTGAGATGCATGACGAACCCACTACAGGACATCTTGGGGTAATCCGCACGTACGACCGCGTCCGCCGCCGCTTCTGTTGGCCTGGTCTCGCTCGCTCCGTCCGACGCTATGTTGCTGCCTGTGATCCCTGCCAGCGTCGGAAAACACCTCAGGTGCTACCTTCCGGTTATTTACAGCCGATCACCGTCCCTGTGGAACCGTTCTTTCGTGTTGGATTAGAACTCCTCGGTCCCTTTCCCACGTCATCCTCTGGGAACAAATGGGTAGCCGTCGCAACTGATTACGCCACCCGATACGCTATCACGCGAGCTCTCCCTACCAGTTGCGCCACTGACGTCGCGGACTTTCTCTTGCGTGACATTATCTTAGTGCATGGCGCCCCGCGACAGCTGCTTACTGACCGTGGTCGTAACTTCTTCTCGAAAGTTATCGCCGACATTGTGCGTTCCTGCTCTATTCAAGACAAGCTGACTACCTCACACCATCCTCAAACCAATGGCCTGACAGAGCGGTTAAGCCGTACGCTTACCGACATGCTGTCCAAGTACGTTTCGAAGGACCACCACGACTGGGACGTTGCCCTTCCTTACGTCACATTTGCTTATAATTCTTCTCGGCACGACACCGCCGGATTTCCTCCATTTTATCTACTCTACGGTCGCGAACCGACCTTGCCCCTTGACACGGTACTTCCTCCTGCTGCGATCTCAACAACCGAGTATGCGCGCGACGCCATCCCTCTCGCCGACCATGCACGCCAGCTTGCCCGTGCTCGACTGACGGACTCGCAAACCACGCAGCAGCGTCAGTAGAACGCCCGCCACCGTGACGCACAGTTTTCGTCTGGTGCACTCGTGCTCCTGTGGTCGCCCTCTCCTCACGTCGGACTTTCCGAAAAGCTCCTTTCGCGATACACAGGGCCCTACCGCGTGCTGCGCCTGGTGACGCCTGTGACTTACGAAATTGCTCCTGTGAGCTCAACCTCGTCATCTACTCTGGCATCTACTGATGTCGTGCACGTCAGTAGGCTCAAGACCTACTACACTGCTTCAGACTCCGGCCTTTAGTCGCTCCGGGACGGCGCTTTTGCCGCCGGGGGTAGTGCTACGGGATAGTATTTCCAATGACGAAGAGCCGAGCGGTAAGAAGACGACGACGACGATTGGAAGCTAGCGCGGGCTGTTGCCTCTTGGCCAAGCGCAGCGTATTTTCTTGTAAATATACTTGTACATAGCTTTTCGTCTGCGTCTTCCTCCGTAACAATATTTTCGGTGTCTTCCACCATCGCAAAATTGTTTCCCTGCGTTTTATTGACGCGGTGATTTTTTCGTTGAAGAACCCCTGTAACTTAATTAACATCGTTGTCGAGGTCTCTTCTTCTTCCCTTCGACTTACTTTCCTTGATTTTTGTTTACACTGTGCCCTTAAGTGCTCTTGCTTGTCCGTTCATGTCTGCTTTTGAAATTCAAGCAACAAACTGTGGATATGTTCAACTGTAAAACAATGGACCACATCCTTTCCGCAAGACTACGCCAGTTCGTTCCTGCTTTCGGCGTGGGACATTTTCTGTGATGCAGGTCGACTGGGAAACCACAGTTTTAGCTTCGACTGTGAAACCGGAGTTTTAGCTTCGAGTGAACGTAAACGTAAGTCTTTACCGCATTATTAACTATATTATGGTGAGGAACCATGCTACCAAAGATGCCAGTATGATGGAATACTTCAAGGTGGTAGAAACAAGATCGTTAGGAAGACACGTCATCAGGCCTCAAAAATATGAGCAGCAAGAGGGACAGACTCAAGCATGTGCACATCTGCTAACGTAAACTCGCGCGTTTTTTTGTCTTCATTGACAAATTTTTTGTCTACTTTTGCTTAACGGAGCCCTAGCAGAGGCGTATCAGTCGGCATCGCTGTTGGGGTGGGAAACATGTCCGGTGTGAAAGCACGCAACAAAAAGAAATCGAAGTTATCTTTTAAATGGACTTTTGGGAGCGGTGACTGGAAGGATTGCGTTTTCCGGTGTGAACGTCTGTAGTCAAGACATACTTCGTGGTTTACAGTAGTGAGTGGAAGTCCTCAAGTGGCGACTACTGATGTCCATGCAAGGCAATGGAAACGTGTTTCTTAATCCACGAGCGGTACGAGATAGTCGATAATAATGCGGAGCGCTAACCACGACTCAAAAATCTCGTTTGCCATAATGACAGCTATGCTGAAGAGAATGAAGAATCAACGCTTCAATTTGATCTTTGTGTCCACCAAGGATTTCTAAGGCCTCAACCTTTCATGGCTCCTTTTTTCTTTTTTTTTAGATAGGCATTGTGAATGTTACTCCCCGTTTTCAAACACCCTCTCCGCGCAGCTACTATCGCCGTCCGCGCTACAAAGCGAAGGCTTACTTGAGGAGGCTCCCGAATTGGAGGTCGCATTGTCCAACGAGGAGGCTGCCATAAAGCAGCGACGTCGCGTACGCCATCGACGGGATGCACTGCGCCACGCCGAACGTGAATCCGCGCACGATCGCCTTGCGCTTCATGATCCTGCGCCACCGGAACAACGTGGTTCGGTCATCACGACAGGGAGCGAACTATCGATACGCTGACAAAACCGAGTTGGGCCTCTTGGGCTTTTCAGCGACACTCGTATATTGGCCGAGATGGTGGAAATGTGCTACATTAAACGAACGAAGCTAAGGCACATTCTTTCGTGAGGTTGATGGGTTCTTTTTCCTCCCTTACGTAGAGTGGCCTCTCTCTAGAGTGATCGAGTGGCAGGATAACTGAATAGCTTTAAGAAAAATAGGGACAGACATAGAAACACGTGCCGCTGTCGCCATCTTTTTAGCTCTATTGAGGTTCCCAGTATGAAATACCGACTAGTCCTAACCAATGCCTTGGCAAGTGGCGCATTTCCGGTGAATTTTTACCGAAGTTAGACTACCAGGGCCACAGATAGGTAGTACCTTTAGGTACAAGAATTTTTTCACTTACTACTGACTTCAACCACTGAAATAGTTATCACGCCAGTACAAAATTGCCAGCAATAAAAATACGATTTTCGCTCCAGGCCACGTTAGCCGCAAGCCCTGTTTGTGAATTTGTCCCATTTCCCAATGAGGACGCGCTGTTAAAGGGACTGAAAACCAATTTTCATGGTGCCCATTCTTTTAGTGCAATGGGAAGCTAGAATGTCTAATGATGCATTGCTAACACGGAAATCGGCATGGAAACTTTTTTCAGAATTTTCGATTTGCAGTGAGGATGTAGTCGTTCACGGGAAGAGTGCTAAAAACGGTTACAAGTGAGCGCGATCTCGAATATACACCGGTATTAGTGGGAGGAAAACAAGTGTGGTCATAGCTGTAACAAAGTATGATTTTGACGTAATAGCTCTGCAGAAACTCGCAAGGTGGAGAGAACTAATTATTAAAGGCAAAATGAGGCATCCACCCCATCAAAGCAATTGCTACAAAGGAAACCCAACGGGTTCCCTCGAAAGGAAAGCTTTGCAGTTCAAGAAAAAAAAAAGAACTTAAATTGCGAGGCCTTCTTCCGAGGAACCCATTCGGTTCCCTATGTAGCAATTGCTATGATGCGGTGCATCCCTCTTTATTAAAGTATTATTTTGTTTATCAAGTCGACGTTCCTGCGATTCATGTTTTCCGAGTTGTTAAATTATGTATGCGATAGTATCTACGTGTTTTCGTAGGTAGTGCTTTGGTATTTAACCGGTCAAAACGAAACCAATCGGAACGAAAACAAAACGGTGCCGTTACACATGGTGCGGAGTTCAGAAAGTTGCCCTAGCCACCCGTGCGTTTTGGTTTGCAAAGCATAGAATAATGCGCGAGCGTCTGATAACATACCAACTGCAATTTTAAGCAATAATTATGCTGTACTTAACAGTCGACTTACGTACAGTAATATCATAGAATCCATCCGAAGTACCAAGATTTCACCGCCAGGTCTCGCCATATACTGGTTTTGAGACTTTCTTTGCCATCTTAATATTGTAATTCCTATGTAAACTGCGAACAGCGTCCTTTCATTTCCATCAACGTCTAACAGCACGTTCTGGCCAGTTGTCAGCCCCTTTAACTACGACTTATACCTAGCACTTATAAGGAACACTGTAACAGTACCGGCTTCGTGCGTCTTCTACAGAGGCAAGTAAGGCTCACAATTTGCAGTAGCAGCCCTTCCTCTGCTTCAAAACAGAAAAGCACCCGTGGGTCTTTGCCAAATACACCGCATAAATTTACACATTGCTGAAGAAATATAGGTGCAGAATTGCGCGGAAAACTGATGTGCCAAACAGTACCAAACCTAACTGTATATTAAGTTTGTATAATATTCTATGCAACTAGTAAAACACTGCCGTTGGCGGTTTTTCAATTAGTGGCATAAATCACCGCAGCTTTAGTTTGTACCAAGTCAACTTGACACTACACAAAACGTGAATTCGCATCATTTTCACTATTATAGTATAAAAACTGCAAAGACCATGCGATGAATAATGTTAAACGTTATGCGTCATCATCATCAACAACATCATCATCATCAACCAGGCTATGCCCACTGCAGGGCTTCTCCCGTACTTCTCCAACTATCCCGGTCATGTGCTAATTGTGGCCATGTTATTCCTGCAAACTTCTTAATCTCATCCGCCCACCTAACTTTCTGCCGCCCCCTGCTACGCTTCCCTTCCCTTGGGATCCAGTCCGTAACCCTTTATGACCATCGGTTATCTTCCCTCCTCATTACATGTCCGGCCCATGCCCATTTATTTTTCTTGATTTCAACGAAGATGTCATTAACCCGCGTTTCTCCTCTCACCCAATCTGTTTTCTTCACCCATCATTCTTCTTTCCATAGCTCGTTGCGTCTTCCTCAATTTAAGTAGATCCCTTTTCGTAAGCCTCCAGGTTTCTGCCTCGTAGGTGAGCACTGGTAAGACACAGCTGTTGTACACTTTTCCCTTGAGGAATAATGGCAACCTGCTGTTTATGATCTGAGAATGCCTGCCAAACGCACCCCAGCCCATTTTTATTCTTCTGATTATTTCAGTCTCATGATCCAGATCCGCGGTCACTACCTGCCCTAAGTAGATGTGTTCCCTTACCACTTCCAGTGCCTCGCTACCTATCGTAAACTGCTGTTCTCTTCCGAGACTGTTAAAGATTACTTTAGTTTTCTGCAGATTAATTTTTAGACCCACTCTTCTACTTTGCCTGTCCAGGTCAGTGAGCATGCATTGCAATTGGTCCCCTGAGTTACTAAGCAAGGCACTATCATCAGCAAATCGCAAGTTACTAAGGTATTCTCCATTAACTCTCATCCCCAATTCTTCCCAATCCAGGTCTCTGAATACCTCCCGT
Source organism: Dermacentor variabilis (assembly GCF_050947875.1). Classification (NCBI taxonomy): domain Eukaryota; kingdom Metazoa; phylum Arthropoda; class Arachnida; order Ixodida; family Ixodidae; genus Dermacentor; species Dermacentor variabilis. The sequence goes on from NC_134569.1 coordinate 244,739,000, forward strand.
AAACACGCTGTGAATAGCATTAAAGAGATCGTATCTCCCTGCCTGTTGCTTTCGTTATGGAGGACTACTGTGGTTCCGGAGCCGCTACAGATATCTCTCAGTATTTTTGCATACGGCTCGTCTACACCCTAATTCCGTAATGCCTGAACGACTGCTGAGGTTTGGAATGAATCAAACTCTTTCTCGTAATCAATGAAAGATGTATATAAGGGTGGGTTATATTCCGCACGTTTCTCTATCACCTGATTGATAGTGTAAATATGTTCTATTGTTGAGTAGCCTTTACGAAATTTTGCCTGGTCATTTGGTTGACAGAAGTCTAAGGTGTTCCTGATTCTATTTGGGATTGCCTTAGTAAGTACTTTGTAGGCAACGGACAGTAAGCTGATCGGCCTATAATTTTTCAAGTCTGGTGTCCCCTTTCTTATGGATTAAGATCATGTTGGCCTTCTTACAAGATTCCGGTACGCTTGAGGTCATGAGAGATTGCGTATACAGGGTTGCCAGTTTTTCTAGCTGCCCTCCATCCTTCAAAAAATCTGCTGTAACCTGATCCTGCTTTTGTACGTCTCCATTTTTTGTCGTTTCCCTAATTTTGTTCCACCGATCTTCCAGTCTCCTTTTCCCCAGCTGCTTTCTCCCTTTGCATAGCTCCCAAGGCTTTCTTTACTTCTTCCTGCGTTACTTGTGGGATGTCATATTCCGAGTATATGCGTATTCGGAATCACACGCGACTTCTTTTCACCGTGCTTAAATGTGGGTATACGGCTTCCACCTCTGGCTGCTACCTCTGACCTCCCATCTTCCAAGCACTCTCATTTCCGAAGAGGTCGCTTCTGCACACCATTAGCCACCTGCAGCCGCGACTCTCAACCCTGCGCTGGCAGTGCAGCCTGTCACCACGCCTCTCATCTATGCGCAGCTAGTCCTACCTGTGGCCGCGCCTCTTACGTACGCGTAGGCAGTACGCAGGCCTCTGCCGGCGCCTTTCTCGACCCAGTCCCAACCGGTGCCACCAGAAGCCCATGCTGCATCTTGGACCGCACCGAGAACTAATCGTTGGAGGACACCTGACAATCGTCCCATCTTTTATTCCTGCTGCACTCCCGGACACGTCGCCCAACATTTCCGCCGTTTTCCTCAAGCGTTCGGCGACGCCTCTCGGCCTTTCCAGTACGGCTGCCAGCACTTTCGCCAATACGCCGCTCCTTCCCCCCCGCCGTATGCTCGTTCTGACTTCCCAGAACTTCCGTCGCGTCACTCGCCATCACCTCGCGGACGCTCGCTCTCCCCAATGCGTCGGCGAACCGCATCATCCGACCAGCAAAACTGAACGTCACAGTTCAAGAGGCAGGAACTGCGCCCCGTTTGAACTGTAAGTCCTCGCATCTGTCCAGCTAACGTGGTCGAAATTCCTCTAGAAGGTGTTCCTGAATTCGCTTTTGTGGATACCGGCGGAGCCGTTTCTCTGATAGCCGCCAAACTGTGCCGTTCAGTGCGCAAGATGACCACGCCGCTTTCTGGACTGTCGCTTCATACGGCAAGCGCGCAGCACATCACTCCGCACGCAGCCTGTACTGTACGTGTGCTTATTCACGACATTGTTTATATCGTCAAGTGTATTGTTCTTCCCGCCCGCTCGCATGACATCCTCGGATGGGTCTTCTTATCCCGTCATGAAGCCGCAATTGACTTACGCAATCTCCTGTGCAATCTCCTGTGTGACCCACCATTGCACGAAGATGTTGATCGCCTTTCTAAACTTGCCGTGCGCGAGGTCACAGATATTCCGCCAGGCTCCTTCGGCCCCGTACCCGTATCCTGCGATGTCATCACTAATGCGACGGCCATCTTCACGCGGTCCGATGCTTCATGAGCCGTAAAGCTTACCACTACTCTTCGCAACGCTTGACATCACTGGCAACTGCAGCAATATATACTTCTACAATCCCCTTTGTGCGCCTATTACTTTGCTCGCTGGTGAATGCCTTGGCTTTGTGGAACACCTCGACTTTTCGTATTTGGTTGACGTCCCCGGACACTCTATTGATGGCGACTACGACCAACGATCTGCAGTTTCGGCACTTGAGGAGACGTCCAGGGATACATTCTTGAGTGCCATCGCCGATATCCTCACAGCTGCCGAACACGTCGACCTTCTTGATCTCTCGCACCACTTTAGAAGTTCACTCAACTGGACCACACGTCGGACGTGCACCACTACATTGATGCAGGTTCGCGTCAGCCGTTACGTCAACGACCATACCGCGTCTCTGCCGAAGGGCGTTGTGTTATTACTGCCCAAGTCGAAGATACGCTGCGCCATGACGTAATTCAACCTTCGCACAGCCCCTGGGCATCTCCTGTCGTTCTCGTTCGTAAGAAGGATGCGTCTATGTGCTTTTGCGTCGACTACCACCGGTTAAATAAGGTAACGCACGA